>NC_084665.1:56859088-57162119 GCF_028389875.1 Rhea pennata
AATGGCTTTTTCTTTCTTGTTTTTTAGCTTATCTTTTTTATCTTCCCAGAAAGAGGAGACTTGCTGCTAGTTGGGAGGATCTGGGAGGTTGGGTAATTATGTTTTTATGGAGAATCTGGTCCAGCTTTGCTCAAAGACAACATCTCAGGGAGAAAAGATGCTGGAATCTAAGCCTAGGGAGAAACTGAGAATGAAGGCAGAGGGTCTGGAGTGCTCCAAGTGTTTAAGTACTCCGTATTGTCAAGTCAGTTCTACCTGCAACATGAGAACAGTCACTTACAAAATAACTAAATAACTTTGCTCTAAAGAGCAAAGATCATCAGTTGTCATTTGTCTATTTTGAAGATGATGGCCACAATTGTTGTTGTTTTTTTAACTTGTATAACTATCATGTGTTTATGACTAACAGCGTTGGCATTGATACTAATCTCATTTTTAAAAAAAATACAATTCTTTTTCCCAGCTCCTCCTCTTAAATTAATGTTCCAGGAAATGGAAATGGAAACTTGCATCTCATACACTTATGAAATTACATCCTGAAGCTGAGACAGGATTG
Organism: Rhea pennata; assembly: GCF_028389875.1. Taxonomy (NCBI): domain Eukaryota; kingdom Metazoa; phylum Chordata; class Aves; order Rheiformes; family Rheidae; genus Rhea; species Rhea pennata. Next base: position 56,859,645 of record NC_084665.1, read on the forward strand.
AGGGTCATCTCCTCAGCATCCGAAGGGAGGCAGCCTGATGTGGTTTGTGTGCTGTTAGTTGCACGTCCTGAGCATTTGCATTGAAGGAACAAACAAACAGAAGCTTTACCAAGCCAGTAGGTGACTTGGTTCTCTGCCAGTTCACGGCAGTTTGTGGCTTTCAGGCTTGCTGCTGTACATCCATTCTGTTTCACAGCAAAGTATGCAGGTTATTTGTTTGCTGATGTGGGAAGACAGTTGCAACTGTTTTCATCACATATCACGAGTCTAAAACTCCTGAAGGTTTTTTACAAATTTATTTCTTAGTGTTTATTTTTCACCTCTGTTGGAATGAAGGCTGCTTATGGCAGCTCTCTAGACAGGCTTTCATTGCCTTTTGCCAAGTGCTGGGATGTAAAGCAGGTGCAGATTACAAATGAATCTCTTTCTGGATTTCAGATAAGGACCCATTTGTCCTCAGGAGACAGAAAGTCCAGGGGAAGAGAGGATTTCAAAATTGTATCAGATTCTTTCTTTATACTGAGGTGCCTTTTATGCTTCTTAAAGATAGAAGCCCATTTGATAACTATGGGAGACTGAAACGCTCTGTTCATCTAAAGCAGAAGTGTAAAACCACTGCATCTTTCACCCGTCCCCAACTGCTCTGTTTGTAGGACTCCAGCCCAGCTTGGAGGACCAATAAGCTGATTTAAATCCTTTTCTGTGCCCTCTGCTGAAAGACTACTAATTCGTACCAGTGGTCATATTTGATGCAGAAGTGGTGGGAAGGAAAGAAGCAGGAGGGAGACGATGACACAAGTGTATTTAACACATACTCGGTCACTAAAATGAACCGCTAATTGACTTTGCTGCCGTCTTCTATAGATGCAAGTAAACTGAAGTGGTAATAATCACTGGATTGAACTATTTTATTAGTCTTATTGGCTGGGTTTTTGTTTTTCAGTTTTGATGAGCAAAGAATGCGCACCCATGCAGAACTCATTAACACAGCCTTCCAGGTAGTGTAACAGGTATTTATTTGAAGAGTGCCTCAGTGAACTGTGCCACACTTCTCCAAGATCCCCTCCTGCTGTGAGTGTCCTTATCAATCCCAGTAGAGAGGCCATAAAATTCATGAGCCTGGAGAAAAATAAGCATCTCCCTCCAGCAAATGTGTTCCGACAGTGCAGTTCACGGATAAGGCGGTATTCCCATCCCTGCCAGCACTGCTGTTTTACCTGCTCTCCAAAATCTTTTTTAGCCAGGACTGTCGACATGGTATCGTTATCAGTACTGAATTCACATCCTATTTATTTTCTTTGGAGAGAGTGGGAGCAGTTATGCAAAACTGGAGGTGTACAGTGCAGATTTCCAACTATTGTTGTCTTGTATTGATCCATTTCATAGTAGGAGGCACCAAATTGAGTCCACACAGAAATAACTCTAGCCAGAAGGAAATATTTTTTTGTTGTTCCTGGTCTTTGTGTTATTTCATGAGGACATTTTCTTTTATTAAGTTGTTTAATGGGGCTAAAAATTAAAAGAATGTTCAGTATTGGTTTTGTAACTACTGCTGTTGTCAAAGACAGAATAACGGACTAGAATAGACTTTGGGTCCTATTCATTTGAATGAAAGTTATGTTATAGCTGTTGAATCAGGATTATATTTCCTATGCACCTTTTATTGGTATAAAGCTAAGTCTGATAAAAGACTTAATCTGATAAAATTATCTCTGACTGACTGCTGTGTTCATTGGTAAATGTGAAGAATAAGAAGAAAAGAAATAATTACAATATAACTTGTATAGAACCAGTTACCTCAGACTAAATCTAAGAGTAACTATAGTAAATCTGTGTTATGCTGGGTTATATTGTATTTCAGTGATTCACATTGCTGATGCTTTCTAAATGCAGTACTTTTTAGATTGATTTTAATTTTTATTACTGATGGATTCTTGAAGCCTTTAACTAGTTGTTCACATTATTATTGCTAATAATATAAGACTATATATTACAACAGAGGTGAAAAAGCCCCCCTCGTGTTTTTTTTTTGATGTAGTCAGTATAACTCATTAGAACTAAGTTAAAAGACAGGGAATATTGGGAACTAGTATTTAGTATGAATGGAAATTAGGATATGATGAGGATTTGTAATTTAAGCACTAGTGTTTAAACTGAAACAGCATAAATAATTTGAGCATTTTGAAGGCTATTTTCATTGCAGATATTCTGGATTCTCATGCACTACGTTAGGCCATTTTTGCTGTTATCACAAGAATTACCATTTTTTAAGTTAATTTTTTCCCCATCAAAGGCTTAAGGGTGGAAGAGGATGTTTCTATGTTTCACTGCTGCTTGAAGAGCTTCTTGCCCCCTCCAGGGCCTGTATGCTCTTTGAAGTAGTGGAGGGGGGCTAATACTGAGCATGCCTGTGAATGAATGCAGAGCTTTCATCTTTGCTGCAAGGAGTCTAGTGACCCAATTTGTGTTAAGATTTCCAACAGGCACTGATATGCTTCAGTTGGATGGTGTATTTACTACTTCTCTCTGCTGTCTTATCATAATGTTACTGCTTAGAAATAGTTATGATGTAGAAAGAGCAGATGATAAGACACAGCTTCAAAATCATATTGCAGAATTCCCACATTACATGGCTAACACAGGAACATGCTCCCAGGAGGCACTGGCTGTCCTCATTTTCCACTGATCTCATGGGAGATGTTCAGCACCTCTCAATAGAAGCCAGTAGCCAAAAAAAATTACAGCATATTTTGTTATGATCTTTCCCCTGTCTCTGCCCATGCACAAGAGCAGAGTTTCCCATGAGTATAGAAATCCATGGAAGAGCAATACAAATCATCATTATAGTTTCTAGGATACAACACAAAGTTTGAAGCCAGATCACTGCTGTGGAGTGATGATAGCAGAAGAGGAGATCATAGATATGTTTTCATTTGATGTCTAAAACCACTGTAGGCTTTGTTACCTGTTCAGTCTGTAATTTTCCAGTATATTTTAGAATCTGCAAGAGAAACACATTCATTTACGAATAAAACTAAATCACTTCTGTTATAGTTATTATTTAGTGGAAGACTTGCCCGTGTTGTCATCAGATACCATTTAGCTAGGTGTGTGTTGGTAGACCAGATTAGGTCTGATGTAATTAGCCTGTAGCATGGTTTTAAAGAAAGCTATTCCCGTTATCATGACTCAAAGGAGAGAACTTGCAATAACACACGAGCAATGCCTGTAATTAAGCGTGTTCATAGCCGGCGGTGTTTTGACTGCATTCAGGCAAGCCCTATTGTCTTACTTTACCACAAAACGTTCAGCTGCATATTTGAGGAGGGTCGGAGCTGAGAAGGCAAGTTGAGCTAATATTCATTCCAGTTCATTCAACTTTGCTCTTTCCTACCTTTTGAACCTTGGGCAGCTGCCTAATTTCGCTGCTTATTAGCTAGAAGAGGGGGCAGGGTTATCATTTTTTTCCTACGACCATTCTCACTGCCTGTATCATCCAGCAGGAGATGCTATAAACCATAATGTGGTTTCCCAGCCCCCATCTTTTCCGAGGCCAAGCCTGTTAACTTGGAACAAAGCCCTGCTCAGTTCAAGAACTAGAAATCTCAAAAGCCATGTGTTTCACTGCCCTATTTGGCAGACCCGGGCTGAATAATCTTTACTTGTGGTACAATAGAAAATTTTAATTGAGCTCCTGTCGTTTACCACTTGCCTCCCCCTGCCTCTGGTGTTTCCTTCCTCTCAGTTATGATGCTGACTTTAATAGTTTGATTGTTAGAGAATGCTGTAAAGATGTAATTTAAATTACTACACTCCTCGCTAGAGGGGTGTCTCTCTTTTTTTTTTTCCTTAAATGATCTCTCATATGTGTTTTGCTTTATTTCATGTTTTGCTGTTCTACCCCTGGTTTTCTGAAATGGTGGCAAGTTGGTTTCCAGGGCCAGTGGTGTACGGCATTCATTAGGAGCACAGTATGCTCCAAGGAACAGGGGTTCTCCCCAGGCCTTCCTAGCCTTGCCAAAACACAAGTCGCTGTTGAGAGAGCCTTGTCAGAGATCCTCTTTCCCAGGCATAGGAGAACCTGCAGGAGCACTGAAAAGGAATGCTGTATTGTAGCAGATATGAAATAATGTAATGCAGAGCTTCAGTCTGCCGCACACATACACCGATGATGAGTGGTACACAAGTACAGTCCTAATGTCATTAAAATTAATTATTCTAATCAGAGAGAGGAACAATTCACCATTAGGAGATGTATCTGGCTTACAGATACAAACGCCAGCAATGTGCTTTTCAAAATTATTTAACTAAAACCTGGAAACAGTTAACATCCAGGAATTTGCCTAAGCAGCTATTCTAGTGTCAAGACAGACCTCCTGGGAGAATTAAATTTTTCGCTCTCGTTACTTATGACAAATATTTCCCACTGATTTCAGCAAGCGATGTCGTCACCCACTAATGTGTAATATATCTGTCACCAGCGTAGCCATCGGACGCTCCTTTGATTTCCTTGTAAGTAATCACAGAGCAAACACAGGCATGGGATCACTGCTTTTTTCAGTTTACCTAAGAGGGCTGACACCACCACATTTTTTTTAGACTTTTACAATCTTTGCAATATGTGTTCATATTCTTGTAGTTAATTTTGTTAAGTGGCAAAAACATTTTTGACCTCCTGTAATTTTCTTAAAATTCTTGAGGTGATTTTCTTCCTAACCTCAGAATACGATGTGGATTATCACATCTGAACTTCACACGATTTTCTATAAACAGTTCCTGCAATGATTAGAGGTTTGCAAAACTTTCGTAATGAAACCTGAAACCTTCACAACTCAGATTGCAAGCCCAAAATGTAGACCAGTTTCACTCATGGCCATGAACTTTTAGGGGAATCTAGGTTATATTTCAAGGAAGTCGCTGTCATGTTTCACTTGATATGGGCCAGTATGTTATTGAAATTGGAGAACACTAGCTGTTTTTATCTGAAGCTTAGAATCTTCCGTAGGGTTTTACATCAGAGTTTAAGGGCTAAAGCCAGCCAGTAAATGTAGTTTACATGACCCCTAGAGAGCAGAAAGTTGTATGGTTATCAGCTCAAAGATGGAGAAAACTGAAAGAATATTTTTGGCTGGGTGGCTCATTAAAAAGCAGCCAGTCATCAAAACTAAATGGTTAATCCTGCTACGGTTTCACTATGTGACTGGTCTGGGGTGAGCCCAGGCTAACTGGGCATTGAAGGTCTTGCAAGGTAAGGGGAATATTTCTGTGGCTAAAAGAGGGTTTTGGCGTGGTGTGCCTTTGCTGCTACCTTGCACCAGTGGATAGCACTGCTCCTGATTAATGGAGGTTTTCATTGGTTTTTTCTTGTGCCCTGGGAGGACTTGTCCAAAGTAGGGATTTGCACAAAGGTTTGGGATTAGGTACGGTGGAACGTAAAAGGTGTGCCAATTTACTTGAGCATCTCGCAGTCTGTTTCCAAGGATGGGAGAAGAAAGCCCAGCCTAGGAGGAGAAACTCTGCCTGTTGAAAGTCACGCTGCAACGCTTCGTAAAGCAGCATGTGGCAAGTTTTAGACCCTTCTGAGATTTCTAAATTAAACATCATTTGCCTTTGCAGTGATGATGTTTTTTTCTGGCACTGCAAAACAAAACAAAACAAAAGTATTTAAGTTCACTAATTTAAAAAACATTGAAGCAAAGTTTATTTTTCTGTCAAATTAGCCATTTATAAAGGGGAATTCTCAGGGTGGGGGGAGGCTTTTCATCAAAAGAATTAAAAATTGAAGATAAAAAGAGTCTGGTAAAGGGCTTAAGTTACATTTCCTATAGACACAGCCTCCACCCTAGCAGTAGTGTTTGAGGGTCAGTCTTCGTCCTGGCTTTGCAGAGATTCTCTGTATTTTTTTTCTTTCACTGAAATTCCATAGACAGTAATTAAGGAACTGGAGGCCAGCAAGAGGTCAGCAAGCCTTCGTCAGTGAAAACAGGGATTGTTTGCCATGTACAACACTCCCTTTTTTCCTTGTGGTGAATAGAAGATTTGCTTAGAGCTGATGACTTATGCCTTTCTTGCAAGTTATGCAGCTAGCGAGTAACTGGGGGAATCAATCAGTGAGCAGAAAACAGCTAATTGAGTCCAGCATCGCGCTTTTTTCTTTTTTACATATTCAGCGCTGGAATCGGAGCCAGTTTGGTGTCTGATAATGTAACTCCACAAGAAGAGACATTTTGTGCGCAGGACTCTAAGCGAATACAATACTTAAGAAGAAGGGTCTAATCCTAAATTTAGGGTTACGAAGCTGCCTGCAGTTGAGCACTCAGGGGAATTACTTGAAACTGAGCTTTAGGCCTATAAATGCCGAAGCTGGTAAGTCACTGAGCATGTAGCATGATGTGGAGAGGATGTGCCTCCCGTTTCAGAGAGGGAGAAAGAGAAAAGGCTTTTGTGGTTATTCTTAGGCACAGCACAGCATGCTTGGCTTTTCTCAGGTCTGCTCTTCCTTTCCTTGGGCTTTTAAGCTCTCTTCCTTTCTATTTTCCTGTCTCTGACTTTATCCAGGCATCTCTAACAAAAAAAGAAGAAAAGAAAAGAAAGAAAGAAAAAATTAGAACAGTTGTTTTTCTTGGCGGATGTAAAGCTTTTTTAGAGAGAAAGAAGAAAGGACACGTGTAGCCACGTCTCCTAAAGTGAACTGCAAAATTTCTTTGCGTTTAGTGTAGAGCTTGTAGTTCTGCAGTGAGCTAGCAATGCGATATGCTCATAAATCTGGATGCGTATATTTACCCCACACTGCCGGACAAGATGTGCCTGAGAGCCAAAAATAATTGCCGGTTGGGCTTAATAAGATATTAAGAGATTTCCTGATTTTTGAGACTGGAGATTTCCTAGAGATTCCTATTTGGGGCTGAACTATTACAAGGCATAAAATGAATCTCTCTAAATGGCTTCATACAGCTCACGTGAAAGTCATGTATGTGTTTGTTTACAGAGCTGAAACAGATTAATCGGTTAGGTTAGTTTTAACAGAATATTGTCCTAATATTTCTTCCACATTGTTATTAGGACCTGGCTAGCAAGCTTTGCATATCTTGTGCTTCGCAAAGACTGCTGCAGCCCTGAAGCGTTTCCAAGCGTAGTCCTGCAGAAAGCTAGCTACTCGCTTCTGCTTTACGTTTGGCCAATTAAGTCCAAATACCCTAATGAACGTTAGCGTTGCGTGTGCGTGGAAAGCAGCGATCCCAAGCGGGAGGCGAGGACTGCGGGCTGTTACTCGTTACGCGGCGTGCGGAGCGGGCCGGATGCCCCGCAGTTGCAGAGCGAGGCGCGCGCCTGGGGGCCGGGCGGGCGGCCGAGGAACGTCTGCCGGAGGAAGGTGGGAGCGAAGGCGAAGAGGAAGCCGGGAGCAGACCTATGGAGAATGCCTCGGCTAGCAAAGTGCGTGTGTTAGTTCCTTATTTGTGCCTGGTTATAGGGCTTTTTTCTTTGCTCTTACCTACGAGACGATGAAACGCGCGGCATTCAGAGATACGCAGTTGCAAAAACTATTCCAAGTACACGAGACGACCGAGCTGGCAAAGGGGGCCGTTCTCTTACGGGTTTGAGAACGTCTCCGTAGGTTGGGGGCCGCGTTTGGTGGTGGCGAAGAGCTGTGCGGTAGGGACGGGCTTTGGCCGTTTCTCCAGCCATGTGGTACGTGGTGGCTGCAGCCCTCTCCGTGCAGTCCTTGGTATTTACAGATGCTGTTAATTTAGTTCCCGTTCCCCCGTAGCCCTGCATGCGTTCGTGTAGCAGCGCTCTCCAAGCTGGCGGGGTTTCCGCGCTGTGAGAGCATTGCAGATGTGTCGGGGATGCACTTGTTCCAAGCGGAGCGGGGAAAGGAGCCTCCGCCCGAGCAGCGCCGCCAAATTGGCCCCAGAGGCTTCGCTGTGGCCCCGGCAGCGGAGCGGTGCGCTATCTCTTTAAAGCAAGCAGGATTTTGTGTATTGGCTTGGTCCATTTGTTATGGTTTAAGGCTGTGGAGCCAGCTGTCTGCAATCTGATGTAATGTTGCCATGGAAACCAGAAATGAAACACTTGAGCATTCACCGCAGAATTACTACATAGAGCATTAGCCAAAATAATTAAAAGTTGAGCCATATGGGGCTTTTGGATGGAAAAAAATTTGGAGCAGAGAAGATGGAAATTAAGTTGTTCCTATTTACAGTACTGCAAATCCACCCGTTTTCCCCGCGGAAAACGCGGAGGGGCCAGCTCGCAGGGCGCTCGAGGCTCGGGGCGGCGGAGGCGCGCCGGGACGCCGCGGTACCCGGCCTGCTCGCGGGGGCACCTGCAGCGCAGCCGCGTCGCCTCTTCAGCGAGCTCTCGCCTCCCGTAGCGCCGCGGGGCATCGAGAAACCTCGAAGGGGAGAGCGAGCCGGAGAGGGACCCCGGCAGCAAGCCGCGTGGAAACTCTTGCGCCAAAGTGCAGCTGCTAGAGCTGTCCAGGAAACCGTGTTCCTAAGCCACAGGAATTCTCGAGATTAGGATAACTTTCCTGTCTGAAATGGGGAGGAACAGCAACAATCTCTGTGATGTTGAAAGCAGGGCAGGAAAAGCGGCTTGGATAGGTGAAAGCGTTCGCGTTTGATCAGTTCCAAATATGTCACTTTGGCCTGAATGTTTGGCACTTCTTTTCCTCTTTTTAGTCTTAGCTGTAAAGGAAAAGTGGCTTGAGCTGAAAGTTAAACTTTGCATGCCAAAAGGGAACATTTTGATCATTTCAATTTTTTTTTCAATTGTTTCAAAAACAGGAAGTGAATCGAAAGTAATCCTTTTCCAAAACAGTTTCGTTTTCAAGGAATCGGCATTATTTGACAAGAAAGTTTCCTGACCAGCACCACTGGCATAGTGACGGATGCTTTTTGGTCTTTATACATAAAGTTATTAACCATCCCCTTCCTTTACAAAAGATTTCCCGTGCCACATGCGGCTCAGTGTGAGAAGTAGTAGTCTGCGAGTGGGGCTCCGATTTTGTTTTTAGTCAGACTGTTACCCGGTGGCTCCTGTTGTTAAACACAAGCTGTTCTCAGATCTTAGAGCCGAGCATCAGAGCTGGGAGGTATCTGTCACTGTGTATGAAGAGCCTCGGCTCATTGGAGCAAAAGCTGCCCAGAGTCCCAAAACTGCAGGAAATACCAGCTGGCTCTTCTTACAATGTTACTGGTATTTATTTTAAAGGGTGGTAGGGACCCACTGTATCAACCATCGGATGTGGTGTTGGCATCCTCTGCTGAAACCGTTTCGGTGCTCACTTGCGCTGTGTCAACAACAAGTGCAAATGTCATTTAATAATGTTCCGTCTTTATTTCTTCTTCTGTTGACTCTTCGTAGATGACAGTGAGGGGAACGGGTTTTATTGGATACCAGTGGGCCAAAATAAGACCAGTTATTTTATAAGTCAGTGTTCTTATTCTTCAGTGAAATCCTGGGGTGGACAGCTAGTTTTGAGCTATTCTCTGACAGAGCTCACAGTGTTACAAGCAGTAGTCTTGCACACCAAGGGTATATGAAAAATAATGATGGAAAGAAATGACTTAAAGTAATTGCATTTAAAATAAACATAGTTTGAGTGCAGAGTTTGCGTGATGGTTGCTTGCCAGGATTGCCTAATGGCCTAAAAAGTCTTGCCTGAACTTCTGAGTTACAGTCAATATTCTATTCTTCATCTTATCTAAATATTCATGATGGAGTTTGTCTTGTTGTTTGACATGTCACCAAGTTCTCCCAGCTATAATCTCTGAATTAATGCTCATCCTGCAGCTTAATCTATCTTGATATAAACAAGTCTGTTAATCCTCTTTACTGCCTTCATTTTCCTGTAGGAAGATTGGTAATTGTCTATCCAGTTTGTACCCATAATAAATGTGCTCCTGTGGGTTTTGGATGGCAGAATGGCAATTCCTACTGCCACATGTGGTTCATTTGGTATTTCTTCTTGTTTTGGAATAATACGAAATTTGTGGGAAATCAGTAATTGGCAGTGTCCTTGCAGACAGCGGCTGAGGTTTGCTCTGGCATTGTAAAATGTATTCCTATGCGGTAGATTTTCAAAGCTATGCTGATTCCTTCAGGCACTATTTGCACCTTTGAAAATGTACTTGTGCTTATACAACTGCTCGCTGGTGTCCTGTCCCATGGCATGCACTTTTACCACCACATCCTGATACTTGAGTATATTAGAAAAGCAGAAAAACTTTTCTTATATTTGCGCCTGTCTTTTACTCAGTCTCTGGTAAAGCAGAGACAGCATTTTTGTTAGGGAAGAGAAAGGGATCGGTTTTTTATTGCCTTGTGTTTGCTCAGCATTTTACCTCTTTTCAAGTTTATTAAGGAGAAGGAGAAGCAGAGCAGAGCGGTCAGGAAAGCCAGCCCGCTTCGCTGAATGCAGGAAGCTGCATTAAGATCGCGGCGAGCTGACCATTAAGAACGCAGCGAGTTGGCTGGGAGCGCGCCCGAGCACCGAGTAAGGTCTACAGCGCGCGGCGCGCTCCAGCTGGAGCCCGGGCGGCGCGCAGGAATGTGCAGCGCACAGTGCCAGGGCTGTCCGGGAGGAGCGGGAGACTCCTGCCTGCCGCCCCGCGCCCCTGCCCCCCCTCCACTTCTTTCTCCTTCTGAGCAGATTAAAACAGAGGAAGTAGCACACTGAAGGTTGGGTCTGGCTCGAGAATTGAAGTCGTCTTCTCCTGCACAAGGAATGGATTGTTTCAGCTTGTTGTGTCACTGCTGCTGGAGAGGGAGAATTTTTTTTTGTCTCTGTAATGTTTGATACTTGAGGGAAAACAGCTGGAACTGAGCATACTGGATCAGATGCAAAACGAAACGGGATGCTGGGGAATATGGACTGTACTGTATATCTGCAAAGGTCAGAGTTTTCCCTTGGTCAGTGTTGGAGGAATGCTGTGTCCATCTCAATTCCAGCCTCGAGAGCCTGCAGCAGGAGTGCAGGGAGGAGGAAAGGAACATTTTGTAGCTGTGGCAGTTTCTGAACAAGGCAGATGAGGTCTCCTCCTTCCATTTCCTTCCCATCCCTTTCTTGTGCTGCTGGTTTTGATTTTCTGGGAAGATTGGCGGGGGGGGAAAAAGAGAAGTCAATGACAGAGTTTCAGTTTGGAGAAGCTGTTTATAACCAGGTTTAAACAGCAAGTTCTGAGATGCCAAACAGACCAGTGACTGACCCAAACCACAGGAGCATAGCTGGTATGGTGAGAAGAGCCCTGGGAAAGAGCCCTGCCTGAAACGTACTGAGAGAGGACGTGGAAGTAGTTATTACACAATGCATGGGAAGAAAGACAAGGGCACGAATGAATTTCAGTGCCTAGGATCTTACGTTGCACAGATTTAGAAATCAAAATGGTATGTCACGCTTAAAAAAAAAAAAAAGGAAAAAGAAAGAAAGAAAGAAAGAAAACTCTCAGTATTTGAAATTTTTCTCGCTGACCTGGGCTGAAAATATAACACCAGTTACAAAGCTGCATTGACACAGAGCAGCAGATGAGCTGGGTTAACTTGACTTGAAGCAGCAAGCCATGGAGCAAGTACTTTATTAATATTTCTTTTGTTTCTTTGCCAGTCAAGAGAACAATCCGATGATGAAACAGAGGAGTCGGTGAAGTTTAAGAGATTGCACAAGCTGGTAAATTCTACTCGCAGAGTCAGGAAGAAACTCATAAGAGTGGAAGAAATGAAAAAACCCAGCACAGAAGGTAAAAAGCAAAGTATATATGATTAAAACTGAATGTATGAATATATTTTTCTGTTGAGAGGGGACAGAAAGTGAAGGGGAGAGGAGGGGCAGACTGCTCTTAAAGGGCAGTGAAAAAGATTGCCTTTTTTTATGGTGCATGCATTACCTAAGTAATTACAATTTGAGACTGTGAAAGAAGGAAAGTGACAATCTAGGATGTGGTTATTGCTGATCTCCTGCTATTCCCAGAGCCTTTCATTAGGAGATTAGAACTTGGTTTAAGTTTTATGCGCCACACTATGTGCTGCTGTAAAGGGAATGAGTAGGAGAAATTCCAGCCAGCTGCCCCTTGGGTGTTTGTAAGGAGGTAAGCACAGCAACCGCAACTCTGTTCCCTCCTCTGAGGCCTGGGAGACTTCGCTGTAGGAGCATTGCACAGGTGAAGCTCCTAAAGTTTTGGGATGGGAAAGGCTGGCTAGTAGCACAGCTGCGCTACATGGCATCATTCTGTGGCAAAAGTACAGAAACTCTGTTAGACATTCTTGTGAGGTAGTTGCCGCTTTGTGCAGTATTAAGTCCTAGTTCTGGGGGAGCCTGCTCATAGTTTGGTTCCTGAGTGAGCCATGCTGCCAAGAGAGTGGGGGAGAGAGAAAGAAAGAAAGAAAGAATGGAGAAGGAGGAGGGTGGGGAGAAGAGGAACACAGTTCACCTCCTGGGAGTGCCATGCTGCAGAACTAGCTCTTGATGACCTGTATCCTTATGCAAGCGCTCAGATTAAAAAAGCATAAGCCTTGGTCACCTCTCTGCAAGTCCTGCTTGAGTCCTCCCTGGAGCTGTTGATGTCCCCTTATGTTAGTGGCCTGCTCAGGATCTTATGCTGTGATTCCCGTCAGCTTTGTATTGAGCTAAACCGTATTATGCTACTTTGTAGTGTATTAAAGGAAAACTCATGCATCTTCCTAGGCATGTGGTAGGATGCTGTCAGCAAGTTTAGGATTTAGCCTGCCTCTTTCTTGCATGATGGTCATGTTACTGGTCTGAGTGAAAGGCTTAGGCAAGTCTACAGCTCTGGACAGGGCATCTAGTGTGGTCTGAGAGGATTTTGTTGTCACCTCCCAGGGAAGACAAAGAGGGTTTAAAAATAGAGCATATAAAGCTGAGTTACCTTAGCAGCAAAAACACAGTTTATGAGAAGGGGCAAAACAAACCCATATTTATGCTGCTGTGAGGAAAGAAGGACCCAAGAGCTGCCTTTCCTCCCCTACCCTGTGGGCCTGGGTGTGGAAAGCTGCAGGGAGCAATCAGCCAAAGATTTCAGTGGTGGGAGCAGCTGCAGAAACAGCCTGCACAGGGCCTCTGGATGCTTCCTACAGTTTGACCAAACTTTCTCTTCATCATGTTAACTGACTATTTTGCTCCAATTCCCTCTCCCACAGCTCTTCACCTCCATTTCAAAATCTGTTTCATCTCCTTATTTCCTTTTCTCCCTTGCGCTTTCCCTTAAGTGTCGCAGTTCCTTCTGAATTTTTTCCACTGAGCTCAACCACCCATGCCCCCCAACAGAAAAATCACCAAATTCACAACTGTCACAAATAAAAATGGTTTGCTCTGCTTCTTTCTTTCTCTATCTTCTGCCTGTCTTTTGTTTTAACTGTAGCTCTTCTGCATAAGTTATCTATAACTCTGTGTACTTCTAGCATGCTGGAGCTCCTTTTTAGATTGGCTCTTGGGAAATAGTGTATCAAAAACAATTATTGCTAAATAACAGCGTAGATTACTTCTACATAGCTTCTACATAAAGCGGAAGGTCCCTTAAGCAGGCAAAACGTTCACTGGATATGTATAGCATTTTTCCTCAGTAAGGTTTTCCTAAACCCCAGTTTTTGTGTGTCAAATAAAAAGTGCTGCCCAAATGCTGCATATCTCGTATCTCATACTGTAGGTAGATATTCCCATTCGCGTATATCAGAGGACTCTGCGAATTCACAGAAGATACGCTGGTCAGATTTGGGGATTGCTGTCTGGCTTAACAGGTTACCTGCATTTGACTGGATAGGTTTTTGAGATCTCTGCTGCTGTTATTTAAATCAGTATATAAGTGTGAAGTCATGTGAAATTCTAGATGGCTAGCTTGTTGAGGTTTGGCTATCAAATTTGATGCAGTAAGATCAATAAAATTTCGCTAAATTCATCAGCGTTCAACAGTCTTTGTCAAAGTGTGAGAGTGGGCTCAGTTTCAATAAGACATAAAATTCCCCAAAAGAAACATTCCTTAGAAATCTCTTCACAAAGAAGAATAGTTTTGCCAAATTTCTCTTACATATTTCCATTGTTTCTTTAAAGAAAAGTACCCTAGTCCTAGATCCTTCTCTCACATTTCTGCTATTGGCTTTTTTATCACATGAAGTATAAATCTGGATGATTTAGTGGGCAGTAGTCTGTGCTAATATCTGAATACATGAGTATTTTTTGTTAATCTTCTTGTAATTGAATTACTGAATCTTCCTAATTCAGGGGCACTTTTTCGTGTAGCATTTAAAAATAAGTCATATCTACATCTGTGTTATAATGGATTTGTATCATGGATTGTCTCCAAACAACATCTGCTACAATGTTGACACACAATGCATATTTTACAAGCTGTTTAAAAACATATTTACTCAACAGACTAAAATAGTTTATCAACACGTATTCAGTCCCAGAAGAAAGTCTATTTTCTGTTCAAAAGAGAAAAAATCAAGTTGTGCACGTCAGTAAAAATGGTGTTAAAATCGGACTCCAATCTATATCCCAGGAGCTCAAGAGCGAAAGTGATGTGTCAGATGTGATCCACGAGCCCTTCACTGCCTCAGCTAGTTTTATCTTGGTAAAACAGTGTCTTAGGTTGAGGCAAATATGTGTCAAATATGTTTTGCCAACAGAGTGAAGATGAGACTGGAAGCCTGTATAAAGCAACTGATGTTCTTTCATCTTGAAATATGTGTCCTATTATTGGATGGATTAGTTTAGGAAATCATAGATACTTATATAGTTGTTCAAATTTAGCTCTCCTGTAACATTATCAAATCATCAAAGATGAAGGCAAAGTCTGCCCCTATTAAATGGAAGTTTGGTGTTAAAAGGAAGTTTACATGACCCACATTGAGTTCTCTGCAAGGAACAAATGCAGTTGCATTTCTGTGTGTGTTCTGCAAGGAACAAATGCAGTTGCATTTCTGTGTGTGTTTCTGATATATATCTATGAGCGCCATGAAATATGTCAGGCAGGACTGAGAAGGATATGTATTCTTGTTTGACCAATCCCTTGCTGCTGCATATAAAACCTAAGCCTAAACATTATTCAGGAGAAAACACTGAGGGGGAAGGGTTTTTGGATGATAAGTGTAGAAAGGAATTACAATTTCAGGTACTATTTTTCGCTTCACACCATCCCCAAAAGAGTCCTGGCCCTTTGCCCATAGACCCTGCTTCTGTTTCAAAAAGTCTTCTTTCCTTTCTGTAATATATGGTTGGTGAAAACCCTGCGTTTCTGTCATTAGCAGGACACTTGAAATCGGCACACCTTCAGTATGACCTACTTTTTTTTCTATTTGCAGGTGTTCATTAAATAATTTCTGTGTATCTAAAATTGGTGCCTCTTCCAGCAAAAGCCAACTCTTCATTTCATCCTTGAGCTCAGCTGTATATACTTTTCTGGGACAAATACTGCTTTCTACAGCGGTGCTGGATGCTGTAGTCTATTATTAACTCATCCCAGAACTCTCACTTCACAAATGGAAGGAACTGGTTCAGATTTATCCACCCATAAATACCTTTCGGGCTTCTTATTTGAAGAGGAGGTTTCCTTCCATTTTAAATGAGTGATGACATGCTTTGTGCTGCTTTTGTCCCCTTAGGTGTGGAAGAGCACTCACTTGACAATTCTCCTATACTGGATGACAGGTCGGCACTTTACTCTGGAGTTCACAAGAAGCAATTCTACTTCGATAGCTCCTGTGAGAAGCAGCCAGAGGATGATTCGGACTCACTCACTACTTCTCCATCATCCAGCAGTCTTGATACTTGGGGAGCTAACCGGAAGCTGGTGAAGACCTTCAGCAAAACTGATAGCCGTGGCCTTATCAAGCCTCCCAAGAAACTTGGGACTTTTTTCTCTTACCCAGAAGAGGAGAAGACCCAGAAAGTATGCCGCTCTTTGACAGATGGGGAGATGAAGAAGAGCCTCGGCTCCCTGAGCCATGGGGTAAGTACAGAAAGCATTTGCTTTTATGACAGCAACAGGCACAAGCACCATCTTCTGGTGTCCCTGGAGGAGATTCAGAGTGTAAGGAAGCAGATCCGATTGAAGAAAATGGATACTAACTATTCCTGTTCCAGAGCTTTTCTTTGCCAGCGCCCTGCTAGGAAAGGAGCATCCCCCACAACTTGCGATCTACAATTACTGCGGCACAAAGCGAAAGGGGGTGGAGGTTGTGGCTTCCCAAACAGAAGGCTACGAGGGCGCACTTCTGTCAGCGAGTTCAATATTACCTATGTGGTGGAGAGAAGCCTATACAGTCACCTCAACCTCTCACAGTTGGTGCGTCCCGTTACTGACAGGACCCTGAGCAAGGCCGACAAGCAGGACCTGAGGAGATGCCTGCTGGAGGAGGATGAGGAGGCCAAGAGGAAGTGGGCTGCCACAGTGGATCGCTGTACTAAAAGGGTTCTCTTGAGAATCCACCAAAAGTCTGTGAGTCAAAGAGTTGCCGTGAAGGTGGCCTTCCAGTTTCTGTGAGGTTGCAGTCGACATTTATTGCTTTACACTTTTAACTAAAATTCTGTGCTTCTCCTATTTTCCTTGCATTTAGAAACTCTTAGCCACTGTAATTCTTCTGTAAGGGAAAAGTATACCAGTATACCCTAAGGAGCTTGATATCATCCCATCAGAAAAGAGTTCTGTTGAGTCCACAGTTCCCATGTGCACAGAATAACTCAGTGAGAGAAATCAAATATTACAAAATGCTGCTTTTTAACTTTCGCTAGAGCAGAAGTTGAGATTATTAATGAAAAGAAGCTTTGAGAAGTTATAAAAATGGTTTCTCGATGCTTTGGAAATCGGCTTTCTTTTAAAGGGATGCTGTGAGATATATAAAATTTTTAAAGGATTAGAACATACTTAGTCAACTGTGTTCTGTTTCTCTCCTGCCCTCTGTCATTGCCTCATATTGGCCTTCCCCTTCACAGTTTCCTTCTCATCTGCTAAAGTAGCCCACCCAGCTCTGTAGTTTCCGTCACACTCACAGCTGCAGAAAGTCAGGGGGGTTTACATTATGTAGGCACTGACCTCCTGCTTGCTGCTCACCACAACCAGAAGTGTCCCGTCTGCGCTGTCCCTGGCCGCTGCTCCTGCCTTCTAGCATGAGCTGAAGGTGGGACCTTCCCTCATAGCATTGTGGAAAAGGGAACAAGGGGTGGCCAAGAAAAGAAACGTTCCTATACAATGGGAAATTAAGTGATTTGACTGCTCCAAAGAAACTCAATTTTGCCATGTCTGTTCCTGCCTGTTTGACCCATTTTTGGTAGTTCCTTTCACCATGATGTCGAGTTTCCTGGAAACTTGCCTTCAGAGCCAGCTAGATCTCTGGAGCTGAGCCAGCTAGTCTGTTATCTTGACAATTTTGATGTGTTCCCTACTTCAGCAGGTGGAAACAATGGTAGACTCATAACATTAAGCAAAGTAGTCCACCGAACAATACAGTAGAAAGAGCGTTTTCCTCTTGAATTACAACTTTATTTTGAGAGGCCTCTGCTTAATTTCTTCAGGTTTGAGTTATTCAGGATATGAGAGGGAGATAGCCTTGATCTCTCTGAGTAATGATTAGTCACCGGTGGGAGCTGACCAAGGCTTGGTGGTTCATTTTTTACTTTTGGCTACAATAGTAGTAGTTTGTTTCTACCCAATACCATGAACGTTCTGTCTCAGCTATTTCAGTCTTTGTTCTGTATTTACTGCTTGCTTTGCCACTGGCTCAATACTGTTCCTGTTCATAAACATTGTGCTCAGAAGACATTCTTTCTCCGCAAGGACATTACAGTGATAAAAGACACCTGACTCACCCATATGTGAGTCGAATAGTAGGGGATTATCAGCAGGCAAAAGAGCATATTCATATGTGCCAGAGATGCCCCATAATTAAAAATGCCCTCTGAAGCTGTCTTTGTAAATGCAGATACCAAAGACAGGCTTTTCAGTTCTTCTAGTAAGTAGTCTCACTGTAGTAACTTCATTATGAGAACCATCTGGACTGATTTTTGCTTATTCAGAGATACAGTCGGAGAAGAAATGGATAGAACTTTGTCACTGCTGTTCTTGTTGAGGAACTCCTCAGTTAACTGCTTCTCCAGCCTTTGGTGAAGCAGATAAATGGCGAGGACTGACTGCTCTTCCTAGCTTTTTCAACACACTTTTTCCTGAAACTGCAAAAAAGCTGGTAAACTTCTCTTGACCTTGGAAGTGATGCCACTCCTGCTTCCTAGAAACACTTAATGTTTGTTTGCTGCAACCTCAGGGAAATTGCAATGCCTATGTATTCAGTGGAACTGGTCACTCTGTCTTGCCTTGCCATTCATTTTTGTCATTTGTATTTGTTTCAGTGACCTGGACATGCATGAAATTTTCAAATTGCATCAGTTTTTCTTTTCTCCCCAAATGATAATATTTTTGATTGCATGGCCATTCCATTGAATATCCCTTTCCTCATCCACAGACCTTTTGTTTGGTACAGAATTACTAGGGTCTTTACTGAAATCTGAAGGTGCAAGTTAAGTGTTGAATGTATGGGGAGGTCCACAACAGAACAATAAGAATCCTTAATATGGTACATTTTAACCAACAGCCATTTTGCTCTCGAAAGAGCCTGCTGTAGGAGGAGCTCTGGCTGGTTTGAGAGATGTTTACTCAGAGCAGTTCCAGATGTCCTCTCTCCATTGTTGGGATCGCCATACGCTGCAGGGTTACTTAGAATGGTCTTTTCGCAGAAGGACAACATTACTCATAGTTAGATGTGCTGTGCTTTAAAAACTGATCTTATTACTTGTGGTTAGTCTCAAATGCTTTCCAAATTTTTAAAAGCTATGCTATAGTCACATTGCCTTCTGGAGAGAAAACGTTTTAAAGAATTCTACATCACAGCACTTTTTTTTTGTGTGTGAAGCCTAAACAAAGCTGGCTGTGAGTTCTAAGAGAACTGTGGTTGCCATAAAAGTTGGCGCTGTAGGTGTGCAGCACTCAACATATGTCAAGAAAAAAACACTTTAAAAAAGCAATTAATATGTATGCTGATTAGCAATGAATGAGGCAGGAAGAATGTGTACCGTAACAAAACCAATTAATAGAATTGTTTATTAAGGAGCACAGTTTAGAGGGCTTGCCTCTTTATTAATAAAGTGTCCAAGTAAACTGGGAATCCTCAGGTAGTGGATCTCCACACTTATTGTACTAACTGGACAAATCTTCTGATGCTTAGTTAAATCTTAAAGTATCTTTCAAGTTACTCCATTGAGTAGTTCAGGCCCTAAAACTGCACAGTTTGCAAATTCCTGATCTTCTGCATCCTGTTTGTCTCATGTCTGACTATAAAGAGAATATTTATAACAGAGATCTGCCTATCGCTAAGCACATACTTTAGAGTTGAAGCTGTACGAGTAAAATGCTATGCCCTCATTTTCCAGGATTGCCTGCTGAGGCTGCTGACAGGGCCAGGTAACTAGCAACTGGTTGTGCAGTTTGTTGTTCAAAGGCGGGGGGGGGGGGGGGGGGGGGGAAGAGTCAATGTTTTGACCTGTTGGATTGCAAGGCAAAACTAAATTCTCTTTGAGCCACTCTAAGGTGCTGGTCTTTTTTCAAGTGATAACTGGAGCATTAGCAGAGAGTCGCCTGCCAAATTTAAATGCTCTGATTTTGGCTGTGGAAGTACAACTGCACTGAGTTCGGTTGCTCTTTGCTTTTGGAAGGGAAGCAGTATCATAATGCTGATTGTTTTTTAATGCAGGATTATTATGATAAAATACATCTGTGCATTCAGCCAAACCCAGAAAGTAGCGTCTGAGTCACTCCATTAGGTGATAATGCCATTGAAAATATGACCTCCTTTCTCCCAAAAGTAGCAGAACTGCCATGTATCATCATGGAGGTGATGAGAAATATGTCATCGGGAACTGGGGCTTTCCAAGCCTCTGGGGCCACAATGCTTATGAACCTCTAGAACGGGCTTGTTTTCCCCTCCTCTTACCAAGGATTTGCCCTGCAAACCCACTAACATTGCCTGCATTTCAGTGGAAGTTAAGCATATGCAACTGTTCCCAGAAGGTAGGTTATACAGTGCTTTAAAGGATTAGTCCTTCTCTGTTTCAGTGCTTGTGTGGACTAATGGATGAAGGGAGATTCAAGTGCTAAGATGGAGCTGCCAGGAACCTGGAAAACTTTATGCATAAGATGAACAAACAGTTTCCTCAGACCAAAAGTCTTTTTGCTTTTTAAAAAAGAGTAGGCAATAGATGACTCAACAGCAAGAGACCTTAGACCAAGGAGTCATCTCTGAGAGAGACAAACGACTCAAGTTACTTTACAACAGCATTCTCAATTTGTAATGTTTGAATCTTTGGTCTCCCATCTGTTTGTTTGTTTCCATTTTTGCACATGTTAGTGTTTTCACTGACATTCTCCAAATCACAGATATTTGGACTGAACTGATCATTGTGATACAACTGTTTCTATCCTTCTTTTTGCAGAGAACCTGTAGCTTTGGAGGATTTGACTTGACAAATCGTTCTCTTCATATTGGAAACAGTTCTGACCAAATGGTGAGTGTAAGGCAAGAAGGCGCAGGCTTGAAATAGCATTAAGTGAAATGCACAATAGAGTTATAATAGGCCTAAGTGTAATTTAGGTCCGTAATAGCAGTTTGAGGATCCAAGAAGGCAGGGTGTCTTTTTTAACCACAGACTTCCTTAGCTTTGAGAATAACATATCCACCCATATCCATGTGTTTATGAGTATTTATAAACCATATGTCTAAAGATGCAGGAACAAGTGATCAAAGCACAGATCTGGGGGCACATCTGTGGACTGTTCCTGTGTCTGACTTCCTCAGAGCATCTCTCCAGGCAAAACATACCATTACTATGCTTTCTTGGTAAAATGTTTGCTTTTCAGAATGACGAGGCAGACTTTAATTCGGTGAAGATCTGCAAGTTATTTCGGTGGAAGTCAGTGCATAAGTTACTTATGATTTGTTTTCTCATTATATTTAAGATCTGTGGAGTAGACCAGGATCCCATTGTGCTGGGTGCTGTACAGTTGGTGTCAGGGGGTTTTTTTCTTTTTTTTTATTAAAACTGTAATAAAATTACTGCCATGGGAATTACTCCTTTTATGTTACTCATGTTGATCCTAGTGTTAATGCTAGTTAGACTGCAGCCAAAAATAACTATAAGCCAGAACATTTGAACATTTTATGGAACTAAATTGCCCATATATAGCTTTTTTTTTTTTTTTTAATATCACAAAGAACCTGTACTATCTCAAGTTTAACTCTGGTGATGTCTCTACTTTACTTTAAGTTTAAATTGTAAAAAAAAATTTTTGCAAAAGAAGATTTTTTTTGCATCAAAAATTTCCCCTAAATTGGACAGAACTGCGGGTTATTTTCTTTGTCAGCTTTTTACTTAAGGAGAAGCTTAACTTCCAAAGTCACAATGTTTATACATAGTTAGCTTGGCATATTTTGTTCAGATTGTTTTTGACATAGGAAGGTGTGAAATTTAGATGTTATGTTTTCCCTACTACCATCAGTAATGGGAAAAATACAGTGAACCACAATAGTGTGTGCAGATCTAGAGCTTTTGTTGAAAACGTGCAAATCCATTAGTTAAGATTTTTTTTCAGAACAGATCATGCAAAGAGCTATCCTTAATTTTTGCTGAAAGAAGACCAAAAGTTACCAAAAAAATTGTTATCACAAACAACTTACAAAGGAAAAAACAAAAGTATCGGAAGTAAAGTGTCAGTTAAACTTCACAAAGATTTTTTTAGGAGAACATAATAAAGTAACAAACGTGCATAAATTTGGAAAAAAGATAAATCCTTTGTGCAGAATATAGTGTACATGTATCTTAGGTTTGTTATTTATCTAAATTGTTCTCTAAAGGTTTATTACACCAAGTCAGAGACCAAATTCAGTAATCAAATTGTAAATAGATTTTGATTCCTTCTGCAATCTAATTTTTGGTGTATCCTTAGCAATAGAGGCTCTGGTAGTAGCTCTGATAGAGTTGCCTTGCTGTGGTTCCTAAAGTACTGTAGAGTGGAAGAATGTGCTTACCATGCTGACTGCACAAACTGCCTGCATATGGGCTGAGTCATATAAATTAAGTTCCGTAAAATGTCAACTGATCCACAGTAATTCATTTTGTATGCTTGTGGCATAAGTAAATACTAGGTAACTCAGGCTACTTTAGAAAAGGTTAAATGAGTTCAAAGCAGCTGGCCTTTGTCATCCAGTATACATGGACTGACTAATTTAATCCTTCAGTAACCTGTTCATGTGTCTGAGTCCTAAGAATAGCTGTGAAGTGCAACCTTCTACCATGGTTGGTGGGTTCAGTAGCTTCCACCCTTTTTTTTTTTTTTTTTTTAACAATTCTCAGTAAAACCACAAAGTGGGTCATCAAGAGAGGTTAACTGAATGCCTGTATGAAAATAAAATATAAATTTAGGTAGTCAAATATAGGTATCCAAGTATGTATTTCGCTAGGATCTCAAAGATAGCATGAGTCCTGTTAAGCTGTGGTATTGACCAACATGAGGCACAGCTACTGTTCTGTGCCTCCTGAGGAGGAGGGCTTAGTCTGAAACTGTAGAGTTCACTGTCAGCCAAGTCAGATACTTAGCTGCAACTCGAAAGGATAAAGGCATCCTAACAGACCCCAACACATCCACATACTGTACCAACAGAAAAAATTACAAATCAGGACTTAGGAGCAAGAAGAGTAGAGAGGACTATTGTGGTGGTTTGCACAAGGTCTTGACAGTCAGTTTAGAGCAGTGAACAGGATAACACACTACCATCCCCTGTCTGCCTGGGTGAATGCTGGACTAATAGGAAAAAATGGCTCTTGCATTTTATAGGTTTAAATCTTGTTTTATTTTGCAGGGCAAAGAAGGAGACTTTGTTTATAAAGAAGTGATCAAATCACCTTCTGCATCCCGTATATCTCTGGGCAAAAAGGTGAAGTCTGTCAAAGAAACCATGAAGAAAAGGATGTCTAAGAAATACAGCAACTCTCTGTCTGAGCAGGTATGTAAGATTTGCAGTGGACTCTACTTAATATTGTAGACATGATAATTAATGTTGATTCCCATTCTTCAAGCTATAGATTGAGGAGTCTGTCAAGTCAGGAAGAAATTTCTTCCAAGAGTATGTGGTATGGCTTATTTCTGTGTTCTTGTAAAATCCCTCACTGTGAAATGGCTTCTTACAGAAGCCCAACTGTGAAAATGCATTTTCAGATTTTTCGTTCAAGTACCTCATCAGCAGAAGCCTATGGTTGATGGCATTACACATCTTGCTCTGTATTTCCATCTCTTTATCTATCATCATTATTTATTAAGGGAACTAGCCTTATGACATAAGGTCACAATAATATATTTAATCTGCAGTTTGCACCTTAGTTTAAATTCCCAGCATATCTCTGTGGGCACTGTTCTTCTGCTCTATTACAGATCTGTTCTCCAGCATACCTTGCACTCTGCAGCAGCCCATTAAAATAAATGCACAGTGTGGTCAGGGAGGGGCATCCCAAGATTTTCCTATTCTTCTTTTCACTGCAGATTTTTATAGCTCATTCTTAAAGGCAAACCTGAAGTATATTAGTTGTAAAACTAGACTTTGAATTTTAGTGGGCTAAGAACAATTACTGCGTTTTTCAAAAAAATCCCTTTGGTATACTTTGAATTCCTTGCTTTGCTGGACTGTCAAAAATTATTCAGCGTTTGTTTAAAACCAGTCTTTCCGCTTGAAATGTGTAAGTAATAGTTTACAAAACCACTGGGAAAGCAGAGCTTTTTTTTTTGCAGACATCGCCCTCAAGTGGTCACTTACCAGTCACTGGATCGCCAGGGTAATACTTCCAGTAATAGAAAAATGAAAGTGGCAACACAGTAAGGCCTCACCTGAATGGTGCAAAGTGTTATTGTTTGTAAAAGGGGCTTTAATTAATCAGATTCAAATAACAACCCCAAAATTCTTAAACTTGGAGAGAGTGTATCAGGCAGTTCTGTGGACAGTTTTAAGTAATGCCGTGGAACACTCGCGTTTCTTTTTTGTAGGAATATTTGCCATGTTCATTCATAACCAGGAGCAATGCTACAGATATGCTTATAATTAAAAAATTTTAAGGTCGAATAGTGTGATTTGACATTGATAAGAAAACGCTTTGGTGCCTGACTGGCTTTACAATGCCCCTTTGGAAAGTCTGCCTAAGAAAGGGATACATTGAGAAATCAGTTTACAATTAGCAATACTTCTGCTCTCTAGCTGTCTCCAAGATTGACTTGACCTCTGAAGTCATATGCTGGGATGACTTTTTTTTTCTGATGATTCTGTAGCATGCAAATAATAGGTTTCATATAGAAGTTTCATGACCACACATCTGCACAGAAACAACTCTTGTATGCAAGCTAGAGTTGTTTTTGAATATTTTGGCACAATCATTTTAGAGTATCTGTACCTTCTATCTTTGTGGCATCATGACTCAAACTATGTGCCAGGGTCTCAGTCTGCATTCATGAAAAACAAGCAAAAGCTATTCTGGCCACAGATCACTACTGCTTTGTTTTAACTGTGCTTCACATAAGCTAACAGAATTTCAATTTAGGAAAGACCCTTTTGTATTTACTGTAATGCTTGACTGAATTAAAAGAGAAATTGCCTCACCTATTGCATATGCAAAATCTTTTTTTGTATTTATATGTACTTATATTATGCCCAGGCTGCATTTTCCAGTTACTTTCAACAGAGAGAGGAAAAGAAAAAGAATTAAATGAGCAAAAGTATCAGTAATTCGCTGCAAAAAAATGTACATCGCTGTGCTTGTACTTGTCTTTATACAAAATCCTGATTCAGAAAGTTGAGTAAAGCTTTGGCTGTTTGGCCATTGCTGCTGGTAAAACAGCAAGCACTTTTAAAACTTTTGAAATTGGAGTTTCATGTAACATTTTTTCAGTGTTAGCTATTTCAGACCAGACTTTCTGCTGCTGTCTGTGTCACCATGCCTGATAAAATGGGGTTCCTGCCACACCTGTGTACCACTGAATAAGTTGATACACTTACTAGCTTTCATCCTGTCTAGTAACCAGCAAGAAAATACAAGATGTCCTTTACTCAAAGTCGAATGGTCAGCTCCTGTCATTGCCTGTGTTCCTTTACCGAACTGAAATGGTTTCATCTCCTGCAGGAGCCTGGTCCAGATGTTGTGCCAGGTTCTCCGCAGTCACCGCAGCCAGACACCGACTCCCTGGACAAGCCCAAGCTGAAAGCTGGTGGCTCAGTGGAGAGCCTGAGGAGCTCCTTAAGCGGTCAGAGCTCAATGAGTAAGTTCAGCCGTAATTGTGTTGCTCCATTTTTGTGGCTGTAGAGATTTCCACAGTAAGCAGAATAGGAGAAAGTCAAAGCAGAAGCAGAGGTTAAAAGTAGGAAGGCTGATGGGTTAGTCATCACGGTTAACAATGAACAGTATCTTCAACTTTTAGCTCAAAAGTGCTGTAAGCTTTTTGATACAGAGGCAGTCTCTTTTGTTTTGTGTTTATACAGAGCCCTGAGAAAGTGAAATCCTGCTCTCTGGCTGGGGCTGCTGGGCCCTGCTATTGTAATACAAATGATCTGAGTGATAATCAAAGATCCAGATCAAAGCACCAGTGAATGGGCACATCTTTACACAAGATTTCTCCTGGGAACTTCTGCTTTTTTTTTTTTCTTTTTTTTTAACTTAGTAGAGAAACCTTGAGGTTCTCTCATTGACTCAGAGGAGTATTGTTTAAAACTTCTCTACATATGAATGTCTCTAGCAAAAGTCAGAGCTTAAGCAGGATCCAGACACAGACTCTGCTATGAATTACTGACCAGCAGAAACCAAGAACTTACTAGAAAAAAGCCTGAAGTGAAGTCTCCATTTCTAAATCAGGAAATGCATGTCCTAAAGATCATCTAGTTTCTGTTTTTTTTTTTTTTTTTTTTTTTTTTGTTTTGTTTTGTTTTGTTTTGTTTTGTTTTTTTTAATATCAACACAAAGTGTCATCATAAAACCATGTTTCTGGACATAGTTGGAACTCTGGAACTCTTCTGTGGTGGCCTCATTTTCTCACTGAGGTTTTTTGTGGACAAAACTTTCCAGGCAGATCGTATCTGTGAAGTACTATAGACAAGGCATAAATTAAATAACACCTCAATTAAATTTTGAGGAGATTAGTTTGAGAAGGAGTGTAAAATAGCTTAACTAAGCTTCCCATCATGTGTATATAAATATAAGAAATAACAGCATTTAAGGACTTTTAATTACAATGTTTTCTAGAAATAAGTCTCATTTTTTGAGGAAGCTTTAACCGGGATTTCTGTCTTGCTTCTGTTTCTGAACCTTCTTCACAAGGAGCTGTTTCTTCTGTAAACTGATGTTTTGTCTCTCACACGTATGTGCTTAGGTGGTCAGACGGTGAGCACAACAGATTCCTCAACTAGCAACAGGGAAAGCGTGAAATCTGAAGATGGTGATGATGAAGAGCCTCCTTACAGGGGACCGTTTTGTGGAAGAGCCAGGGTTCATACTGATTTTACTCCCAGCCCTTATGATACTGACTCTCTGAAGCTAAAGGTACCAGTTGTTTTTGCTTTTAATGGGGGTCAAATTTTTATTTTGGCATAACTGCTAATGACAGGCTCTTCATAAGAACTTTACAATTCTTAGTCTTTTAATGCACTTCCATGTGCTTTTTGGAGGCTTTTTACCTGTCTTATTCTGATACCTTTAAGATTTGTTTGGATGAAACCAAAATATTATAGAACATAGTTAAGTAATTATTAGTATTTCCCTACATCCCAGTAATCCCTACATTACACTTGAAGCAATTTTGCAAGGATTATTTTTTAATGAGAAAAAATACATGCCTGTCACTGTGAATTAATCCATTAGTTAATAATTTTTGAAAATCTTGGATGAATATGGATGAATCTGCATTACAGTGTCTTTTAAAGGCATTTCAGTTAATATGACTTGTTTTTGAGCTAATACTGAATTACTTTGCTGACCATGTGTTGTTAGTCCCTTTCAATTTTTCTGGATACCAACTTTTGTTCTTTTTATTTGTGCAGTATTCTATCCACTCTATCTGACTCTTTCCAGGTCATTCATTACTTAAAATTCCAAGGACAACTAGTTCTTTTTAAAGCAGATATACATAGGGTAACCTCTTGAATGATACAATGACTATTGTGCATCCACTTCTTTGATATAATCAGGAATGTAGTGGAAAACGCTGCAGTACAGTGGCATTTCTTCTTCATAATACTGCATTTCCTCAGAAAATCTAATGTCACTGAGCAGCCTGAGACTGTTCTCGTTTGCTCCAGTTTTAGACAGTTACACACCTTTGAGCCATCTCTGTAAAACAGCAGTGGTGCAGCCCAGGGTATAAGTGGGTTTGCAAATCTGGCCAGTTAGGGTTTCTTCCAGATTGTGCTACTTCCTCTGTGATGTTAGGCAAATTGCTTAGATTCCCTTTTCTTCCTTCTTCATTTGTAAAAAGAATATATATCATCACCGTTTGTAAAAAGATCCTTGCAAGAGGTCTAGTTAATCTCCTTGAAACTAAAGGGTATTTACCTGTGGACTAAGCTCTGTGTACACAAAAGACAAGGGTAAGATGATGAGTTTGACTGTCCTTCAGAAAGCATGCCTAAATGTCTGTCTTGCTTCCTCGATCTGCAGAAAGGCGACATCATTGATATAATCAGCAAACCCCCTATGGGCACATGGATGGGCCTGTTGAACAACAAAGTCGGCACTTTCAAGTTTATCTATGTGGACGTGTTAAATGAAGAGGAAGAGAAGCCAAAGCGACCCACCAGGAGACGCCGGAAAAGCAGACCGCCCCAGCCCAAGTCCGTTGAGGATCTCCTGGATCGCATCAACTTAAAGGTCCACATTCTGTCTTTTTGTTTATCCTTCATTTTTGCTTGTGGGAAAGGGGACATGTCTTTGGAGTTAATAGTTGTACAACAGATTTATAATGCTAAGGAGCATGACCCCACTTAGTAGAATCAGGCCTTAGTTGCAGAGTGGAAATTGCTGAGGCCTGGCAGAACTGCCTGTCACACTTGATGAGGTGCTGCAAGCTGTATGCACTCAGAAAGCATAAAGCATTACATAGTATGGCTGCCAGCTAACACGTTTCAAAAGCAAATAGAAAGCATAAAATAATGATATTTACCCTCTCTTTAAGGAGGAAGTTATTTTCCATGTTCTTGTTTGGTAGGGCTGGAGATAAACTGCTGTAGCTGTAGTTCATCCTTTGCACTACCTGTTAGTAAAGAGCTATGCCATATCGTGTTTCTGGATAGTGTGCTACCCAGTGCATTTAATACACCGCATTCTAAATACAAAAATACGTATAGCATTCTAGTTCTAGCACAGCTACCTCCCTAATCTCTGATTAATGTTTATACAGTATATAATCCTGTAATTTTACTGTTACGCAGTGGTTTGCATTTGATAAACTACTGCTTTTTTCCTGGTAATGAAAATCTCTAGAATTTGTACTGCCAAAATAAGTTGAACAAATATGTTGTTGCCTTATAGTTCACTTTTTTCCTGTTTCCTCCTATGCAGGAGCACATGCCCACTTTTCTGTTCAATGGTTATGAAGATCTGGATACCTTTAAGCTTTTAGAAGAGGAAGATTTGGATGAACTGAACATCCGAGATCCTGAGCACAGAGCTGTTCTCCTCACAGCAGTGGAACTTTTACAGGAATATGATAGTACGTGGGGTTTTTGGGGTTTGGGGGGTTTTGAAGTTTACTAGAGCTCTGCCAAGAATCTCTTAGAAGACAAAACCAGTTCAGGGACTGTGACATTTTTTTCTAATCTAGTTATTTCCATGGTCCTCCTGTGTTATGGCACACAGATTTTTGAGGAGTGACTTAAGGCTTGCTTTCGTCCTACCAGAATTCTTTGTTCATGTAAGCCCTACTTCCCAAATTATTCAAGTCTCCTCTAGAGAGAGGAGATTGGGCGTTACCAAGGGTAAGAAAAAGATCAAAGCCCGGAGAGCTGTGGGGTAAGGTGATGTGAATTAAGCTTTTACTTTTTTTTACCTGCATATGCATACAGTCCTTGGACTCTCTGAATTTCAGGATTATACAGGTACCCTCAAGTTGTAAACATAACAATACAGTAATTTTCAAAGGGAGAAAAATGTGTCAGTCAGATATAAAGAGCAAAAGAGTGGCACAACTATCTAAAATGCAGCAGTGCAACTCTGTCTGTTGTCCAGAGGGTCCCAAACAAGTGGTTACAAAGATGGGGGAAGCAGGGTGAGCCCTGGCAGTCAAATTGATTTGAGGGGGCCTCAGGTGCACGGGACGAAGCGGAGCTGTAGTGGCCATGCAATAGCCAAGAGTTATAGCAGAAGAGTAGAATCACCCATTTGAAAAGCAGACATTGCTGGAGGCAGGGGCTGAGACCCATGTAACACCTAACTGCAGCAACTTAAAACAGTACTGAATTCCCCCTTCATCCCAAAATGTCAGCAGAAGTTTAATGTCCTCCAGAGCAGAATCAGTGGAAAAGATTGTGTGAGGGCTTTCTCAGCTGCTTCTGTGCAAAATCCTACAATATAGCTTAAAGTGCCATATCAGCAATTTAAACAGCTGCTTATTAAGTGAGTAAGGTTTAATTCTGTTACAGAGATTTGTGGTCAGACTTTGGACAGTGCTTTGTGGCCTGAACTTTCACTGACATGTACATTTCTTGCACATTTCCAAAAGAGGCTTTGAGACTTTCTCCCATAAGAAAAAACTGCAATTTCAGAATTGCTTGGATTTTTTTCGTTTGCTACTTATCATCTAATGCAAACCTTTCTTGGTTATTTGCAGACCTACTTAGAATGTTCTCTTCCATGATGAAATCACTTTTTTAGGGACCTGCAATCTTCATTTGAAAATTTGATGAACTGTTTGATGTAGTAATTGGAAAGTATAAATTCCAGCCCTAAATAAGGGTG
This sequence comes from Rhea pennata, assembly GCF_028389875.1. Classification (NCBI taxonomy): domain Eukaryota; kingdom Metazoa; phylum Chordata; class Aves; order Rheiformes; family Rheidae; genus Rhea; species Rhea pennata. The sequence goes on from NC_084665.1 coordinate 56,889,682, forward strand.
ATGAGCAGAAAGGAAAGAGAAGAAGAGACAGCTGGAACCTGGGAGGGGCAGCAGCATTTCTTTCCACTCCCTAATTACCTTTTAGGTTCTGAGAACAGGAAGCAGAATGGCTGTTTCTGACGTTTTATTGTAGGGGAAAAAAAAAACAAAAAACAAAAAAGGAAATAACCCACACAACATAAACTATCTCCTTGCATCATGGGGTTGGTTTTCTCTCTCTTCAGCCCCAGATTTAGGGTCTTCACAAAGCATAATTTCCAACCAAACACGGTGGGCAAATTCCTGGAATCCAGCCCCTGGATTGCAGGGGACCGCACCAGACCAGTGTTGGCTCTAGGCACAGAGCGAGGAAGGCAAGCGTTTCTCCCAGTAGAGTCTCCCTTGTCTCTTCCCCATTCATTAGGGGTCAGTAGGGGTCTGACTTTGCAAGACCTGCTCCTGATCCTTCCTCTTGGTCCTTTCTGTAGAGTAGGTCAGGGTTGGGATTTTTTTTATTATTTTTTACTTGATGTGGGATTTGGAACCTTGATAGCATTGTTTTAAATAAGTTTCCCTAGTTTAATAGTATTTCCATCCCCATGGCTACTTAAAAGGTGAGTTTGCCAGTCCTTAAAAGGACTTGGCACTGAGGCAGCTGAGAAGGACACACGCTCTGTTCTTCTTTCATTGTGTACATCACTGCTCTGTGACACTCATGCTGAGGCTGGTATTTAATGCTGTACGAAACAGGATGAATACTTCCCAATGCTATTTATGCCTTTGTGATGGCTGTTCCTAATGCTCACTCTTTTTTAAACTAGGGTCTGATAAGATTAACATAACAGTGAAAATAGTGTAGGTGTTGGAAATGTAAGTCTGAGGAGTTCAACTGTATTCTCTGTCTCTGTTTTCACTAGACTCTCTCATTTCCTCTAGGTAACAGTGACCAGTCAGGATCTCAGGAGAAACTTCTCATTGAAGGTCAAGGCCTAACTGGGTGCTCTCCTCGGGATTCTGGCTGCTACGAGAGCAGTGAAAACCTGGAGAATGGTAATAATAATGATGGCAAAAAGTCTCATAATCCTCCCAGCCTTTTTGCAGTAGATGACTTTGTATGCTTTCTGCTCACGTTTCTGGCTAACATAGAGATATTTCATACTTTACCTTCTCCCTTGCTCTGACTGCCTCTTTCATTCTTAGCTTGGGCCACTGGTTTTCATTGCTGCTAGTTTATTTATTTGCAGTGGTAGAAAACATATTATGTTCACAGATCATCTGCTTTCTTTTGGGATCCTAAGACAACAGGCCTTCTCACTGCCATCCCTAGCCTTTTCCATTCCCTATCATAGTCTTGGGCAGCTGTGCATCGTGAGGCTTCTGCTACTCATACTTAGACAACTCTTTTCTAAGGGAGCACTGGCAATGGAAAAGTCCCTGAACTCCACTGGGATTAGGAGGATTTATTCTAAACCTTCACAAAAACTATTTAGAAAATAAAAAACTTCGTTTAATGCAGCATTTTTATGTTTGCTCAGGTTGCATTTTGCATTGTCCTCTAATCAGAAGCCAGCTGTAGAAATTTAGGGCAAGTGTATGAACACTTGCAAATTAATTAATTGAAAAGTTGTCAAGAAAAAAAAAAGAACTACTTATCATACTAATTTCCAACTACCTTGTCTTGCATCAGTAAAAGAGTGAAAAATTAAGAAGGTAGGTGATAACAGATTACTCTCTCTGTTTTGAAGAAATTGGATTTTTGTGTTGACTGAGAATTGTTTATTTCAGGAAACATGTAAACTTGTCATGGGAGATAAAATACTAAAATGGATTAAATTGGTTTGGGTTTCTCTTGGTTTGACATTATCAATCCAAGCCTTTGAGCCCTGGTTTGGTCTCAGACTGCCTGGTTTCATCCAGTGTAGATAGGAAACCAAGAACAGAATAAAGAGAGATGCTGAATCCCTTTTAGTAGCTCCTTTTCCAATTTAAAATATGAGCTGAATGTCTTTCTCTGAGTATGTGCACTTTCTGTCAATCTGCCACTCAGAAATAACCATTTATTGAAAAAAAATTGCCATTTGCTTTGAACTGAAATGCCTCAACTCCACAATATACTAAATTCCTGAAAGGCAGAGAAGATTTTTTTCTTCAGCATGGAATCCCCATACAGTAGGCATGCTGGAATATAATCATAACTAAATATATGGCATATGTGACAATTTTCTTTCCTTTTTATCTCTCAGTGCCATCATAATGATAGCAGTAGCACTGAAGTTAAATTGCTTGCCTGTACATCTTCCTTATTTTAAAAATACAATAAAATCTTCAGAAAGCAATTGTCACTGCCTGTCTGCTTAGATACTTACTTCTACATTTAAACTAGTATTTCTATCTGAGTTTTGCAGAATGTGAGATATCACTAATGCTTTTTATATTGCTTTTCATTTATGGCTTGCTGCATTCCTGCATCGTTTTTGTTCACTAATGCATTAAGTTCTTGTTTTGAAAACCATTATGGAAAGAACATTTGGTATGAGATTCGTCGAGAGATTTTGTCACAGCTAGTTAATCCGAAATGCACTCCACCTTCTTTGCAAACTTCACAAACCATAAGTGTTTATATAGATCTTGTTTCCAAAGTATATTCGATTCTCATTTATTAACATAAAGATAATCATTTGTTTGGTATAAACATCATAATGTGCAGATCAGCAATAATAAACTGCTTCTTGTACGGGGAAATGCATTATAAGAAATTAGTCTTTCAATTTCTGGGGAGTCATACATAATATTTTAATCACATATATAATATTTTACTGTTCTGTTTTGGGCTAATACTTGCACCTTTTGACATCAATTCAAAATTTCAGAGATCTGATTATGATTGGGAAAGAAAAAGTCTTGCTGTATATTATGTCAGTGGTACAGACCTATTTCTTTTAGGTACATATCTGGGTTCCTTTTGGAAATGCTTAAGTTTCTCACTGGAATCCATAATGTATTTACAAACAGTGACATATTTTTATCTCGATTTACAGAGAACAAGGAACATAGAATATGTAACGTGTTCAGTGTTAGGCAGGAAGAACAGAAGAGTAGAAAGCAACCATACCAGATCAGATCATTGGTCGATGTAGTCCAGTCCTCAGTTTGAAACATGGTAGAAATAACAGGTCTCCTTTAGGCTTCTGATGGCCCAGTGGTTATTGGGCTTGTTTTGCATGAAGAGCTTGTTTATTTGAGACACAGTCATAAAACTTATCAAGAATCTAGTTCTAACAGGACAGTGATCAAAAGCAGACAGCTAGAGAAAAATGTTAGAACAGAGCAAGCATATTTGATGCTTCCCAATGTACAAATAATTTGTGACTTAATGATTTCATGAATTGAGTATGGTTTCCTCATGTTCATCCATTTTTTTCAAACAATTTCTCTTTAGGAACTTTCCTGGTCTCCCCTGTAACCTCCATAATCTAATAGTACCCATGACATCGTTTTGTGTGTTTTGAACTTGCCTCCAGCTAGATTCATGTAAACATTTTATACCCTTTTACTGGAAGATACCCTGAAAAATCAGTCCCTATCCCCTTTCTCCTTGCCACTCAAGACTGTATAGAGTTTTGTCATACTACGTCCCAAGTCCTTTATTTTCTAGTCTGAGAAGTTCTATTGATTTTTCCTTATAGGTCACTCATCACTTTGATCATCTTTGGCTTCTTTGAACCTTTTTCCATTCTGCTGTGTGGTTTTTTTAAGGAGGGAGGGGGGGTGAAGGGAATTAGCATGCAATGTGCATAGCTGAAGATGCAGATGAACAGGGGCTTTATCAAGTGGGATAGTGATATTCCCTGATTTATTTAGAAACTAAAGCCCAGATTTCCACAGTGCCAAGTGGGCATCCTACCTCCTCTGGCATTCACTGCTAATTAAACAGAAGAGGAAGCAAAAGAACAGTTGGCCACGTTGCCTGATATAATGTGCATTTCTACTAGTTTATTAAAAAAAAAAAAAAAAAAAAGCAATGAGGCTAGGATTGTCTACTGTGCTATCATCTTTGTTGTCTCCATGTAGATGTTTGAAATACACAGAAATATAGCCACAGAAAGCAATGCCAAAGTGATGTTAACAAAATCTGGAATCTGGATGGGCCATCTCATGCACTCTGTTGTGTGCGGGTTTGAGTGTTTGGCTCTCTGAGCATGATCTTCCATGCAGCAAAAAAATATTGAGAGAAGCACTGAAAATTTGTTGCTGTAGCTCTGGTACCTCTGGAACTATTCCCCAGGACAATCTCCTTCCTTGTGAGGCAGATGGTGACAGAGCACCAAAAGGGTCACACCTTTGTATTCTAACTGCAGCAAGTATCATGGGAGGCAGATGTTGCTCTCTGTAACAGATACAGCACCATAGCTTTAAATAAAAGCATAACAAAAGCCTGGAGCTTGACTTGAACCTGAAAAAAAAAAAAGAAAGAAAAAAAAAAAGAAACACTTTCCAGGCATTTTGTATAAGGACCTTCTTTGTTATCTCCATGTTCACCCAGACAACTGAGTCTGTCTGCACACAGTTAAATCATAGAATCAGTAAAGTTGGAAGAGACCTCTGGAGATCGTCTAGTCCAACCTCCCCCGCTCAGCAGGGTCACCTACAGCATGTTAGACAGGGTTGCATCCAGGCGGGCCTTGAAGATCTCCAGAGAAGGAGAAGGACTCCACAACCTCTCTGGGCAACCTGTGCCAGTGCTCTGTCACTCTCACGGTGAAGAAATATCCCCTCACCAGACATGCTACTGTAGTTGACAGCACTATGAAAGCTATTGACTGCTTAACAATACCAGGCTTTAATATGAATGAATTATTGCCCAAAATGCTAACAATAAAGATATTTTTAAATCTTTGCTATAAACTTTAACCCATGTAGCTTTTTTTTTTTTTCCCTGAGATGGGCAGGGGACGTTACATTTGTTTTACAGTTCAGTCCTCACTTCGTGAAGACAACTTTAAAACTTTATTTTAAAAGTTTATTTTCAGGAAATACTACCTTCTGTTCTTAATGCCCCAGGACCATAATGAAACTAGGCAGTAGCTAGGAGAAATTACAGCAGCCTCACTGCTACTGCTCTTAATTTAAATCTGTGTAAGAGACATTACACTCTGAACTCCTGTCTTTTGTGCAAAAACAGTAGTATTTAACCCAGCACTTTTTCCTAACAGATGGTTTTAAATCATTTTGAAGGTGAGAGCTTAAAGATTGCATGTTGAGTTATTAATTTTATAGACAAAATGCTTTGAGCTTTCCTTCACCTCTTTTTTACATTTTTTTTTCTATGTGAAACAGGACTGAGGTGAACCAAAAATTTTCTTTCACTTCCGCCAAATTTTTCTTTTCTTGTGTTTCTTTCCTTTTCCCATTCCCAGGTTGTTGGCTCTGTACAGACACGTCCCATTTCTAAAGTGAAATGATGTTTACTAGATACCCCTACGGTCTCAGAACTAATATTGCACAGTAGCATTCTCAGAGCTTTTCTTTAGGTGATGAGGGACCTGAGTGTGCTGTACTGAAGCTAGTATACTACCTGATTGGTATTTCACACTCAAAAGAAGATACACGGATGTTGTTACGGAAGCTGTGACCGCAAGTGACAGACAGTACAAGGAACAAGTCAGATATGTACTAGCAAACATGAATAACCAAGAGAATATTCTTTTCCATATGCCTTACATAGTCACATTTGTTCCCAAGGCAGTAAAAAATGAATGCGACATCTCTGAAACGTCTTTTCAATGTGTTTTCAGAAGCAGAGGCCTAACTCCATGGAAAGGTGCACACACACAAACTTTTCTGCTACTTCTCTTGAGCTATCTGGACTCAAGATAGTAGTGGAGGAGCAAACAATGTGTGATATGTCTTTTCATGAACATTTTGGGAAAAAAAGTAATATTTAGCTTGAGTTTAACTGTGAGCTCTACAGCTTCTGAGAAAGGAGTTTGCACATGCTTGCGTTTATCAGGGCAGGTGCATCCAGAAAGGTGACCAACTGCCTTTGAGGGGAAAGTTTTCTGCATTTCTTTTTGAAAGTAACAGTTCCATTTTCTTTGCTAGTTTTCTGGATGTTGTGTTTTGTAAACTCTAGGAGCAGAGAAGGAGGCAAGAGAAAGAGAGAAAGCAAGCTATTTTTTCCTTTTAGGTTGAAAAGTTCTTTCCTTACACAGCAGGAAGTCTGAAGATAGGATATTCTGAAGTGAAACGTGCACTTGACGTGTGTTAGCATTCATAGTCAAAACAAGCAGTGTATGTTCTTCAGAAATGAAGTGTTAGCTTCTTCCAGATTGTAATTTTGAAAGAAAGCATCCATTTCTTAAAAGTGCATGAAATAAATTTAATTGTAATGAATGAAGCAAAAGTTCACAGATCTGGTCACAAAATTAGCTGGTCCACTGACAGCCATTAACTGGCTATTTTTTGTGGCTTCTGATGCTATGTAGCCAAAGCTATTTTCTTTCTCTCTTTTTTTTTTTTTTTTTTTTCTGGAAAAAAGAGTTCCAAGCTTTACTTTCACTATCTATCCTAATTTCAGAAAGCCTGCTCTAGAGTGGGAGAAAGTAACTCAATCACTCATGAAAAAAAATTGCTCAGGTGTCACATCATTCTGACAGGTTCTTTATTTTGACACAAATTTACTTTTATCTCGTGAGAAAAAAAATCTATGGAGCATTTGAGAAAAGACCTTGTATTTCGTACCCATGAATACTCTAATGATCTCAGTCTGTTTGATCGGGATTTTTCCATCAAGCAGATTTGATGGACTTCTTCGCTGTTTAAAAGTGCCAGTGCATTTCTCAAAACATACAAATAAAACTCATATAGAACATCTGATTTATATTGATTTGTGTGGTTTCTTCTTAAGTGGTTATGCTAAAACAGTAACACCACATCCCCAAGACCTTTGACTGCAATAAAACATTATGATACAAGATTAATGCTAGGATTAGTAACCCTTGAAACTTCCTGTTGAAACACTTTCATAATATAGGACCTTGCTCCATAAAACCCTCATGTCCCTGTAAGCCTATTTATAAAGGAAATAGTGCAATAGCCTTTTTGCTTTCTAATTTCCCACTGCAAATAGTTAGGTTCTCATTTAAAACATGAAATAACACTAGTGGCATGTTTTGTTGTAATTAAAAATAACAAACAGTATCTTTTTTTCAAAAACATTATTGTGCAAGTCTACCAAACTTCATTAGGAGATGAACGTAACTATCAATATCCTAAATTAGAGGAGTGAAAAAAAATAGATTTTTGAATTATTTCTGCATGGAGTCAAATCAGTTTGTGTAACTGATACAGGTTATCAGTTCTAACATAGGATATTTCTATGCTGAAAAATTTTTTTTAAGTGGGCTAAACTAAAAAGTTTTGCGAACTGCAGGGGGGTGAATAGCAATAATTTTCCTTGCTTGGTAATATTAACCACTTCTTCATTAATAAAACTGAAGCTCACAAATTCATATGCTTAAAATGGCACAGAGTTCTTGCACGTATAGTGTTTCAGGAAAAAAAAATAAGAGTAAATCGTGTTTCAAAGACATTTAATAGTGATCCACTGTTCATCAGAGGAGGTTTCTAAAAAAAATGCTGTATGTTTGTTTATTTGCTGCTAGGTAAAACTCGACGGACCTGTCTTCTGCCCTCAAAAACAGCAAGCGAGCATAGTTTTAAGGACTTCAGTAGAAACCAGCTATCAAATTACCCTACGCTTCCACTGACCAAGTCAGTAGAAACTCTACAGCAAGGGGATAAAGAAACACGGTTCAGTTGCACACATCGTGCTTTGAAGAGCTCCATCAAACCTCCAGCTGTTGCGGGTCTGAAAAAGAACCGCAGAAGTTTACCAGTTGCTGTCTGTCGGAGCTGTGAAACTCTGGATGGCACCCAGGGAGTGGATATGTGGCCAAGATCTCACTCACTGGATGATCTCCAGGCAGAACCCAACACTAGCCTACAGGAAACTAGCAAGGAAATAGACTCTTTTCCTCAGGATTCACTGGATATAGCAAAAAAGACAACTGGCTTTGCTCTGGAGCCTCAGTCTTGTGGAGGTAGCTATACGGTAGATGACTTGATGCCTAAGCAGAGTAAAGGAGCTGATGGTTCTCAGAAGGGAAGAGTTAAGGAACTGGACTGCTCTGTAATGGAGACTGCAGGTGGAAAGCCTCTTCCCTTCCCCCTGAAAAACTGTGAAGCTCAGCCTGCCTTAGTGACACATCCTGCAACAAGGACATCTCTGGAAATACAAAGTAAGGGCTTTCATGACCTTGCACGGGCGGATTATGCTCCTGTCCTCAAGGGAGGTCTAGAAGCTGAGCAAAGAGGCACAAATGAAGCTAGAATGCAACCAAAAAATCCCTCTCAGCCACCACCAGTCCCTGCCAAAAAATGCCGAGAACGCCTTTCTAATGGATTATATCATCCTCCCATGACTGTAAGTGGGAACCACTCAAGTCTAGAAGCACCGTGTTTACCAGTAAAAAAGACCAGCCCATCCAGTTCCATTGATTGTCATGGAGTACCTGTCCATAGGACATCTTCTGAACAGGACCCCAGTACCCCTCCTAGCCCACTGCCACCCTGGCTGGCTGAGCTCCCAGAGACTGCTAGTGTCCAGCAGCATGTGATAAAGCTAGGTCCTGCTTCAGCAAGGAAAATCTCTTGTAGCAGGGGAGTAGATCTGGAAATGGTAATAGAAACCAAGCTGCAGTCTGAAGACATTGATCTTACTGAAGAACCATACTCAGACAAGGTAAGAGGAGGGCACTGGTTCAACATTTTTATTCTGCTAGTGTTCCAATAGCTAGTCTTTCATTTATCATATCTGATCGCTCTTGCAAGTAACCAGCCTAGGTAAATTGTAAATTATTAGACATTCTCTGCCTCTTCTTGTCTTACCCCTAAAGTAACCTTCAGTTGTGTTTGGGAAAGAAGGGATCCCAGACCTATTTAGAGCCTTCATCATTTCAGGCCTCTAAATCCTTGGTGGTGCTTGGGATGGAAATGCATCTTTCTCTGCCAGTTTGTGGAAGTGGTGCTGAAAAGGAAGTCATGATTAGATTTTATGCTTCCAGGAGGATCTGCCTTGCTAGCCTAGTGATGAGGATGTCTTTCTGGGAAGGAAGAAGTCCCACGTTCTAGTCCCTGCTTTGGGGACTGCTGTATCTGTTTGCATGGAATAGTTATTGGCTAAAATGTATAAACACTGCTGGGAGGAAGAACAGAACACAGCATTTCCCCATTTCCCGGGAGGAGTGTTCTTATCAGTAAATAAGGCTTGTTTCTTTGTCCTTTTTCTGAACCCTTATGTCCTGCATCCTTCAGAAGCAGAACTGAGCCAAGAGCACACTTGCATGAATATTATGCTTCTGGCCCCTTTCAAAAGCTGAGATGAGTTTTGGCATTTGATATATCTCATGCCACAGAGGAGAATGTTTCTCAGCTTGTAAAAAGCCTATGAGTTCTGACACCTGGGGTATGTTACGATTCACATAAAGCTGCTGATTGATTCAGATGTCTCCTGGATTTAGGTGATGCCGGGGAATAGGTGATCTGAATCAATCTCTGAAAAATTTATAACAGAACTGCGATGCAAGCAGAAAATAGGTGCTCTAACTTCAATGATACAATGCGCAGGAGTAAGGAGATGTTAGTTTACCAATGTCCTTTCCTGGTAGGAAGTGTATCTAACTGTAAGAAGAACAGAGATCAGCATGAGTTGAGGAAAGATTATCAGTCCCCAGGTGAGGAACAAATTTAAAAAAATAAAGTGTGAACAAAGTAAATAACATCTTAAGAAAAGTTTTGTGATGTGGACTGCCCTGTCTCTGCCTCCTTGCATTTCTAGTGACTAGACACTGTCAGGGAAACCTGGTCCTTCCCTTCCTGCTAGAGTCTTCCTCTCTCTGTCATGGAACCTCTAAAAGAGCCAGAAAAGAAGTGGTGCAAAGGGTCGCATCAGTTAACTGATTAAACCAAACCTCCTTAAAATACCAGTAAGATTTCTGATTACCAAAATAGGTTACTACTCAGTAGATTATTGGAGTCAAGTTTCACCAGAAATGCTGATGGTGTGTATAGCCTTTGGGGAGACCTCAGTTCAGTTAGAGTTGATAGAAATTTTGCTGTTGATTTCAATGGCTGGAACTGATCTTTTGTAAGGCTCGTTAATGATTTATTGATTTTTTAGCTTCACCCTACCATCATCCTTTAAAGCTAGGTAAAATTATTTTTTGTGAATCTTGAAGAAGACTCCTGTTTGTTTCTACCCCACACTTATCTTTATGTTTCCATTAGTTGATCTGTATTGACACAGTTTTTCTTTTCTTACCGATCACTGTCTTCTACATGGCTGGCTGGGAACATGCAGCATGGTCGTTGTGGCATTCCTGAGGCTTTGGTACAGAGGTACTCGGAAGACTTAGACCAGCCTGAAAAGGATATTGCCACAAACATGGACCAAATCCGAGTAAAGCAGCTGAGGAAGCAGCATCGCATGGCAGTGAGTAGTTCCATAAGCACCTGTTCCCTGATTATGAGCACACTTTTTAAAAGGACTGACTACTGGTAAAGGGAGATACCTGCAACATTCTGGGTACAAAAGTGCCCTCTGGCACTTTCAACCTGGCAGGTATGGAGTAGGTTGGGACACGTAGGTCCCTCCTCCTGTCCCAAAGGTGGACAGTCAGTATTGGAAGGAAGAGCTGGTAGCTATCTCTCTCCATTGAGAGCCTGGAATGTCCAAGGAGATTGCAAACAGTCATAGCAAAGAGGTGCTCATTGAGAATGACTTGTATTAAACAATTCAGTGTAGAAATCTAAAAGGTTTTACGTCCCATGTTTCTCAAACCATACCATTCTCCACTACTCTCTATAGCAGAAGCAGGAGGGAGTAATGATCAAAAGCTCTTATGGTTTTCTATAAGAGAATTTGGTCTGTGTAAGAAGTGAGTAGGCAAAATTGGTATTCTGTTGTTTCAGTAATAAATGAAATGGATCGGCCTGGAAAGCCTTGGGTATGGCTGAAATCACTGGGTATTTCTGATTGTCTCATATTGAAGTATTAATGAAGTATTAACATTCTGTAGGCACACTATTCTCACGTTTAGCCCTTGCTATCCTCTCTGTGAGCAGCTTTTCTATTGGCACTTTCTTTCACTTTGCACACTTACTTTTAGACGGCAACACGTAGGAATAAAATGAGTCCACAATTTCTCTTAATTTAGCAGAAAAGTCAGTTTAGTATCTCAAGAACACACTTTACTGAAGAAGACAGTGCTCTTTGCAGTGAAGAATAGTCCCAAGAGTACAACTAGTGCAAGCCATTAGTGTGGACAAGATACGTGATTTTGATAGCAGCAAGTAAATCAGAAAGAAAAAGTATGCCATATTAATGGGAATATCACAGATTTCTTGTGTTCCAACCAATGACAGCAATCAGAAGGCTGGCCAGATAGATAGTCAGTTTTCCCCACTTGATTTGTAAGAGTGTGTGCTCCTGAAGGTAGATCTATGCTCAGCTTAAAATTTAGAAGTTATGAAATGCTGAAAGAGTCATACACTGATTTGTTACGTTTTCAGAACAAGTACAGATCGGCAGCATAGTAGGGTTTGCCCTTACAGATCTCAAGTTTGTGCCTGTCTCTCTGAAAGTGGTGGCACTTCTCTATTGATACTTAGAAAAGAACTTGTAGGAAATCAGCAATGCATGCATGTTTCTACTACCCACTGCATCTGCATTGCCAAAATTGGTGCTGTTGCTCCTGCTGCCGAAGACAATGCCCAAAGTTATCTAAACTTTTAAACCCATAGAGCTTTTGTCCTACTGACAAATGTCACCAGAGAAGCTGAAACATCCTCTATCAAATTCTACCAGTTTGGAATAAAAACAAAAGATGACTTGAAATAAATGAAGCAGTTATGTTTAATGTTAAGGGTTGTTTTCTTTTTTTCTTTCTACCCAGATTCCAAGTGGAGGGCTCACTGAAATTTGCCGAAAACCTGTATCTCCAGGACTTATCACCTCTGTATCTGACTGGCTGATTTCCATTGGTCTACCTATGTATTCCAGCCCGCTCACAGAAGCAGGATTCAACACACTGAGCAAAGTGCCTTCTCTGTCACAAACTTGCCTTCAAGAAGCTGGCATCACAGAGGAGAGGCACATAAGCAAGCTCCTGGCAGCAGCAAGACTCTTCAAACCTCTTGATCCAGAGGCAATTTAACATGCTCCATAATGTGACATTGCCTGTTAAAGAACCCACTGCTTCTTCCTACACCTATATTGCCCTAATTACTTCACATAAGTAAAGGGATCAAGGAAGTGGCTCCCAAGGAAAGGCAGATATCTTCCTCAAAGAATATGAGATGTTTCTATTGCTATCTTTGACAGCTGAAGGAGAAGAGAAGCAACCACCAGGTAACATAGATGTGGTACTTCCCTCCCCCCTCACTCCCCTGGAAAGTGTTTTTGTTTCATGAAGTGCACGGTTGGCCTGAGACCAGACAGCTCCACAAAATTAAGGGGCCCTTGTACATTTTCCACAAGTTTCTCAAAGTGATACTAATGATAAGCTCTGTTTCTGTGGAGGGCTCCTCAGGTTAGGAGCCTTCTTGTACATCAAGGTTCCAGGTACCTAAAGTCAGTCCTAAAGACCATGTACAAGCCAAGGTGCAACTCCCAGTAGAAGCTGTTTAGCAAATGCCTTCTATTTTTTTTAGCAATCTAGAGCTAAATGCATATCCCTGTGGTCATCTTCACTGTTGCTTGGTATAGGTCCCAGTACGCCACAAAGCCTTTAGCTAGGCCAAAGTTAATGGACTTAGTTTACAGTATGGTCCATTTCTGTCACTCCATTGCAACTAACCTGAGGAGAGTCAGAAAGCTTTTTTTATTATTTGTACAGAGCTGAGATAATTTTTATAACTGCTTTCCAGCAATCAGCTTTTTATTTGCCTTAAAATAAGCTTGTAAGCAGTTATCTAATGTTCACTTATTTGTATTCATGTTTCCCAAGCCTTGCTTCAACCTGTCACCCTTAAGTTGCATTTCAGGTGATTTTCATTTGGAGTAGCTTCTATAAGTTGTCTTGTCATAACATCTGATGTGTTGTAGAGATGCTTTTACAAATGCAGTGTTAGGTTTTGGTTTTCAGGCTAACTTCTTGTTCACTACAGTCTGCATTTGCTGTTATTACTAAACTGTTCCAAGATATACTGCCTTGTATATATGTAACTGCTTTTCATTTTAATCATATTCTGTGTACTGTGTTTTATTGTCAATCATTATGCTGCAGCTTTGACTTGGTATCCTGACCATACCGATTCCAAACAGTAGATTTCTGCAAATGAAAATTTGCTTATGGGAAATAAAATGAATTGAAGCAGCAAACTGTGTCCTATAGAAATCATCAGATCCACTAATTATATTGCATGGACAAAAAAATTCCAAACCCTATATATATATATATATATATATATATATATATATATATATATATATATAAATTACACTGTGATTTTACAACAGTTGATATCCCTCATGAGTGAATGTTAATAATTTCCTCTCACTGGAAGAAAGTATTGTTCTGGTATAGGTGGTGAGCCATTTTTCCATGATGTAATGCTATTTTTCTGCCTAAATCCATGTGAAATGTTCCATTCACATATGTGGCTAATGACAGATTTTATTTTTCTATATGGGTACCCATTTTATATACCAAATACAGATTATCATGAACTGCATATAACTAGCTTTTTCTTTGGGGTCTATACACAATGTGCCCTTTAGCTTCTTGTAGTGCAGATGCTCCATGGAAGACAGAGTAAGATTTACATTGGCAGGTAAAGTGAGATAAATAAAGAAACCTAGGCCAGGAAGTGTGCCAATTTCCAGTATCAATTCTGCCACCACCTTACAATGTAAAACTGTGCAAGTCACTTCACTTTTTGGTGCCTCAGTTATCCTACCCAGTTATCCACTAAATGGAGCTAATAACAAAGTGCACTCTGATGAGTGAAAAAGTTTGCTTACTGTGTAAATTCTTTTCTATAAATGGTCCTCACTTCATCATGTTTTGAGTCAGATGAACTATATGTTGTAGTGCAGTTGATAATTAATCTGCTCCTGATGGAACTGATAGGTGTTAGGTATACTTGCCTAGTTTCAGATTTCACCACCCTCTGCTACTTTTAGTATCACCTGTGTATTCTAGCTACATAAATAAGCAGACCATCATGTGAACTTAAGTAATTCATTCATAATTGTTCTCAAGCAAAGCTCCTCTGGACCTTTTTCTGTAATGTTCTTCTCTCTGTGGATAACTGGTATGTCTTCCTATGACAGCATTAGGAAACATATAGCATAGGCGTTCTGCACAGCTGGTGAAAATTTAAAAGGGGATTTTTAATGTCTTTTTAATAATAATAATTTGTCTATTGTTCTGTTCTGAGGCCTACACATAAACTATCAGTAAGCAGGAGGTGGAAGGAGCAGTGAGACCTCCTGGGATGGCTGGGTGGGACCAGAAATTAGTAGAATGTAGTAGATGGCAGCCTCCCCCAGGCAAGGGAAAAGTCCAAATTGGCTACATACAGGATAAAAAAAAAAATCCTCTTGTTGCAGGGAAGGCAAGTCAAATAATAAAGCTTTCCTGTACAAATTACTTTTCCCTCTCTTAATATCAGAAGGAGAACTACAGAAATAAGATGAAGATGTGTGCCAGACACTCTTTGTAAAGTCCATGGCTTTTAAATGATTATGTAGCCCAAGAAAATCAAATCACACCCATCAGGACTAATGTGAGTAGTTTGAGAGTTGTGAGTTTTAATAATTGCTTTGTGTTTTGTTTTGTTTTTTAAAGATTGTGCTCTGTGATCTTACTATAATTTTAGTTTATATTTTAATCTAAAAAGCCTTAAGCTTCTCAGTATTTGAGCTTCCCGGCTGTGGTTGCCGTGACCTGCCGCGTTCCCTGAGCAGGTGGGGCAGTGCGGTAGATGAGCCATAACCTCTTACCATTTCCTCGCAAAGTTCAGCGCACAAAGCAGAAATTCGCTTGTCGACTCCTGGGAAGCACAAAAGAAACCTGCTGCTGGAATCTGCTCTGCTCAGGCTAATGATGTTAAGTATCTATCCATTGCACCATTGTAACTCAAGCAGCTATTTAACAGTAGAAGCAGCAAGCCCCAAATATTACTGAATGCCGTTAACAACTGTAAACGTCTATCCATAACCCTCTATTACTACTCAGATAGCAGTGACATCTTTCGTGCCCTGTGCTCTTTTATGAGTCTGGCTTTGAATGCAAACTGGGAGCATGATCAGAAGCATTAAATATTGCATTGTTCAAATAGGTCATCATCTCTAAGAGCAGCAATAGTGGTCGATTCACCAAGTCACAGCTGAGCAGTTGTACTGTATTATTTTTAAAATAAATAATACTTTTGGTCCAAGATACTTTTATCTTTAACTGACACCCTCTGGGGAATCAAAACTGACAAGCAAGTTATGTAACAACTAACAAAGTTGCACTTTCTGTATATGAAATCAATATTTAAATAACTTATTTTTCTCCATTTGCTGTTCTTAAATGATGTAAGTAGCTGTAATATACCAGTACTCAATATGTCCTGCAGTTTGCTTCAACCCAAGAAAGCTGTGTATTGTAAAGAAAAAAAAATGAAAAAAACAAAATATGAATGTGTAAAGATTATTGTGCTGTTTCATTTAGCAAAAAAAATGGTTGACAAAAGGGTTTTCCTGTGTATCAAAACTTGTCTATAATTATATGTCATACTGTTCATAGATAAAAAATAAATAAATTTCCTTGGTCTCTCTCTCTTGTTTGTTTTTACTTTAGCTAACAGATGTTTTAGTTAGTGGTGCAGTAGCAATGTCCAGATATTTATTTTGCTTGTAACCCAGGCCCCCTCTCTAGCACATCAAGCCTGTAGTTCCTCACCTTGTAAGCATTCTCAACATAGATCTATAGCAGGAGAAAAAGGAATAAAAACAGGTAAAAAGCACTGATAATCCAGGGCTAGGAGAAGCCCTCAAAATTTGGTAAGGAGCAATAGAGACCTTCAGCAGTGTCTGAACTTCCCTGCAGTGGTTTCAGTGAACTCTGGAGTTTCATGGGCAGACATGGGCACCACAACATAACAGTGATAATCTGCTGTTCCTCTTCCCTGTCAAAGTCAATGCTCTATGCTCTGAACAACCTTTGCTCTGCAATTGCTTAAGAAGATTTGGATCTTTATCTCCTCTATCCCATGAATGTCCCGTTACTAGATTTAGGATGCTCTGAAAGAGAAGTCTCTCAAGTCTTCCCTTTGGTCCTTTCCCATTTTGCATACAGTAATTAAATAGTAGTGGAACCAGAGGAAGGGCACATGAGCATAATTTATGGTGTTGTAGTTGCAGCTCTTGCCTGAAAGACAGGATTTCAAACCTGGTTTCCAAACTCAGCTCCACTTACATATTCATGGGCTTATCATTGGGGTTGCACAGGCATCTCGAGAGGCTGCCTGTGACTCCTGAGAAGTTAGGTAATCCCTGCAGCCTATAATAAAATGCCTGTGTTTATGAGTTAGGGAAAAGGAGGCTTAAGACACAGCTTATGCTCAAGCACTTCCTTCTGGCTAATGTAAGCGACTTTTGGCTTAGTGTATAGGCATTTGTTGGTCTAGTTAAGTTTACTGTGTAATTAATGGATACACTTAGCTGCCTGGCTGTCAAATCCACTAGGCAACAGCACACGATGCCTAGAAGTTAATCCTTTTATGGACCAGCCCAAAGTGACTAGGGTGGACTGCGCTTGAATTGGTCTTTGTTAGCCAGAATCTTAAGTCTGGAAGTGGAGCAACGAGAAAAAACAAACTAAAAATCCATCTCTTGGATTGGATCCAAACAGCTGAATTTTCAGTTCCCCTTAGGCAAACACTCTCATCAGAACTGTCCAACCTTGCAACCCGTTCATGGGAATTAGGTAGCATGCAGTAAAAATGTCAAATGTGAACTTTTAATTTTTCTTCTCTATTTATATCTTTCAGTTCAACTGAGGACCAGGCCACTGCTGTGCTTGTGCACCAGAGGGCACTGCTCTGCTAGCTAGAAAAAAGCATTCAAACTGCCTCTAGGGATTGTAGCTGGCTCAAATACAGGCCGTTTCCAAGAGTCTCTCAAGTAACAAAACAGAAATAAAAACAAAACAAACACAGAACAACATGAAAAGCCAGAGTGCTTGCCATTTCTGCATCTGGAAGGAGTGTTGCTTCCCTTCCAAGGCTGCTACAGTCCAGGATTGCTTTGGGAGCAGCTGAAACACAAAGCCCCTATCTGTTGCTCTCAGCATTTTGCTAGTGCTATTTGATCCAAATATGGCTAACCACCATGGCCACTGCCCAAAACGAACAAAAAATCCCCAAACATATACATACCTATCCCTATAGTTAAAATTTCTCTCTCTACAATGAAACATTTGCATCAGAAAAAAAGACATAAGAGAAGCACCTATTAATATTTCCCCTACCGATTCTTCTAAAAGGCAGCTTTATCCCTGAGAAGAAGGTTCACATGTAAGGCCATGGAGACTTAAGAGCTATGAATGTAATGCTATATATACTCTACTAGACCTACCTCACGAGACCACTAAAGGTTAATCCTTTAACAATTAGGAAGCAATATAAAGCAAAAGTTTCATTAGATCTTAATGTTGCCCCTCAGCATGTACCAGAGGTCTTTTTTTGCACGAATGCACATAATGTTTTTCCTTCATTCTGTAACAGTATTAATTTATGCCGAACTTATGTCTGCATGATTCTGCTAACATATGTAAGTATACCAGTAACGTTCAAAGCCTGATCCCATAGCTCTGATATCAGTGCAGTTTTATCAATTCAATGGGTTTGGGTCCATCTCCATGCAGAAGAGGAATTTTTACGCACATACATGTAAGTGAACTTACAATATTCTTCTGCAAAAAAAAATCTTTCAAAACTTTTCAGGAAGTTTATGGAGTTAATATTCTTCCACAGAAGAACAGTCTAGTCTTCCAAAGAATGGAATGAAGACATAAGTCTTAATTCCAGGGAACTATGATGCTGAGGCTGGAGTGGTTCTGGGAATCCATGAAAACCCTAGGTGGCTAAGGTCAAACAGAAAAACGTCTAGTGGGATTAGTTTCTTCCAATATTAGACAGGCTTGAGTAGGAGGGAAAGATAAATTTGGATTACAGCTTTGCAATTCAAACAGCTTCACTGTTTATTGGATCTAGTCTTTTAATCTCTCCTTGTCAGATTCAAGTCTTTCACAGGGTTGGAGAAGGAAGTTATAGTCCTGGCTTTTCCAAGACAGGTCTCATCCCAGCTAAACAGTTTTTTTGCATGCCTGACAAGTTCTATACTCATGCATATTTTATTCTAAAAGTCCCACAAGTTGCAGTTCTCCATTTAGTCAGAAAAAACAAGTATGTTTGTGTTTCCTCAAACAATACCCTTGCTTATGTCCACAACCCCTGCCTTGATGTGACACGTTTTAGAATGATACTGTCATGCTGCTGCTATTTTTTTCACTCTTTGACTCTAATGATTTTTGTGATACTGAATATATATTGTCTCTAGGAACTAAAAATGACCATCAGAAAATTTTTTTGTGTTTTACCAAGCATGAGGAAGTTGTTTTCTAGTACCAACATTCATGTTTAGAGTTCTGATTGAAGAGGCTCATTTTCAGTTATCCAAACAACAAACAGAAAAAAAGCTACCCATGACTGTTTCTGTTTTGAAAGCTGGAAATGAATTAACTTCCTTGCATGTTCAATACTGATTTTAAAAAAGTTTACAAACTCAACCACAAGGTAAGCCATTCCTGCAGAGTACCAATAATGTTAAGGTACCTTTCTTTCACTGTCATGTCTACACGCCAGAATCGCCACTGGAACTCATTTGGTACAAAGAGGCAAGGTTAGTTCAGCTTTGACATCTGTTCAAGTCTTAGCAATTCTATAGAGCTAAAAAAGAAAAGAATTGACAGTATCGAGGACTGTTCAATGTACCCTGGGCTATGAATAATTCTTTAAGTTACAGTGGCCATCCAAAAACAAGATTACTAATGCTGCCAAGTACTCCAAAACTATAAGCAAACACCACACACCTTTTTATTTTCTTGTAGAGGCACCATCCACAGGAGATGCTCCATTAGGAAAACCTTGTTTGATAATAATGATGAGCAGGACTACTTACATCCCACTGTAATACAAAGTTCAGATTTCAGATAGTGTATTCCCTGTTGTACATATTCACAATGACATTTCTTCAGCAATAAAATAAAAATAAATATACAAAGAGCTTTTTTTTGAGGGAGACTTAGATTGTCAATAGCACATCTAACAGGACATAAGTCTCAGTTAATGCCAAATCAGAGCTTTATCTTGCAGCAGAATACAGTAGGGTTGGAAAGATATAGACTTACTCCCTATCCATTTGTTACGGTGTTTCCTAAAACACTGAACAGGATCCTTTTCAGCTCTGGGTTTATAACACAGTTTGTGTTTATGCCAGTTCACTGACTGATGGAAAACTTGTGTGTTTTGGCCTGTGCAATGTTTCCAGTCCATTTTCGTCAATGAACCTGCAGGACATATTTGTACCACTTGCCTTATTTCATTAAGTTCTTCCATCCCTAGCTCTACAACTTTAAAATAGAAACACCATAGAAGGTGCTTTGGATTTGAAGCAAGGCACTTGCTGAACAGCAGAAAAATGGCTAAGAGGAATTCAAACACACACACCTGAGCTCACTTTGGTGCTTGATAAAGTCATCTAATGAAATGAGATGAGAGGTGAAAGATGCTCTCAATTCACTAAGCCCCTTCCCCTTTACAGAGAGTTTTTACCCCCCCCCCCCCCCGAAGGACTGGATTTGGCACATTCTTTGGGTACAATTGCTGCCTTCTGAGTTTCTTCATCTCCAACCAGATGACAAAACTGGAGAGGGTCTGAGGCTGCTTTGTAAGCATGGGTCAGGTTTTGCCTTCTGGCACATAGTAAAAGCCTGTGAAACAAGTCCAGTGGGCCAAAATACTTTGATTGGTTTTCTTTGGTGTGTATTTTAGCAATTTGTTCAGTTGCGTGGGTGTGTGCAAGAACAAAAACAGCTCTGTGATCCCCGGTACAAGTAGCACCACAGCTGTAAAGCATCACAGGGAAACTGCAGCTAATACGACACTGATCTGGTGCATATGTGGCTCATGATATCATATCAGCTCCTCACCAAAAAAAAATCTCACATTCAAATGGGAAACAAAGGTGTGAAAACAAACCAGCTGGAGGCCCTTCAAGGTGTTATCTATTTCTGCTCATTTCTCCAGATGCGTCTGCTTTTCTGAGCATTCTGATTTGATTCTATGAAGTGAAGATACTACATAGAAAAGAGAAATGCAACTGAATCAGGTAAGAAAGAGAAGCAAGCAGAGCGGTTGCAGTCTTTAATTCCGAGCGATGCTGCTTTTACTGAGAGCATTTGGTCCTGAGGCCAAACAAACAAAAGGCCCAGGAGAGTGGAAAGGTAGAATGAATAACACCAAGTTTCTGCAGTCACTTTCTTCTTGATATAAATGAAGTAAATGCAGATAAACCCTTTTCGCATATAGCGAAGTGCAAGTGCAAAAAGCTGTCAGATTTCACCCTGAGGCTCATGTGAGATTTACACAGGGCTAGGATGAGAAACACTTGTTTTCTGTTATCTGATTTTCTTCTCTCTCCCGTATCTTCCGCAGCGGCGTTCCTTACCTCTGCTCAGCCCTGCCTGTGCTACGGGCTCTGCTTCGTGCTGCCTTCAGCAGCACCTGATTCACACAACCACGACTCATTCTGAGCAACCTGTATTTGCCATTTGTTACTCTGGCCTCTCTAGGAACATGCCAGGAGGCAAAAGAGATCAACAAGCTCACAGAATAGCTGAGGTGGGAATCGGGATTATTGGAAGCGAGGGGAGGGGAAGAAAGAAGGAAGCACGTAGATGTAAAAACTAATCAAAAGCTGGTGAATGTCATAAAAACGAAAGCAGCTTTTCTATCTTCTGGGAACATAGAGGTTCCATGAATTTAGTGAATCAGTTTAATGAGTCGTTTTTCAAAGAGGATCTATTTAAAAATATAGAAAGTTACGAAAAACAGTTGTAGTTTATTTATAAACTACAACTTCCTACAGTGGGAACTCCAGGCTGTTATTGCCCGAAAGAGGCATCTCATTGCTTGGGCCAGTCACTACTGAACAAAGCAAGACGTTAGTGGTCCTGTTTTTCCAGACATGGTGAAAACTCACAACTACTTTTCACTTGCTTCAGTGGAGTTTATAGATCCACAGCACTTCTGAAAAATAGAAGGGGATTCTGCTGGCAAATCCTTGTGGCCAAATTACACCAAAGGACAAAAGATGTGTTTTTTACAATCATTAACTATTTACAGTACAGATTTGGGTTCTGTAATTGAGTGTTTTAGCTGGAGCTTAGTTTGCTGTATTTAAAATACTGAGAGGGGCATGCCAGATTCTGGTAGACTCCATCGGATCTGAAGTCTTCTTTAATTAGCTTTAATTGAAGCTGAATTGAATTTCATTTTTCTCTCTCTCAGTCTAAATCTGTTGTCAATGTGTGATGGAGAAATAGAGACTACTGCTAGAAGTATTTGAGTGTACCGTGTAAGAGAACAGCAGAACCTGTTTGACTCTCACCAGGGAATGCTCTTCTCTCTCCCTGGGTTGTTCTGAGCACGCTGGCTCTAGTTCTGAAGCACAGCAACTTCCAGTTCATACATAGCAATGGGAATATAAAATAGATGATTGTTATTTTTTCCAAACACGTAGTTTCTACTTACCAACTTGACATATGAGGAAAGTAGCAGATGCAACATTTGCTGTCACCATTGTGCAAACTAGCTCTAAAATGCAAGGGTACATATATATGTGTATATATATATATGTATATATACATATATATATATATATAAACCCTTAAACTCTTAAGATTGCATCCACTTTACAAATCTGGTTTTTTTCTATTACAAACATTTTAATCACAAGTGTACATTATTCTTAAACTAGTGATACTTTTAAAATCAGAAACCCTACATTTGTTAATGAGCCCTTCAGCAAATAAACAGTATGAATATCTCTGAACCACATTCACAGAGAAACAGTATCACTTGGTGCCAGTTATCTGCATGCTACGCAAATCTAAAGTTTGCTTCCAGCTCCTCTTAGATCCAACTTGGAACACAGACAAAAACTGATGTTTGTCAAGGCTCTGAAAATGTAAACTGCTCTGCAAGTGCTGCTGCTATAAATCTCTGTTATGGAAGTGTCAACTATTTGACAGAAGGCTCTTTTTGCCTCCATCAATCCATACTTTTAGAAGATGCATAACTTCTAATCAAATGTATAAATGAAACAATAAAGAAAGCCAACCGGCACCTAGAGACAGGCAAGATTATTTAATGTTAGCAAAGTACACTTGAATTGCTATTGATACTTACAGATGCCTTTGCTGCAATTTTTTTGTATGTATACTGAAAAACCATATGGAGCTGATCTGGTAAACACTGTGTGCGTTTGTTGTTTTTGTCTAACGCTAGCCAGGTGTTGGCAAGAAATACAGTTTATATTTTATCAGATCAAGCGGTGTGCTGATTTTGGTGGAAACAAGGATTCAGCTCTTGAGAACATTCAGATAAAAAACAGAAAATAGGTTTCCTTTTCCCTCTCTCAAACAGAGAATTTATCAGATCCTTGGGCACAGGATTTCTACAGAAGAGTGAACAGAACTGCTCTTCTTGGAGGTTGTGGCATTTCTTATAAACCATCTGCTCCATTTCTCACCCAGGATAAAGAAACTGTAGGAGGTTATCCCAAAAGAAAAAAGGGAACTTCAACTCCTGACAACAAGCCATCAAGTAAAAGGGAAGTTTTAAACACATAGTATTCCTGTTAGGTCTATCTTATCAGCATATATATTAATCTTCATCACGTCAAGAGTTTTTGCTGCCAAAGTAGGATAGAAACTAATGGGATATTTTGTTAAGTCTTTGTCACAAGAATAGGTTTTGAAGGAGAGGCAGTAACGCATTGGGAATTACATTTCCTCACTCCATAGTTGACTTCTTACAACAGATGATTTTCAAAATTTCGCTGTAGAGGAAGGGCAAAGACCTGACTGATCACCTGGGGAAGGCTTTGACTTTAGACACATGTCCAAGCAAAGAGCAACTCCCGCAATCCTTGTGCTTCAGAGACGTCCCTTGTGTCGTGCTGCCCTCGCTGCCTTCCCTTCGCTTTGCAGCTGAGTGATTTCTTGGTTGGTTTTCACAGAAGCAACCTGCCTTCCTCTCCGAGGTAACCGAGCCATGCTGTGGCTCTTGCTGCCCGGGCAGCCCTGAACTGGGATATAAAGGTGGGATAGGGAAGAGCCTCAGCCCTCTCCGTGTTGTGCAGTACATTGCAGGTGGCAAACCCCCTGAGCTCCCCTCCAGCGTCGCTAAACCACATCTCCCCATCTCCTTGCTCCGGAAGAAAATATTATCAGATGGCTAACACGAACCTCAGACTTATCCGGTGGCTAAGCCCCGCCTCAGGCTCAGCCAAAGGCTCTGCTGGTCTAGGCAGGTGGGAAAGACGCTTACACGAAGTCGCAGGCTACCAGTGGAGACAGGATTCCTGCCAGAGCCGAGGGGCTTTGCGGGTTTGATCAGGAGAAATGTGTGTAAGTAGCAAGCACACAGACACATAAGATGAGCTACAAGCAATAGACGTACAGCTACGTCGGGAAAGATCAAACAGAAGAAAGAGTATTCAGGGAGTTCTGTGCTTTCTTTTTATTTTTTTATTTTTTAAACACAAGATGTGGATTTACACCACTTTAAGAGCAAGTAGATTTCCAAACAAGCTGCATGCATTAAACAGACACTGAAATTTAAGTTTTTAACCTACAAAGGCTTCTAAGAATGTGACTTTAGGAGACTGTCATTATGAAAACAACCAGCATCCTTTAAAGGCAGAAAAAAAATCTTCAAATTTGTTGAAAAATGCTGCCATTTTCCCACGCATATTTACCCACACATTTCTCTAGTCTTATTTGTTCTGGAGTTGTCTCACGCTGGCCAGCAATATAATAAAAACATTAGTTGATTCATTTGGATAATGTTCTGAAATTGGGCTTACAACGTATAACTAAAGCCCCCTATGGACTTGTATACAGACAAGTTTCTTCACGTGGCTGTGTTATTAGCCAAGTACTGGATTGCCATCTACTGGAGATTAAAGAAATAAAATCCAATAAACAGATATTACACATCAAGGAAACTATGTTCCCTGTGTATTTTTCTTTTTAACTTTCTCTGCTTCTATACAATAACCCAAGTCTGTGATGGCCTATAAAGTTGTGTCTCTGTTGTGGAAACAACTGCTGTTCTTTGCTATCTTTAAAGTTTTTCCCCACAAGCTAGACCACATAAACATTACTTTAAGAGCAAGGCAATTCTTCAAGTATAAGAAATATTTCTTCAGATGAACAGCTATAGTCCCTTTAGAGCTGGAATTATAGGATAAGCACACAAAAAAATCGTTGCTAAGAATTCAAACTTTCTGAAGTCCTGAACTTCTCTGTTTGTGTGACCTTCGTGGTCTAGCTAACAGCTGTAAGAATGACTTCTGTACAGTCAAATGATATACTACCAAGCGATAAAGTTATTACAAGCAGAATTTATGCCAAAGACTAGTTAAAACTAAATATCCAAAGTTTTCTCCTTCCATCTCTTTCCACCTGTGTAATGATTCTATATATTTAAATCTGTTAATATGAAGTAAACTTTTGATGCCTTTGACTGTAAAGTCAAATGGTTTTAGAAGATAGAAATATAAAAATTAAAGTTGGTTGTAGAGCCTCAGTTTTCTCCACCGTGTACTCTACAACTGTTTGATTATCTGAATAAATCTTATGTTATTAAAAAATAAAAGGATTTCTATAGGACTGTGGATGACTTTACTGTCTGGGGACAGGTACCAAATGAGGCAGGGATTTGGGGATGTTCAGGAACAGAAAGAACAGTTTCATGGTTGTGTCTTTTGAGGCTGATTTGTGTCATGCATGTAACCAAAAATGTGAAAAAAATAGGTATTTCTTTAAAAAGTAAATACTGACAGATGAAGAATACTGACAGGTTGATTCTGCTCCAGCAGCCGCAGCTCTTCTGACTTTCTCCCGCACCTGCCCACATTCTCCCTGCATTTCTTTAAGACTGTTCTCTGCCAGCCCTGTGTTTTAACCTCCTCTCCCCCCGCTGGCTCCCCGTCACCTCACCTTGCTTAGCTTGTCATTATATCATCCATCAGGGCACTTGCTCCAGCCTACTGCTCTCTGTTGAATACCACAGACATCCTTGTTCAAGACAACTTATTTACTCATTGCTCCCAGACTCTACAGGACCAGCACAAGAGAGGCGTTTTGAGGAACATCCCATTTAGATCCTCTAGCATTAACTCAGGGCCGGCTAAGCAGATTTACCGTGCACAGTAACTGCAGCCAGCATTAATACTTGCTTTATGCTGGACCATTATTTAATGGGAGGGAAAGAAAGAAAAGCCTTTTCATTTTGTCATCATTTATTACATTTTAGTAAGTAAAAAGGAAAAAAAAAATCACAAAGCTGATATGAGACCCAGACTTCTTCAACATCAACATGATCCTAAAGCAATGAAGTGGTGGTGCTTGACAGCAAAAGAAGACTATTTGGGGATTTATTATTATTATATCTTTTTCCTTAATTTGTTTTTTACTTAAATAATTTTTCTTAGGGAAGAAAATGAATGAATCTGCAGCAGATGCAGGAATCTAGCCGCCCAGTGCTGGATATTATATTTATTACTTTATTTGTTATAATAATGTTCATAATATTAATTTGGATTACTTCTCAGAAGAAAGTAAGTTTCTGCTAACCCCATTTACCCTGAAAACAAACCAGATCTGTTTCGTTCTCTGTCTCCTGCAGGGCATGCTCTATTCTGAAAAAAAATCCACCCTGCCATGCAACTCTGGTCATGTTCTACTTTGTAGCAACCCTCAAGGCACAGGCTCAGTTCTAAGCAATGTATGACTAGGAGGAAAACAAAATCGCTTTGCTATCGGTACAGTCCTCCTCCAGGCTCTGAAGTGAGGAAAACATCTTATTAGTACAAGTTTCTGTGCAGCAGTTTGGATGTTTTTTCCATTTTGATGAACATATGTTTCTTGCAAACAACGAGAAGAAGCCAAGCAAGGTGGAGATCTGGGAGAGTTTCCAAGCAGAGCTCTGAGAGACTGTGTGCAAGACAGAAACTTTAGTAATAATATTACATTTTTTCTCCTGTACGTTTTCTGTGTGCCATCACAAGAAAAAAGCTGTGCCATTCACTGTCATCTAAAAATATTTCACGTAGCTCTATGCCATGCTCTTTTATTTGCATCATGTAGTCCCTGCAAGAACCGCTATTACATTAGCCGACGGGAGTGGTTTTTTTAGAGCATCCTGACATCCGCCTTGCTAGCTAAGCAAGGGCTAGGAGGGTCTTTTCTTTCGAGGGCTGAGGATGGTCTTCAGCTGGCTGTGCTGGCCCGTTTGTTAGCACGCGTTTTGGTACGTTTGCCACGCGCAGCCGGCTCGCCCCTGCAGCGCCGGGAGGGCTGCGCGCTCGCATCCCGTGGCGGTCCCGCCTGCGCCGCGGGACACAGCCGGGCCGCGCCGGGCTGCAGGGAAAGCGTGGGAGCCGCTGATGCTCACGGCCCCAGCCGCATCCACCTCAGGGGCCACTTTGGACATGCAAATGCAATGCTAGGAAAGATATACCCCTCTGAGTTCATTCCTAGCCTCAGATCCAGACATTTGTGCTTGGCAGCAAATTATCACTTCCTTGGTTTTGCTTGTTGCTGCCAGTGACTATATATTTATCTGAAAATGAGCATTCATTGCTCATCTATTGCTTCATCTTGAGTCAGCTAATACCTCCACCCATGGTATAGTTAGCAAAGTTATTTTTCCTTTTTTTTAAAAAAAATTATTTTAAATTATCCTGGGTATCCAGGGTATTTATTTTAGAAGCTAAAGTCATTACAAACCTCCCCTTTTGGAGTAAGAGTCTGAGAATGAGAGGTTCTCAAACTTTTTTTTTTTTTTTTTTGTAAACCCTTTTAATAATCTCATACAAAGACTACAAGACTACAGCAAACCTTACATGATATTTTTTTAAGTTTTGGTGCTTTCACTATACAGCGATAACAAAAAATAGTCACTGATATTCAGCAATATGTCTTGTATACTTCTATGGGCTGCCCTGAATGGAGATGCTGGAAAGAAAAAGAAAAAAAAAAACTCTCAATACTTGTCCTAAGGGCCCATGGTTTGTCCACAAAACCACCGAGAGCTGCCGAAGTGAGAGCAGCTACCACAGCCCAACTGCACCAGATGTGACAGTTTGGCCCAGGCTAAAATCACATCTGACCACTTTATGGAATGCTGGCTGTCTCTGAAAAGCTCAAAAAGGCTAAAACAGCACTTTTCATCCGCCTTCCTGAGCCCTCACTGCCTGACACTGCAACCAGACCACAAGGCTCACATCCTCCACCAGCCATCCTCCTCTCCCAGACCCCAAGAGGGGCTGAGGCAGGAGGACACTAATGTGCACCAGCTGAGCGCTCAGCAAGCAGGAGGTTAAACTGTGGGTGCTAAAAGCTGCCTAAGCATGTGGTTTTTAGCTTGTTAATTTGCAGCCTGGGACTTCAAAGAATGCAAGCTCTCCAGTGGTTTATTTAATATCAAAAAGATGACTGTCTTAGAGCACCCAAAAGACTCTCAGAAGGTTGTGGAGAACTGCATCTGTTGGACAGCAAAGGGTGATGGCAGGGTCTGCCATGTTTCTTTGTGGGTCAGTTATGAGCTGCTTTGTGATACCTTCTTTGAAAAAAGAGCAAACCACATTGCTCAGGCCTGATTTAGGAAGGGCATAGCATACATAGATACCTAGAGCCACGCAGAGCTGGAAGAAGAGCAGCTGTCTCAGGACTGTTGCCAGGAACCATCTCATCTTCATAAAAACTCAGATTTTTTTTTTTTTTTTTTTTTTACTGGAAATGTTTTAACTATGTTTTTCTTTTACCTCCAGTAAGTTCCCATTAGCGTCAAACCCCTGTACATAAGTTCCTACTTGGGACTGGATGAGTGTTAATCATTCCTGAGCACCTAGCTTCCCCAGTTTGTGGAGCTGGAGTTTATGGAGCCAACATCCGTTCAAAATTTAATATGAATCTCCAGAAATTCAACCTGCTCCTTTTTGTTGCCAAACAGTGCCTGAGGGAAGAGAGAAGCTCAGGTTTCAGGAGGGCTAAAAGCCCACATGGTAGTGTACCACAGCTCAGCTGACACAAGGGGAATTTGGTACCACACAGTAGCTCAGCTGTGTGTCTGGTACCTCCTTGCTTTCATTCCCAAGCCCCTTCATGGCCTCTCCCTGACCTTCTCTCACATCTGTCATGAAGAAGCAAGACTGAGTCCTGCTTTCACTCACTGCTGTGTTTCATGCCTTCCTCCCTGTATTCAGGTGAAGTTACTTTACACCCTTCAAAACTCTTTAAAGGCACCCCTTTGCCACAGCATCCATGAGGTTTTGATGATGCTTTCATTGCTGGTGTAACAGAACCACCAGCCTGGCCAAGACTGTTCCCCTCACTGCTGCCATTAGCCAGCTGTAATCACCATTTGGGCATCTCATACCTGGATCATGGCACTTTAGGAAACCAATGCACTGTGCTTTGGCAGCACAGTGCTGAGCCCAGCTGGGTCATGGTCAGCGTGGCTTCTAGGCAACACACAAATACCAACAACACACGATACTACAACGAAACCTGCTTTGCAGTCATTCTTCTGAGCAAACAGTAGCTAAAACTGAAAAATGGCTGCGAAACTTGGTCATCAAAATAATTTGTGTAAATATGGCTCAGACAAATGAGGGAATTTCTGGTGCTAATGAGGCATGGCAGGGAACACAGCTCCCTGACAGATTACAGCAAGGTTTGAATAATTACATGACTGCTCTGTGGGTACATGGTTCCCTGTGTAATGTATGTTATTTCTTCTAGGAACTGCAGTGAGGCAAACATTTAAGCTGTCTTTCACAGCCTTAATACGAGATTCACGGTGTTAATATGAGATTAATAGATCAATAACACCTTTCTCCATGAGGATTAGTAAAAGAAATCAGCTGCCTCTTTGAGTGCATCTTTGTCCAGAGGTCAGCAGTTGGTTCCCACAGATTACATGGAAAAAATACCCAGGTAGAAACATTCCCCATCCACCTGTCTTATAACATCAGAAGTGCATATACCTGCTTCGGGCAAACCTAGCTCTATGCCTTGGCACAATCAGAAGAGTCCCAAAGGCTACTTCTGGATGTGGGTCCGCAAATGTGGGTCCCGGTGAAGTAAAGGGGGCTCTGATGTTTCAGTGCAGTATTATTTAATTGAGTAATGTTCTGCTTGACTTAATAGTGGTATAGTTTTAGGTGTTTTATCTATATCTTACCTACTGTATGTCGTTAAGGCCACTGCTATCCCAAAACCCAAAACATCAGAAATACATAAGATACAGCAAGAAGACAAGGATGGTCAGTGTGGCATAGCTTTCATATGAGGAGCAATTAGACAGACTCTTGAGGCTTAAAGGGAACCACATATGATGAAAGCTAGTGTGACAATGATGGCCAGGGAGAATGTGAATAGGGAACAGTTTGCTCGTGGTTTTCACAGAGCAGTGAATCACTGATTTGAAACCAGAAAGAGGCAATACTTGTTCATGACTGTGAACTCCTAAATGACAGGTAGCTGACAATTAGCCTGGTGGATGGGTGGAGGGAAAGGTCTCCTATACTTTTCCCATAAACATCCATTTAGGATACCTTTGAAGAGATGCTACCGTGAATGAACCTTTGGTCTGACCAAATATATTAACTTAATGTGTTTTGGAGACTTACTGAAAGACTGAAGCTGCAGCTGATATATTTCTCTTCATGAGTATCTCACCTTTTTCTGTAGTCCGAAACAGTGATAACCACATAGACTTTGCCACAGTGGTCAAATATAATATTACTTTTCTTCTGGATAAGAGCAATTTGCAGTACCTCACACTCCAATTTCATTTTCCAGAACCACTTGAAAATTCAAATTAAATAGGAAAGGATCTTCATATCCAAAACCTGTGTAGCAAACTGCTGCTAGAAGCCACGCTGACCACGACCCAGCTGGGCTCGGCACTGTGCTACAAAAGCACGGTGCATTGATTTCCTAAAGTGCCACGGTCCAGGTATGAGATGCACAAATTAAACATCATTTAATTCCAACAGCAGCAGCTGTTGAGGGATGCTCTCTCCTGGCTTATAATCTGATTTGTATGTGCAATTTATAGAGCTTAGTTTTAATACACAGCCTTAAACAGATGCTGCTTTTCTGTCTGAGTGTGATGTTGAAGCCTGTGATAAAACCACAGGTACTGATGAGCAGGAGAGGAAGCAGAAGTGCTTTTGGTGAAAGGGCCACCACAGGGAGACTTGTCTAAAGTAGGCGACACACACCTGGCTAGGATGCCCTCTCTGCCCTCCCAGCCTTTCCTCCCAGCTCTCCACTGAAACCTCGCAACCTGGGAAGCAGAGAAATGACCCCTTTTAGCCTAGACAGATTCCAGACTTTCTCACTGTTACTGCAATCAGCAGCCACTCCAGGTCGAAGCAACCATGCAAACGAGAGGAACAACAGAGGTAGCGACAGGCTACCCAGCCTGGAGTCTTCCCAGCGCCTGTTCCTGGCAGTGCGTTTTCCGTGCATTCCCGTGAAGCTGCGGGCTGAGAAGATGCAGCTGCCGTGGCACAGACCACCGCTGCCACGCGGCACTTGCTGGCCCGCGCTCACCTGCAGCTCCAGAAATCCTGTCCGGCACACGCTCCCTCCATACTGTGTTTTTACTGCCGTTCGCAATAAATATACGGCTCTTAGCGACCCATAAAGTACATGTTTATAATCTGAAGCATTTGCGCTGAAGTCTATTCCCTGCTATTGTTTTTCTAAAGAAAACTGACTGAAAATCCTTCCATTAAGTGCCATGTTGTTTTTCCACGAATTGGGCCTGTCGTGATTAAGTATGTGTGCGTGTGAGAGCTTTCCAAGTTTGAGCAATCCGTCTGGCAGATGTATGTAATGCTGTAAGATTTGTTTCTGTGGTCCAGAACCAGAGCTTATTTAATTGCATTAGTCATCAAGCAGCAGTACCACTGATCTTGGATCAGGAGCGCTGGCTGGCCCGCTCGTTTGTGGTTATTTAAACTTTGTTTGTTTGACCTTTTCAGTGGTCCAGACCCCTTGAGGAGCTGCAGAACGTTTCATCCCCCCACCACCTGCGCCAAAATGAGGAGCGACGAGGGCCATGTGCTAGGCTAAAAATCAGGATGCCCAGGCTAAGTAACTTCTTCAGGGGAGAAGATTCTGCCTCTGACAGCTTGGCGTAAGAAAGCTGATGTTACATAGTAACAGAATACTGTGGGAGAGAGGGGAGAAGGAAGCTGGCTTCTCGTCATTGCTCAGAGCCCCGTTAAATGGTTTTTCTTTATTGTATTAGCAGTGAGATGTCTTTATGGACAGCACAATACATCTGAAACGCTCGTAGAACAGAACCAAACCCTTGGCTTTAGATCCAGGTTCAAGTTTTCCCCAGCTCTGTGGATTTTCAACTCGTGTCATTCACTGATTCAAACAAGGTAAAAAGGAGCAAGATGAAAAAGTCATAGCCTAACAGAAAGCCTTCCAAATTTGGCAGAGCTCAGACTTTGAAGTAGATTATTTAAAGATACTTACTATGCATCTGCTGCCATTACTTGCTGCACTCTCCATTACTGTAGATGAAGCATTGCACAAGTTTAAGTCTCCAAATAACATTTCAGAAAAGCTGTTTACTGCCAGATCATTATTTTTTTTAACCTCTTGAGCCAAACTCTCTCAATCTCCATAGCATCTGGGGAGGAAAATATTGTTCATATTACCGGTTTCAGGACACATGCCAGACAAACTTTATTCTGTAGCAGTGATATCTTGCTCATTGCTGTCTGAATTGTACACTTGTGTCTTGGAGTCCTATAGTCTGTAGCATTCAGGAAAACACTTGTCAAAGCTGAATTGATGCAGGGATTTGTACGTGAGGAAACATAGTCACAAGTGCCTTTGACGTCTATCAGCAGCATTATTCCTCTATAGAAGGTTCAGAAAGAGGAGGAAAGTTAGAAGGAATCTTGCACCAAATATTTTATAAAACTGTGAGACTTACACAGAAGTCACATAAAAATAAGGAAAAATTATGTAATATTAACATGATACAATATGGAATTTGAAAGATCTCCAGCTGAACCCTAACAGTGATAGTACAAAAAAAGTTGTAACAGAATTGAAACACTAACAGAAGAATCAAATCTTTGTTTTAATAATCTTCATCCAACAACATCTCGGGAAAATATGACAGTGTATTTTTTTTCAAAAGGTCCCACACCACTGACTTTGAATGGCAATGCTGATTTAAAGGTACTGTCAGGTTATTTATGTTCACTCAACCACTGAGCTCACAGGCTGGAGCTCCCACAGTTAGAACAGCCCTCAGGATAAGGGTGTTTTTCACTAGAAAGACTTTACTATTTTAAATTTCCTGATTAACACTTTAGAGAGGAAAACATCTGTGGCCAGATAAAAGACGGTCATGGATTTGCTGTCAGTGATGTGGAATTGCCAGAGCACTGTCACCAGCGATGCTGGTGAGCCAAAGTAGACTGCAAAAGTGAAGCATCCACTGATACAGAGACTGACAAATTGATGGTCATGCAGACGCTGGACCTGGAAAGCAGTTAGGGACTCCTGTAGATTGTCCAATGAAAATTCCAGGAGGAAGAAAGATAACATTTAAATTCCTTGCCAAGATGTTTTTTTCTTTCTGCTAGATTTATTTTTGCTAGATTTTATTCTGATCAGAGTCATGGCTAGCAGCTGTGTTTTCAGACTTCACTTTTATGGTGTGAAACTGTTTTAAAAGCTAAGGGGAGCAGAGGGAGCTGGTGCTTGGTTTTAGCAGAAAGTTAACATTTCAGACTAAACTTCTTTTAGCTAACCAAAACATGATAACCTTTCTTCCTGTTCTGCCACATAAACATATATGGGATGGCTCTGTCCCAGCTGCTGAGGTTAAGAACTTCAACCCCAGTTCTACTCTGAAAAGATACTCTGTAAAAAAAAAACACATCCGTATTTATTGGTTCTCACTCACTCAAACCTCAGATTTGCTCATTTAAAATAAAAACTCATGTTTTTTCTAGCTGCTAGTGCTTAAACTGCACCTGGCTCACAAATCATCTCTCATACACTTCAGCTGTACCTTAACTACGCCTGCAAGGCATCTTGTTGGGTTAGGATTATGGATGAGGCGGTAGGTGCCAGGAAGAACACAACTTGTCTTTCACATCCCTGAGAGAGTGTGTGGGGCTGGCAGGCTTATAAAACACCTTTTTCTGCCTATAACCTGAACACATTTGATCTACTGATCACTGAAACAGTCCAGAAATCACATATGCAGTTGTACTGAATGCCCCAAAAGCAGAGGTGAGAGGTGGTGCACATTCAGCATGTAGTGAGTTGAAATTTTTCCTTTTTTCCTATTTTTCCTTTAGTGAGGTGGGCTATTTTTTTTCACATGCTTTCTGGCTCTCTCTCCAATCTATATCTCAGGGGGGATCCTGCAGTTAATGTTACATCAGTCATGACATCCTAGTGGAGATAAGAAATGCTCTGCATTGGTAATTTAAGTGACTGAATGTTTTATGCCACACTGCTTCATAAATTTGTAATTGTATTTCTCTTAGGAAAATAACAACCTTCTGACTTGCTGGTGCAAGAGAGTAATGCGGAAGCTCTCGAGCATGGTGCAGCTCCAGAACGGACGGTGGAGCGGGCTCCGCTGGCTGGCGCAGAGGATGTGCTATCCCAAAAGCTGCCGGTCTAGCCCCGAAACACCACCAACTGCCAGGCCTATCGGCAGGAAATGCGCTGGCTTTTCAGCGAGAGGGGCCAGGGCCACTGGGGCACCAGCAGGGAAGGCTGAGGACACAGAGGCAGACACGGGTCGGGATGGAGGCCGAGGCTGAAGCGAGACTCGGGGCTGGAGTCAAGCAGCCACCAGGGCAACTGCACCTGTAGTTTGGGGGCTGTTTGAACTAAAAAGAGGCAGCTCATCTGACAACGGCTAACTAGCCCAGCCTCATGCAGTGTTGGTAGAGGAGGGTGTCTGCTTTCTGGCAGGGTGCGTGGTGTAAGGATGGGCAGGCGTGCAGCGTGCCTGGAGAGCAGCCACGTTTGGGTCACGTTCCTCAGGTGTTTGCCCTGTGCTATAGCCGCAGGAGCAGCAGTTATCAGTGTTTAGTGGTGTTTCACGTGGAATCTTCTAAGTTTTAGCCTTGATTGAAATCATAATCTGTGAGGTGCTGTCTCTGAGCGAGCACACAGGCCAGTGTGGTCTTAAACCCTTGATGTCAGGGGTCC
This sequence comes from Rhea pennata, assembly GCF_028389875.1. Taxonomy (NCBI): domain Eukaryota; kingdom Metazoa; phylum Chordata; class Aves; order Rheiformes; family Rheidae; genus Rhea; species Rhea pennata. Next base: position 56,924,349 of record NC_084665.1, read on the forward strand.
TTCAAGGGGCAGGGAATTGCTGAGGTTCTCATCAACTTCTCAAAGTATTTTTTTGTCTGTCATTACTAGCTGTAGTTGTAGATTATCCAAATATTTTAATGGAGCTTTGTTTAAAACATAATATTCACTTTCTCGCCTACTTTAGCTTCTCTCTCCATTAGATTGATATCTCCCTATTTCTCCCTGCTTTCTTTCTTTTTTCTTCTTTCTTTTCTTTCTTTTCTTTTTTTTTTTTTTTTGTCCCAACTTTGACTCATTAAGCTAATGCGTTATTCTTTAGCTTTAAAGACTTGTAGCTTTAGCTAAATACTTTCATTGTAACTAAAGAAATTAATTGCTTCTTCTGGTTGTCCTAACAGCGCTGGAAAGCTCTTAACGCACTTTGCATGTCTTTGGCAACTTGTTTGTATTTCTCTCATCTAATTTGTTAGATGACCTTTTCCTGTTGTTTCTGCTCCTTTCTAATAAGTTTCTGCTCCCAGATCAGCTTTTCTATTTCAGTGGCAGTTTTTCTATCTTGTCCATGCATATATGACTCTACCGATACCAATAATAGGGTTCAGTGCTCTGCAACACAAGGTAATTTTCCTTGTAATATAAACATGCATAAATATTCTTAAACTGAAATGGTTTGATCTATGCTTGCACTCAGGATGATAAGAAACTGTTCTGCTGAGTAACTGCCTATCTATTTTCAAACAGCCCACTTTAAAGAGGAAAAAAGTTGGCAGCTATTTCACTTATTACTGTCAGTGCAGTTATGCCTTTAAATGGGTGAGGGCTTTTATTTTGCGGGAGGAGGAGAGAAGCTCCCTAGTGTGCCCCATGAGAACGTTGCTATGAATAGCTTTAAAGTGGCAACACCAATATAAAGAATTTCTGTGTAAGCCATAAATGTATTATCACTTTTAACATACAAAGATTGGACTATTTCCTTGTCCCTTAGGGAGGATGGTATCGTTTACTGGCCGATACAGCTTCGGGGCATAGGATTGCAAGATAGTCTATAGTGGCAGAAGGCAAGAGAGACTAGGGCAGTTCACACTACTAAAGATAGTGCCTCCTAGTTAAGAATAAAGCCCATGACAGTAAGATGCGTGGGATCATCCCTTCGTTTCTTTTCCCTAGTGGCTCCCTGGGAAGAGAAGATGTTTAATTCCCAGTGAGAGACAGTGGTTAATTCTGTTTGTGCTATGGAATTTCAAGGAAGGTTTTGAGGGGTTTTGGGTTTTTTCTTCCCTCCAGAAAGGAGAGGGAAAATGAATGTCACAAAATGGCAAAAGACTACACAGATACTTGCTTTTGTTTCATGACTCTGTAATGGCTACAGGGAGCATAAGACCATTGACTTCTGCCTAATAAGCTATTGGTGATTATGATTTCTACCATCCCTTAACCTAGGAAGATTTTCCAGAGCATTGTTTTTGCAAAGTCACTGCTTAGAAGTGACAGTATTTGAAAACAGATGATGATGATCTACCTGTTGGAATTGTTCTTTTTCTGTATTTCTGAAGCAGTGCTGTCAGAAGGTAAAGTCTGCCTAGTAGCAAATGGCTGCAAGAATTGAGGGAAAGCAAAGGGACTAGACAAGCTAATCTTCACCCTGCCCTTCCTGCTCTGCAGCAATTTAACTCCTGGTGGGACAGTCTTGGGGCTAGTGCAGTAGACCTGTGCTGTTTGCATCACTCATTCAGTGATGTGCCTAAACAATGTGTTTGCTGAACTGAGGTGCTGTGACTTAAGGGAATGAAAAAGAAGGAACTGTAGTGTTGTCCTATGCAGAAGCGTCAGTGCAGCATGCTCACTGAAACCCCGTCTGTGTGCTGTATCCTCAAAAGCTCTCCAGCGAATCCATCCTCCTACATCACTTACGTTTACTTTTTCATAAAAGGTGATTTGGTCTGATTAAGACCAGATTAGGCTGCTGACGAGTCATGGGTTTGGATATTGAAGCGTCGGTCTGACAGAGCCAGAACGCTCTCTGGAGGCTGGGTACGATCCTCTGGGGATGGAGCTGCATTCTGCTTTGGCTTCTGCCAGGATCCACAGATGCTGTTCCTGCCAGCAGTCAGACTACATGCATGCTGCCAGCTAACTGGAGAGATGGCATTTCAGCTGCACTCTGTGATATTCCCCTCTCTTAGTACCACACATATCACGCTGCCTGCCAGCTCTTTTCAAGCTGTGCTCAACAACTTCAGCATGCAAGACTGCTAGGACCCTATTTTCCTATTAAATATTATTAAAAGAAAAAAGAAAAAAAAAGAAAAAAAGCCTCCTAATAAAGTCCCTTTTCCCCATGGGAATGTTCAGTAAAAAAACTACTCAAAAATAAAAAACCTCTCTTCTTTTTGTCCCTTTCATCCTCTTCCTCTGCCCTTTAACAGGCTTGTCCTATGCATTATCTGGTCAAAAAAAAGCCAAAATTGTCAAAGGTTTCAATTGCACAGCAGGAGAGTGAAATTCTCCACTGACAACCAACAAGATCATTCATCCACTCCTCTGTCACTTACCTTCATGTTTCATGAACTTAATGACATTTCAAGTGCATCTTTTCACACAAGAAGAAGCAGACCTATTGATACCCCTCCCCTTTGTTAATAGGTAGATTCCCAGGATATTCCTCACTGAAGATTTCAGAGGTAAATGAGACAACACACAAGAGCTTTCATTTCATTGTAGCAGTCTCCGAAAAAATAATTTATGAATTTTCTTCATTGTGAAAGAATACTCTCACAAGAATACAGAAGAAATACTCTGTTAGTATTAAGATATGAAGCGTACAGGTTTCAGGTTAGAATTTATTGATCCTTATCCTAGGATTCATGTAATTTTTAAGTAATAATCATGTAATTATTGTATAGCATTTGTAAAGAGCATATACCAGTAACAAAGGGCATGTATCAAGCAGGACACACTTCTGTAAAACAGAGGAGCTGGTGAGTATCCATCTGAATAAGTAGGTGTTTTCTAGTGGGCTTCATAGTCATCTTTGAACAGAAGACTGCAATAGGCTATGTTTGTGCGTAGTTACATTATATGTACTAAGTCCAAGAGTTTTCCTTATACAGTTGTCCTTACCTTATCCAGAGTAAGAGATACTGGCCTGATGGAAAAACACAGATAATATTCAGAGCACTTTGCAGAGGCAGATAGCCAGGAGGCTTTGTCTGGCACCCGGCTGGCACTGAACTGACGTTAACAAGTGCTGCAAGCTGGCATCCTCCTTTATTAGCTTGGCCCTAGCATGGTCTTGGCACATAGAGTCATTCAGGTGGTTCTGTGCTGTTTCTGCCATGTTCTCAGGGGCCTTTTCTGCTGGGGCATGTCGCATCATACCCTGTCAGGCCCCAGATAGTTGCTCCATGCTCTGCCTGACGTTGGGAGTCTCCTCAGAGCTGGAGAGTTGAGAGAAACACAGCAAAGATGCCTAAAATGATCTGCAGGAGTTTTCAAGCTGGACAAGCTTTTTGGCTCTGTTTCTGGCTCTGCACTGTAAGAGTAACAGATTGTGGCTAAATACAGCGACTGGGTTGTCTCTGTGTCACACTCCCAAGTCTCTGCTTTGTGCTGGTAACATTTTAGCCTGGGCCCAGGACTCTTACCCAGGGCCTTATCCAAAGCAGATCAGTAGTGCATTGGTAGAACAGTTGGAGGGAATGACACTATCCATAATTTAGATATGGAAAGCCATAGGGATTTGGTCTTCAGAGTTGTTGGACAGGTTTTCTTTTAAAAGTACTGAACTGTCTGTTATGATCACTGACTGTTCATCTTGATACCAGGCTCAAGTCCTCTGGAAATTTATGAATGTTTGAATACACAGATCAAAGTATATCTATTAAATGGTGGTGGTGTGACCTGTTGCTCAAATTTCACAGGATAAAATTCAGCTATGAAATACCTGCATGTTACTCTGTCCATCTAATATACAGATTCTATAATGCTTAGATATCCTCGAGTTTGGTGAACAATATTCACAATTTAATGATATTTGTGAGACACCATACAGAACAGCAAATTGAACAAAGAAGAGATTTAATCCATAAGGCTAAAAGTAGAGACTGAAATACTAATTGTGATGTTATTAAATTTGCAAGTGTTCACCACTGTCTTTCTTCACCTCCAGTTCCACATTGTAAACCAGGGGTAATGTCCCCTGCATGTCCCAGCAAAAAGTTGTAAAGCTAAAAGAATGTCTTCTGCCATATCATGCAATGTCACAGGCCACTCTTTAAGCTGTGCTTAACCTCTCTGTCATGCTAAAGATGACTTCCTGTTTTGTTAGAGATAACACAGTGAGTACAACCAGGGCATGCAGCAGTAAATGAGGAGACAGGCCTGCAAAGATGTCTCAGAGGCACCTCAGTGAGAGGTTCTAGTGACAAATAAGAAATATTATTGTAATGAAAGCTTTAATAGACGTATTTCATCAAGAATGAGCTGGGTGCTTCTTGTTGTGACTAAGCCAGTGTAAGAGAGATCCAGCATCATCAGCTGGATGAAGTGAAGTTTAAGTGAAGTGAAGTGCTAAGTGAAGTTTATCTTGTTACCCAGTTATCTTTTCATATTGAATCTTGTCTCAAGTCTTGTCCCAAATTTCCTTTTCTTTTTCCTTAGCATAGAGCAAAGAAGGATATAAGATGAGTTTGAAATAATCTTTTTCGGTTTCTTTTGTCTTGTGTCAACTTAGGAGCTGATCTGTGTCTTTATGTATTTCAAGCCATTTTAAACTATAATTAGTAAGGTGGGCTGCAAGAATTCTCTTGCAATTTCTGCATCATTCAGAAATAGATGGAGCCTGAACCTCTTTCCTCCTTTTTCTGTAAATGCTTTACACGTTCTGTGAAAGAAGACATGCAGAGATAGATTTGCAGCTCTGTATGATCGAGGGAAACCCATAAGTTCGTGTCCCCTGAGAAGATGTCCTCTGTCCTTAGACTATTTATACCTAAGGAAAGATAGATTACTGAGCACTATTGCAATGCAAATCCAGATTGCCGTGCCCAATGTTTGAAAAGAGCCTCCTTAAACGTATTGCTGAATAAAAATGCCTTGATAAAAAGACAAAAAATCTGTACAGTGAAGGTCTTTCTGAGCACATTGAGGTGAATTCCCCTGAGGCTGTACAGTTCTTATGCTATGCAGGAGTACAGCAAGAATCAAAGTCAGATTCAGAAAAACTTTGGTAAAATCTATGCAAAATTTGACTGTTGAATTTGTTTTTTATCCAGTGACAAAGCAGATAAGTGTTCAGGACAGCTAATAGCATGCCCCCTTTGAGAAGAAAGGGAGGGGAAGGGGAAAGGGAAAAATGCAGGAATTTGCCAAACTTTTGGAGCAGGGCAGCAAATAGAATTGCTCTGGATGCTATCTCTTGACCTAATTTACGTTTAGATTTTTTTTTTCTAAGCAAATCTTTCTGTTTTATTGTGGTACTGTGCTTTTCTACAGTGTTATCTGAAACTAAAAGCTGATACAGCAGTCTAGCACACTTCTGTAACTCCAAGTAGTGACATTTTTCATTAAAAAGGGGATAGCATAGTCCAGCATAGAATATACATGTATACTATATACATACTATATATAAACATTCCTACATAAAATTTGGCATCTTAAATTAGGATAATTTTCCATTAATGACCCAGGCAGCCTATCTAAGCTCCACATCCCACACACACCTGACTGCTTCTTGGTATGTTACATTTTCTTCATCACTGAAGCTCACAGTATAGACTAAACCATCTTCTGCCAAGAGAAATAATATTCTTCATGGTGTTTTTAATGATGAAAATGTTTCTTTAAGCTTAAGTGCTAATGCCAAACTCATTTACAGTTACTTTTGGCATTGTAGCCACTACAGCTGTGCGTTCTGCGCAGAAAGTATGTGACAACTTTTAAAAAAATAGTAAACAAAAACTTTTTTTTTTACATTAGTTTTGATTAAACCTTCTGTATAGGAAGGAGTCAGCCTGAAGAAAAAGTGTTAGAAACTGATTTCAAAGGCAGGTCATAGACTGCTGAGGAGAGAACCAGTAAAGTCTGGGATGAATGATCTGTCCCAAAACAAAAAGTGTTTGAAAGAAAAGGCTTAGCCCATCAGAAGAAAGAATCAGACGATCTTGTCAGCTTGAATCAAGCAGGAGAATGAAAATTGATTTCTTGGAAATTCACGAAAAGAAATATTTCAAAGAAAAAAAGAAGTAAGGATACTGTTTCCAGATGGTCAAAATTACATCGTGAAAAACCCCCTTCAGTGTGCAGACATCACCAGACTTTTTAAGTGGTGATGTCAAGTCTCATCAGCTGAATAAATGTAAATGTGAGCAGTAGCTGAGCAGGAGACATCAGAAGAAGGTCTAAGTGCTCTGTTTCTCACAGTGACTCACGAGATGTCATTTCCTATTCAGGACAGAGCACATGCTCTGTCTTGGTGCAGAAAGGTGTCGTTTCCAGACTGAAATAGCAAAAATGAGCTGCTGACCATATAGATGTAAATGTTGGCCATATAAATGTAAATGTTGGGACTGAAGTATCTGAACTGGAGAGAAAGACAGTGGATCTAGCCCAGAAATACTGGTTTCAACTCTTTGAAATTCTGGATGACCTCTTGAGAGAGATATATGTGATGCTGCTACTCTGCTATAGGATGAAGCACAAGGAGTCTGGCAGTCAATAAAGAGGAATTGCTCGCCACAAAAGATCCAGCCATCTGGAGCTTTCCTACCTTAGATTGTACAGTGCTTGTGACTGTATTACTGGGACCTCAGGTTACATTGGTTTTGCCCACTTTCCACTAAGTGGAAAGTAAACATAATATTTCCACCTTTACATATATTCTTTAGATTAGCTGGCTTTTGTACCAAAACAGTCAACAGCAAAAGAGTTAACAATGTTAACATTTAGTCTGTCATCTCCAGATTTCATACCATTGTATAGGATAAACAATTCATACCAATTGAAAATTATTCTTTTGATTACCTGTGGTCTCTTGAAGACAAGACTGTGCTAATTCTATTTGATTTGTGTTTTCAAGGGTTTCTTCACAGTCATGACTCCTAGGAATGCAATTTTATTTTAAATGGGATGTGAGACTTCAGAGTACCAGCTTGATAACAAACTTAATAATATTATATGTGAATCTAGCACAAGAAATTTTAGAAGCAATAGAATTAAATGAACATGCCCTTCTTCCTTCCTCCTTCCTGCTTTTTCCCTCACATATTTAATTTCAGGTTGGTATTTGTTTACATCTATTAACACAGTAAATTAACTCCAGCTATCATCTTCTCAATTCCTTGTGCCTGTTTGTTACCACCTCTGTGAAATATTTACTGCTTTTTCTTATATTCCTATATCCTGAGGGTTGTGGCTTTTGTTTACATCTTAACAGCATCAAACAACAGAATGTGTTTGTACAAGTCTTACAGGCATGTTCCTGCTTGGTCTGTTTAGGTATTAATTAAGGTTGCTTGTGAGGGACTTGAAAATTTGAGGTTTTTTTTAAATAGAGGTCTATGTTTCTAGAAGAAAAGGAAATGCTTTATGTTATATAAGACTGTAATTCTAAGACAGTAACCCGGTTGAGCAGTTTATTTCCCTGTAGTAATACATTAATTTGTATCTTTCTGCTTGTGATGTGATTCACAATTCTGTATGCTTATCCGCTCCAAGGCAAGGATACAACCTGATCACCTGGCAGAAGGCTTGCCCATTTCAGAATTGCTTGCATGTCCCTGAATTTGTTAAATTGACCAAAGGAAATACTGTTCTTAACATTGCAACACTTGATTACATGGTCCTCATAGAGATCTGTGTTAGGCAGCTCTCCTGGTACACTGTATAGAGATCCCAGATAATGAAGTGCTGCAGTATGGGACACGCAACAGCCAGAGAATACCTAATGAGAGGAAAAGGCAGCAAACACAAGTTCCTCTCCATCTCTGGTGCTTAGCACATCAGCCAAAGCATGCTCTTTTTTGAGGGAGCAGAGCGGGGTACAGAAGGGGTGCCTCCTACATTCATGCCTTCCCTACATCCATGACCCATAAGTCTCTTGAAAGCGAAGCATTTCGATCAATGTCTTTGAAAAACACTTTGGGAGCCACTTCTTTCTTCCCAAACCATAAGGCCTCCCATAAAAGATGTTGGAGATTAGTGCTCAGTCTTCCCTTCAGCTCAGACAGTTTAAGCTCCCATGTATCACTTCCCTGCAAAGCTCCTTCTCTTGGAGGCTGCCAGTCCCTCCTGTGCCCAGGGATCTGTAAGTCTTTATTCAAAGCAGCACACCTTTAAGGAAGGCCAACGTAAGACTCTCCACCTCCACCTCACAGAGCAGATCCCTAGGTAGGACACTCACCTTTAGGAGAGAAATTGAGTTTGTGTGATCAGAAACAGAGCCAAGATCTGAATTCTCTTGTCCCATTTTCTTTTGTGCTGAGCAACTTGATAGAAATCGCCAGCGGAAACACAACCCCTTTGTATGTCCACCTGGCACCTTAGAGCTCTGAAGAGGTTACTGTCAATACCTTTCAGTGGACTTCTGTGGTCCGAAAATGGATATTTATTATAACCCAATATAAACTGTACTCCTGGACTATGCATACTGTGACATACTTTTTCCCATAAAAAATGAGGATCGTGTTTTGAAAATTGTATTTACAATTAACTAACTCTTCATAGCTCCTTCTGAGCAAGCCTCATTGGATATGTTTATACTGCTAAATGAATTACAGCAGGGAGAGATGCACGGCTAAATGGTGCAGGATGCATCCCAGCTTTTCTCCCAGGGCCCAGCTCCCATCAGAGCAGAAAGCACCCATATGCATGCACAGTGCCCAATCCAGGGGCCTCAGAGATGATATTTAGTTTTTACTCCTTTTTCCATTTCACAGTGTCTGAAGCGATGTTGGAGCTGCACTGCAGCCCAGTAAAGCATGAATCACAGAACAGCTGAGGTTGGAAGGGACCTCTGGAGATCATCTAGTCCAACCCCCCCTGCTCAAGCAGGGTCACCTAGAGCCTGTCAGACAGGACTGCGTTCATGTGGATTTTGAACATCTCCAGAGAAGGAGACTCCACAGCTTCTCTGGGCAACCTGTTCCAGTGCTCTGTCACTCTCACAGTGAAGAAATTCTTTCTTATGTTCAGGTGGAACTTCCTGTGTCTCAGTTTGTGCCCATTGTCTCTTGTCCTGTCCCTGGGCACCACCAAAGAGTCCGGCCCCATCCTCTTGACACCCTCCCTTAAGGTATTTATATACATTAACAAGATCTCCTCTCAGTCTTCTGTCTTCTCCAGGCTAAAGAGGCCCAGTTCTTGCAGCCTTTCCTCATAGGGAAGACACTCCAGTCTTCTAATCATCCTTGTAGCCCTATGCCGGACTGTCTCCAGCAGTTCCATGTCTCTCATGGAACTGAAGGCGTAGTCATATGCCATGGGGTCACATGGGAAACCCTTTACCGGAACAGTGTTAGAAAACTGTACAAGGTGAACAGAGCCAGTCCTGGGGCAGCCTCATCCATACTGTTTTTTGAGAGCAACCTATGGCATGAAATATTTCCGGGACTGTACCCAGGCTTCCTCGTGGAGAGGGCTATCACATGGAGCCTGCAATCTAGTGACTGAGCCATATGACTCATCAGAGCTCTGGTGCTCAGGCTTGCTGCATGGCCTTCTTTTATCTAGCAGTCGGGAAGTGCTCAATGAATCTTAGCAGAGGCTGAGAGCTATAATTTCTGCCCTTGCAAGGGCAGAGTCTAATGAGGGAATACAGACTGCTGAAGGATGGCTTTTTTCCCCAGGTTACATAAGGGCTATTTATTGGAGCTGTTGGATGCTATTGGCCTAGAAAAAAAAGAGAAATGTTTCTTCCAAGTTTTAAAAATATGTATGTTTAATATAGTTTTTGCAGTCAAAAGGAAGAAGATAGACTTAGGGAATATCTGTCTTTAAAAAGTCAATGAATGAGAACAAAGCTAGGAAGATGGAGTTGAGACCAGAGCAGTGTATGTATAGAAAGACTGGGAGGTTTGGGGATGTTTTTAAACATACATCAAAAATAAAGAAACACTTTCTTTGTGTTTTTACAATATACCCTAGGACTGGGGGCACACTTTCAAAAGCAGTTTTCCATAAAAGAAAAAAAATCTAACAATCTTCCATGAATAAAAAAGCTCCTAAATCACTTATATGCTGCAGAAAGGGTTCTCTCGGTTTCTAATTAACTAATTATCCTTTTTAGAAAAAGGAGAGATTAATTAAAAGACAGCTTAATTTAAAGGTTTTCATATCCTGCTATTTGTTGTAGGGAATAAGAACGATTGCCAAGAAGTCAGGAGAATTAGGCTTAATATTCTCATATCAGTAAGAAAAAAGAATTTAAATTTTTTTTTGTTATGTTTCAAAAAAATGCTATTTAAAAATTGAACATCAACCAATCTTTCAAAGATGAGCCTCTTAATTGGAACTATCACTTTATCACTTTGACAATTACATTGTGAATATGAGAACTCTGGGTCCTAGAGGGCAGATTTAAATGCCTAAAGGTATTATTGCTTGCCCTGGTGAGGCCTCATCAAGCCATCGTACTGTCTCCACTTTTGACAGCTACGTTATAAAACAGGTATCGTACAACTAAAGAGTCACAGGAGAGCACCAGCAGTAAGCAGAGGCTGAGCATAATGTAATCAGTAGCAGAAGTCATAGGAATTTTGTTCGTCTAGTTTGGAGAAAAGAATAGTAATTAGAAGAGTGGCAATAACAATCTTCAGAAACGCTGAAGACTACTAGAAAGAAGGGAATAAATTTGTTCTCTGTGACCTCTGCAAATAGGACAAGAAGTAATGGCCTCAAACTGCAGCTAGAGAAATGTAGCTGAGATGTCAGGAAAGCCTATTTATGGTCAGAATGGTGAAGCTTTGGAGTTGTATGTCCAGTGAAGTCTCTTTATTGTTGGAAATTTAAGAATATCTCTTCATATGTTTAAACACAAACATCTGTCAGGGTAGTTTAGGCATAGCTGATCCCACCTTGGAAAAGGTGGATTTGCTAAATAACCTTCCAATATCCCTTCTGGACTTATTTCCATCACTCCAGTATCCTATAAAAAGCATTTTTTAGCTACTGTATAGTGTTACATTTTAAAAAATCTTTCATTGTTTTCTAATGCTGTTCTCCCCAGATGACACAACTGATATAGGGATTTTGGTGCTGTGAGGATTTGCAGCAATGACTTAGCCAAACGTGGGCTGTATATACAATTTCTGTCCATTCCCACCCTCTGTATAGTCCTAAAAATTGCTTTACATATGAGGGGGAAAAAAAATCTCTTGACGTTTAACCTTTACCACAGTAACTTGGAAAGAGAGGTGTTTTACATGAGCAAAAACATGCCTCTCTTTCTGGAAAGGAGTTTTTTTAATGTTTATGATCTTGGCTGCAGAAGCAAAATGTGAATGATATATAGCTCTACCCATTGCACATAGTTTCTTCATTGAAGGTAATGGTAGAAACCACAACTACAGTACAGTCTTTTTCTGTTATGTCCTTCAAATTCTATGATTGGCTAAGATTGTTCCTGGAGTCAGTCCATGCCACCTTTAAGCTTATTCAAAGGTTTGAAAACTTTTCCTACCTCTATAATTAAAGCTTCTTGGCCTTTCATGTTAAAGTATGTATGAGAGAATTTTTTAAAATAACAACATAGACCTCTATTTGACAAAACACATACACATGTTTTTAAATTCCATTTAATTCAGTAGAAAACAATATGAAAGTGTAGAGTACTAGTAGAATAGGTTTGTTTTCTTCCAGTCCACTTATTCACCTCTAATCTGCACTTTTTCTCTTCCTGGTCTTGCTACGCTTATTGCAGACCAGCCAACTGGGCAGACTCAGCCATTTGCTTTTCAAGATTTTTTTTTTATCAATTGATGGTGACTTTCAATTTATTATTCAGCACGTCATTTCTTCTGCCATTCTGTCTCCTGCTTTATTTCAGTGTCCTCTCTAATTCTCAAATTATTTCTCATTTCAGATCATTTTAGCTTAAGATCAAAGCTTTTGAATGTCCTCTCTCTTTACCTAGCTTAGTCTATGTCACATCTACCAATTGTTTTTTATCCCTTGTAATGTCTATTCATTAGTAAGCGGACAGTTAAGCACTCTTTTTATTTTAGGCATGTTCTTCTTTTTCTTGATGGTTTTCACTTAGGCCGTTTGCTGTTCAAGATACTCTCTAGGGATTTAAATTTGAGATTTTGGTAGGATCAGAAAGTCCCATGCTGAGGGCAAAACAGCACCTAAAAATGTATCAGCTCAGATCTCAGGTGCAAAGAAGCATATATATCCTAGATTATATGCTTGGAAGGCGTGACAAGGAAAGACTCATCAGCAGTAGCATTGAGTTCAAAAGCTCTGCACGGGATTAAAACTAGTAATTGGATCATAAAGTTTGTGAGATGATCAAGCTGTACCCCACCTGATTGCTTCAATAGCACCGCTGAGTGCTCATGTGATCCTGGGTCTAGAGCTTTGGCCCAACTGCACAAAATTTTCTTGCGGGCAGAGTCCTGCTTGCCCTGTGACTGAAAGTAGAAGCATCTCAATGAATATTTACAAAATATTCATTCGTTTTTACAAAATCATTTTTGTGATTATTTTTCCAAACGCTCTTTTTTTTTCTTGTCTCTCATTAGTTTACATTTGCAAAGGGACAAACACGGATCTAACTGCACAGTTATTGCCTTCTCCTCCCATGTTCTGTTTAAATTGTGATCAGAGAAGGCCAGATAAATAAATAATACAGAATCTGAGATGCAAAATAAGCGCCTAGAGTGATTTAAACTGAACGAATGGTTAGGCAGAATATGTTACAGTGAACTTGTAATTTAGATATAGCTTGCTTTGCAAAGCAGAGGAGAGGTTCAGCTGGCAGATGTCAGGCCTAAGAGACTAGCAGGATGGCTAAATGTGTGAAGAAGAAAACAGAAAAAAGAACACCTAGAGAAAAGCTGAGGTCTTTTACCACGATACTGACAGCTAAAGATCCATGAAGTGCCAAGGAGACTGACTGCAGCATTACCTTGGGCAGAAGAAGATAGGTCTGAAGTGGGTCTTCAAATCAGCAAAGAGGTGATAACTACTTTTGTGATCCTATCCTGTATCACCCAGAAATAGTGTGTGGCAGGAGAAGGGAATGACAGCATTCATGGAGAGCTGTGAAGGGCAGGAAGGCTCCTGGGAGAATTTTTACTCAACTGGATTATGTTCAGCTAACCATGCACCATTTGAAAGTGGGCATTGATAAACTAACAGTGGATAAATAAGCTACCATTTGTATTTCAACTAGCATAGAAGGAATAGGAATTGAATTACAATGCACAGTATCTATACATCCATCATGTACAAAACAGCTGTGCTTCCAAAACACTAACTGCAACTTGAGTTAGAAAAATTCATCCAGTCATCGAGCTACATATTATACAAAGAACAAATGACATGAAACACTATTGCCATTTTCTCTTCCCTTTCTGCTCCTATTAAAAATAACAGCAAGAAGCAAGAAAAAGATTGCTATACAAGATAAGTTATTCAGGAAGATAGTTATGACTCCTGTGGAAACAGAACATTGATTTTATGGAAAGGCTGAAATGAGATTAAAAGATACAAAGCATCCTTTTGTCAGTTAAGTGTCTGGGACTAACTATTTCAGCTACACTCAGAAGCAAAAATTGGTCTTCTAAGTAAAAAGAGAAATAATCTTGATGATAAAAAAACTCCAAGATGGTAACAGATTTATCAAAGTAGTAAAATTTCTCCTGTGGAAATGAAAATGGGTGAAAAGAGAATATTTATGACACCTGGAATGATCCATTGAAAGAAAATAATAGATGCAAGTTTTGGTCTAATTTCTTTTTTTCCATGGAAAATAAATGATCTATAGAGTATAGTAAATTAGTTAATTGTGTAAGATGCTAGACTCTCTAAATGATAAAAGATTTTATTTTACAAATCAGTCCTGCCTGTGAGAAGTTTTGCAATAGTAAGTACTAGTGATTAAAAAGGTCAGCATAAAACACTGCTGTAGATTCAACAACCATAATAACAGAATGTTATCTATAATATAAATCACACGGTTGGAAAGTGCACATAATAACAAACTAAAAGTTCAAATTATTTTAAAGAGTGGAAGTGAAAATTAAAAAGTGCCACTAAGATACAGCAGGGTGATGTCCATATGTGCCCCCTCCTTTTTTAAAAAATTCAGAAACAGCACATTGCAGCACATATAGTACTCTGCCAGCCAGAGGACCCATGTTTCAGGACAATGTCAGATTCTCTCTGTCTGGCTTTTGCAAGAATTGCACACATTCTCAACGTTATGCATTTGGAATTTCTTAAAACACTTTCCTATTCTCAGCTTATTTGCATTCTTCATTTCCCAGCCAGCCAAATCCCAACAGGACTTGACAGCTTCAATGACAGCAGTTCCTTTTCACTTTCTATAGCATACATAAAGAAACCACAGTGGTATTCAAATAGGATAGAATTCAAACATAGCACTATTCAAACCTTGCCTCTTAATGTAGTACTTGCTTTTAGGATAAGATCCAGGCCTTCACTCCTTACTAACCTACTACTACTGAAGACTTCAGAGCTCTTTAAGTATGAAAAGAACATACAGCATCACACACTAGTCACAGATCAAAAGTGAACTTCTGCAAATTAGTGCAGTGGCAAATTAGGTTTCACTGATAGACAATGTCCTATTGGAAAGATAGCCTGACATTGCAAGTGTTTGACATGTGCCAAAACATAGGATGTTGGAAAAATAATTGCCCATGGAAAAAATTATGAGAGGGTTGTGATATCAGCATATGGCAGAGTTTGGAAATTTCCCTACTGTAAATTTTTTTGGTTGTCATTCTTTTCCCATTTAGGCTCTCCTTCCTACAGTTTACTTTTATTCAACTAGAACTATATCTGCTTGCAAGAATATAGTTTGTCTGATTTTGTTATTACAGAAGTTTTGCACATTTCAAGACTTCTGATGTTATTTTGCATCTTAACTTCCTCAAAGGTTTTCTTGTAAGCATTGTTGTCCCTACAGCAACTTCTTCAACAGTCTCTTCTAATTGGAGGTATTCTCCAAAGCAGGTACGTAATTATTCCTTTTGGAGGCTTAGTTACGAAGTGTGCTCAAAAGTGCAAGCATCTGGCAGCATTTCTGAAGCAAATGGCTGAGTTACAGTGTGTTCAGAGTCCCCTCTCAGATTCACACCACAGACACTCCCAAAGTGTTTTCAAACTCAGTTAGTAAAGGATAGTTAGAATTTAAATTAGGAGACACTGGTCAATCTTCAGAAATTCTCACCTTGCTATCAGTAATCTTTGTGTTTTTGAAAGCTGACTTGTAGTGCTGCAGGAGAGAGTTGATTTCTACTTGCAGTACACATCACATTATGAGTAACTTCCCTTGAAAAGCATAAGGCAATGATGTAAATGGTATAAAATGTTTCACAGCCTCTCTGCCAAACATCTTTGGGATCTTCCAGCCCTGCTTTAATTTACAAAAGTCTTGAGCTATGCAAAACACATCATATGGCATACCCATTTCCCACTTAATAAGTCCCACAATTAAGCAATCTTAACCAAACACTCCTAAAATGTATTAATTTGAAGTTTGGTATATTTATTTCTCTCTCAGAGTTTTCCCAGCCATAAACCTCCCATAAAACATCCACCACGAGCCCCTCCTGCATTCTGTTGATTGTAGGTCTGCTTTAGCCATCTAACTGGATAGAGCAGATCTATACAGCAGAGGCTGGGGACGAGAAGCAGAGGCATCCTCGGGTTTGAAAGTGGTGGTGTCGGGGAATGTTTTCAGTTTTAGTTTTGCTACCCTTTTATTTAGCAAATAAAACCTACTGGAGGGAACATTTGCTTGGTTGAGGTACAGGAAATATGTAGGACTGTCTTGAAGTGAGTTGTGGCTCTGCTCTAACAGTGCATGGGGGGTTCCAAGAAAAGGAAAGACTTGGAAAAGTTGAAAAGGAGCCTACAAAACTTGTAAGGCAGGATTCACCTTTCTGCAGACTTGTAGGAAGCTGATATCCTTTCAAACATCTGTGAACAGAGCAAAGACCTGCAGGTTCATGCTATGTGGGTATTTGGTCACTCATTGTTGCAGAGGCTGGAAAAGAATTTACATGAGAAGTTTACGTTAATTATGCCACCCAAGATTTTGGCTTTCTGTAAAGAATTAGGAGACAGGTCTGGCTGTTAGGAGCAGAAGGCATGTCGCAACCGGAGGGTAACAGGAGTCTGGACTTGCAGTACTCATTGCAATAAAATCGGACCTCAGAAGGAAACAGGTACAGGAGCAGGTTGCAAAACTGTAAGCTGGAAATATTCCAGGAAGGCTCTTTAAGGAGCATGGAGACCACCAGACCAAGTCTCTTGTTTAATTGATCCATATTGTAGATGCCACAATAAACTCATGCACTGAATGCTGATTATAGACATACAATAAGTGGTATATATAATAGTCACAGCCTGCTGTTTCAACACCCTGTCAAGTACCTGTAGTTCTTGTGCATCCAAACCACTCAGAGAATAGATTTAGACATCTGGATCTACAAGCTCAGAGAAGTTAAAATGTCTCAGCTATAATATTAGAGACCTGCATGTAAAAGAGTCACTGCTGCTTATTGGTATTAGAAAATGTAATTAGTAAACTAATAGGTAATAAGAATCTTTTACTCATATTTCCTTCAGAATTCAGAGAACACAATTTAAAAGCCCCTTTAAAAAGGGAAAATAGAGTAACTTGTGAAGGGGATATAGGAAAGAATGTATCCTCTGTAACAAGAGATGAATGTTTGTCATTAGTTTAATGAAGGGGCCCCAGAAACCTCCTGAAACCCCCCATTAGTCTAACAGTTAGGCCATTGTATGCATATACAACACACAGTCTCTTGTCCTTGCAGGGGAT
Source organism: Rhea pennata (assembly GCF_028389875.1). Classification (NCBI taxonomy): domain Eukaryota; kingdom Metazoa; phylum Chordata; class Aves; order Rheiformes; family Rheidae; genus Rhea; species Rhea pennata. The sequence goes on from NC_084665.1 coordinate 56,941,345, forward strand.
CATGTCTGGGGCAAGTCTGAAGGCTAAAAATGGAGCCATTTCCACATTGCCAAAGTTCAGATTTAATGCATCAGAAAGATTTCTTTAGAAATTTTTGTGGTCGGTGTTTTTCTAAAATAACACATCAGCACTTCACCAAACTTTTGCTCCAAAAGCAAAAAAAAGCTCCAGAGCTTTTGGTTTGGGATATAGTCTAACCATGATTTATTTCCATCTAACATTTACATTTCTGGTTAAAAGGAGAACAAGAATTTTCAAAACCTGTCTTCAGATTTGCCTCTACCTCCTCTTGCAAACTACACCTGTGAAAAGTGGGGCATTTTTGCTGCTTGTGTGAGTAATACATGCCATAACAAAGAGTGGGAAAATTGTAGGCTCCTACCTTGGAAAGAGATACAAGGCTGTCATTTGGAAGGAGAGTTTGATCAAGGATAAAAGGTGCATTTTTATCCCCTGACTGTTATGAGCCATAACTATATGGATGCTGATGTTGTAACACTTAAGAAAGAATAACAATTAAAATAATTGGTTAAAGCATCCTTTTGGGCTGAAATTCAACTCTTGCAGAGACCAAGAAGTCAGTCAAATTTCTGCATTCAGTGGGAGAATCTCAGTTTTGACCTGTATCGTATTTTCTCCATAGCATTTTCATTTCATTTCATATGCTTGCAGCACTGTGTGGTAGTTTGTTTCCTGACCTGGGCTTGGACACAGACGTTTGCAGGAGGTACAATTTCTTCGCATGCCACACATGGCACAAGGAACACTGACTGGGATCCGAAAGAGTGAGATGCAGCTGGGGCAACACGCTGATTTTGTAGCAGGAGTCTTGTACTGCCACCATTCTCTTGTTATCTGACCCAACAGAGAGACAGATTTATAAACCACATCATCACCATGTGTGTTTGGAGGGTTTCCATTATGTAATTCAGTGTGATACTTCCTACCCAGACACATGTGTCATCACCCATCCTTTGGCCAACATACAAGACTACAAATGCAAGAGATCTGTAACTCATCTTGATCGTGTGAACAGGGACTGTGTGGCACACAGTCCTTGCACTAAATTTCTGTCCATGGATGAATGCGGTTGTGAATGAAGAGGCAGGCCTGGAAAAAAGTAATATAACATTACTTTTATGGTAAATTGAAAAATGTGAATCGTAAAATTATAAATATATGCCCTTGTTGATTTGTGCTGTTTGAATTTGAAAAAGCAATACTGAAACTCTTTAAATAGATCTTCAAAAGACTCAGTGTACTGTTTGCTTAAATGTAGATGGCATACGGTTGAGCCTGCTTGTGTTAATTTAGGATAAAAAGGGGGGGGGGGGGAAGTGACATCTTTTGAAGGAGCCTCCCATAAGGGCAATAGGAGCTGCCTTTACAAGGTGTTACGTTAAAGTCTGGCTTAGCTCAATCAGCAGCACACACACAGTCCCACCAAAATAGTCATAGTTCCTGCAGCAAGAAGCACAAAAGTAAAATATAGAAGAGACAAAATTAAGTAAGCAGTGACAACAGAGTCAATTTTAATTTCATCAGGTAACAGAAATCAGACTAGTTGATCATAATGCTTTCCCTGGTTTTTAAACTCATCTAATTTCTAAATCAGGAGATTGAGACTCAGTTGAAGGCCCAGTAGAGTGAAAATATATGTATTTCTTTTCCACAAATATTATGATTTAAAACTGACAACCCCAGCATCTGGGAGTGCTTAAAGCAATTCATAGTTTTGCTCCAGTCATATGACTGGGCAAAGACTGCAGAAAAATCAAACTGGTCCAGAGGAGGCCTTAATGTTGGGTCAAATCCAATAAATTGAGCAAGGATCCTTTCATTAATTTGTTTTACGTTGTTAGAGATGAATGACATTCTTTCTGCTCATGCAAGTGTTTGTCTGCTATTTGTGTGCAAACACAAATCCATTACTACGTTAACTGCATTTCATCTTTTTATATTCATTGTATGGAATTTATTGTTTTACTTTAGAGGTCCTAAATAATTGAATTTATCTTTTCCTTTATTAATTGATGTTTTCACGGGCATTATCTTTCAGATGTATTTCATACAGTTTTTAAAAAAATGTTTATTGCATTCCAGAAATATTGTTGCCAGATAATCTAATAAGAAAGTGGAGGAAAACAGTTTATAATATGCAGATCTACTTTCTGCTTTGTACATTTGCATAAGTAACAAGAATGAATTATTTAAATGGAAGATATTCTTACTGAATTAAAAAATTAGAAGGTTCTATATTTCATATAGTTATTCTACATACTGGCACTGAACGAAATTCCTAATCTGACTATATAAAATCAAAATGAAACTTTACTTGCAGTTTTAAAACTTTCAGATTTATATGTGCATATCTTAAGGAAATGATTGGAAGCCAAGTTTATATATGCAACTGTCTGGGAAATGAGTCAAAACTAAGTTAGAAAAAGGACACTGTGGGCTGTTGTAATGGGCTGTCTCTATCAGTGAAAGCCAGCATTTTACACCAGACCTGTACCTGTCTATACAAGAATATGTGTGTGCACACATGTATACAGGAGAGTGTCTTACGAAGAATCATCAGGAATTGTCCTAGAGATTTTAATATTTTTCTATTAACTTAGGATTTTAAAATTTGACTTTTTGTTTCAGTTGTTGGTGATGTATCACCACTTGGCAGTCAAAAATTTGCTTACAAAACTGAGAGTCAAAAAGGCCAAGTCATCCACACAGCAGAGGCAAACAATTTGGAAGGACAGGTCCTCTGCTATCACTAACTAGTAAATTTTACCTGTATAATCCTTAACATGATATACCTTTGTTTGGGGGTTGGAAGCAGGGTATCGGCAATTGAAGAGCAAAGGCAATTTCATCCCTCACAGGCACTGTGGGGTCCCCACTCATGTGGTGAGTATGTAGAGGATGTACAAGTGACCTATTAGTAATAGACCTATTAGCCCTTATAGTAAATCTTTAGCTTTTGGCTCAGTTCTTGGTTTGTTCATTGCTGTCTCTAAAATTTGACCTAGTATATGTAATGACATAATGTAGGCAGATTGTATGGAAGTAGCTGATGCATCACTGGGGTTTTTTTTTTTGTAATTACCACTTTATCAAGTGAAGGATCCATGGTAAAGAACTTGACATTTGCTGGCTTTTTGATGTGCGAACAGTTTTTCTGAAATAATTTGATTATATGAAATCTGCTTATGAATAATTCAGTAAAGTAACTTTCAGCCTGTGAATTGTTTCACATGTCTGAGATACACTGACACACATATGGCCAAATTTACTAAGGGAGTTAGACCCCCCCCCCCAGTAACTCAGCTGCTTTTGAATCTCCTACTAGGGGTCTGAGACTACTGAGGTTAAATGCAAAGGCAGGCATAAGCACATATGTCCTGTACGGCTGGCCAGGTGCTCACCAGAAAATCAGATTCCTTGCTCTTTAGCTGCCAAATGTGGCAGGTCCTGAAAGTCTGTCAGTGCCTCTGTCTCTGCCAGGGCAATTCCACACTCGCACAGAGGTCTGCATCAGCTCATGGTTGTGCTGGGCCTAGGTGCACTGAGGAGCATCCATCACGATGGGTAACTCCATCACTTTGCCACTCACAGCACCTCCAGGGCCCAGTCTGATGGGTGCTGTTGGTACACCTCTAGACTAGATGCCATGAAAACATTCTCCCTTTTGTGCTGTAGAAGCAGCACTAAAGGAGACTGAAAATTCAAAGTTTAATCTCTCTCCCACCTGAGGGTGTTTGACTTCTGAAGACACTAACTGATAAGTTATGATATATTCTGGGAATAATGCTCCTGATCCCTGCTATTAAAGTTGTCCTATTTTGCATGAGAAAAGAAGGCAAAGAGACCTGGGGTACAAGTCTGCCTTATTTGATAAAATAACAGCAGTTTTTATTAGCAGAAAATTGGCAAAGACTTTTAATCTGGGGAGTAGTTTCAGAGATGTGGGTCCTGAATTATGGACTGAGGTTTCCTACTGTCTGAATTAGATTGCTTTCTGCAACAGTCTGTTCCATCCCGCTGTGAAGGGAACATCAATGCATTATCTTCGCTCCCTACCTAAGGTTATACCTGTGTAATGTATACTATGCAGTGTACTAAAATAATTCTGAGACTGGAAGAGGTCTAACAATGCCAGGATGGCGCTCTGCCCAAAATGATTCATCCTGTCGAGAGCACCATGCTAACCTTTCTCTGCTGCTCCCTGGTATTACAAAGGCATAGCTCTGCATCATGTTGCACGTAAGCACCAGCTATTCTGGAGGTAGCTGAGTGTTTCTAACATAATTTTGCGTTTCTTGGATTTAGACATAAGTGTCTAACTATGCATTTTAATTGATACCTAATTAACTCTTGTACTGTATTTTTCCCATGTGACTGCCTCTGTCTTCAACGTGTCTAAATCCATCCAGTACATCATATGGTGTTATTCTGTTAATTGCCTAAATAAATGTAGTTCTTAATGGTCTGCTGTGTGAAAACTCATGTTTATACATGGAAACTTCTGCCTTTCTATTAGTACTTTCTGCAGACTTATGCAATAATTAGACACAGAATCAAATTGAATTCAGTTGCGAGTTCTGTTTTCTTTTTCTTTTTTCCAAAGGAAAATAATTAGTTATCATGAAAATTACTTGTGTAACATCCTCTTGTACCTCAGCTTCCATTGCCACTTCTGAATGATATTCAACTCTAGCTGATTAAAAATGAGTGTACTGTTTTAATTCGCATTACTCATTCTCTGATAAACAAATAAATAAAAGCAGTGATATCAAGAGCTAGGATTGTCCTATGGGTAGTCCATTTCTGGAGACAGCTAACACTGCCAAGAGATGAATATAAAACTCTTCTGATAAATCCTATTACTCTCCAAGTGGTATTGATAGAACATCCTCTTGTAATTTAAAATAGCATTATAATTACAAAACACAAATAACTTCTCTGGAATTGATCTGTTCCATCAGTGACACCAACTTGTTTCTACCCGGCATATGAGCTGCAGACTGCCACTCATCTCTCTGTCTTAACACATCTCCTGCAATATTTTCCCCTAGGATATATTCCTGAATCTTTGTCCAGAGATGAAAATTAATACAACCAGCCAGCACAGAGCTGAAATTCCAGCTCAAGCAAGGAAGATGAAATTTGCAAGCATTCTGGGTGCATGAAATGAAAACTGCAGAGCACTCTTATTTGATCTCCATCAAATTATCAACTGTTGATGAACAAAGCAAAATGAAGGCTGCACAGTTGCCATTAATTACTCTATTATGCTCTCAGCCTTTTCTGAATCAGAGAAAGTACTGGAGAAATCCAAAGCTGCAATCTTTGATGGGTGCTTTTCAGATGACATTGGATGATGCTATTCTGTTAAATCAGTGAACCTTTATTTCAGTGAAGCCTTGCATCTGAATTTCCTTCATCCTCACTGTTTCATGAAAATTAGTGCCCAGGTTGTATCTTATCTTTTTTCTAGTTGCTTATACCTTTGCAAAATAACTGTTTCCAGCTGGGGAATTTTGCTTAATTAAAATTTATTTAGAAAATTCAGCAAAAGATGTTCAGATGTTTCTAAGACTGAGGAAAAGTTGGTGTTTTGGCTATGTTAGAAACTAAATCTTCCTGTTGCAAAAATGAGCAACAGTAACGTTTCCCTATCATCCAGGTGATATTAGCTACATATCATATAAGTAATTCATAAACATTCATCAAATGCTCAACATACTGTAGCAACAAATGCTGTAAAAAAACCACTATGGCATTAATAATTCTGTATTACAGGTAGGATTTAAATAGGTTTAAACAAAGCCCGAGGACATATGTTGAAAAAAGAGATTAAAAATAAATGGAAAAGCTGCACATTGAGTGAATAGTGTCTGTTCCATATACTGTACAAGGAAGCAGTCCTGTGAGCAAGATAACACAATCATTTAATTAAATTATAAACCGTAAATCATATGGACTAGAAGTCAAAACAAGTTTGTTTGAAAATCTTACCTTTGCTTTATCCTAAAGCATCACTGCTTGACTTTTCAACCTTAAAACTCCTTTAATGTGGGTTTTGTGTTTTGCATTCTTTGGTATTTTTTGTGAATGGAAACACAATAATTTTAAGATTATATATGTTTTTACTGCTGTATTTGTGCATGGAAAAACATACTGTTTTGACTGAAGTAGATGAGTAACAGAGAATTAGAAACAGAGATAAAAATAGTTGCACTATATCAAGCTACAATATAAAGTAAATAATAATTATTTTCCTGCTTGTTGTCTTAGTTTAGTTTTAGGCATTTCAATTAACACAATAATGTAAGTGTGATAGTTCATATGTATGAAAGGAACTAATTTTCCAGTGAATCTAGATATTTTAAAAAATATTTGGTTTAATGTTCCAGCAACAAAGGTTTCTATTTCTTCTTCCTTCCAAGAGAATTTTTTACCTGCTGACGCCTGGAAGTTAGGCAAGAACTTTCTCAGATGTGTAGTATTCCCACTTAAATCTTGCTCCATTGATAGATCTGTCTTTTTTTTTTCTCTTTCAAAATTTATTCGTGGAGATCAAAGACATTCTTTGCAACTAGAAAAATAAAGATTTATTGATGCACCTTACAGATGTTGTCTGTCTTTTTGTCAAGGCATCCATTTTTCTCAAACATGCAGTGTAAGTGCATACCTGTTTCTCATTTGCAACAGAAACTAGCACTGTTAAATGAATCTGCAGTGTGGTCATTATAAGCAATTTGGTATTTGGTAGGTAGGTTAGTATTCAAAAAAAAAAATAATAATAAAAAGGTAAAAAATCCATGGCAGCAAGTTAAATAAGTCCCCCAATACTTTGAGTTTCAAACTGACATTCATGAGAATTAAGAAGTTATAGTTCTACTGTGCAGTATGTGCATATATAGTTACGACTTTATCTGGTTATGATTATTGAATAGTTCTTTTTAAAGTGAACTGCAGTCACAAGGATTTATGCTTCACTGTCTTTTTTTGGGGGGAGGAGGGAGAGGTTAAACACTAGCCCAAAATAGAAAATAGAATTAAGTTTTACATCATATTACTTTTGTTTTCTCCTTTTCAAAAATGAGGAGTTATTCTTAACTTTCTCTTGGCTACAGGTTTTGTGTAAGATTTTGAAAGGCCTCTACAATGTCAAAAAGCTCTGTACCTAAACTTAAGAGATTCATCTCCAAACTACCTAAGAACGTCTGATCTTTTAGCCAGTATGCAGATATTTTTTATCAAGTATCCAACGGGATTGGTCACTTGTTATTTATTCTCACATTCTAGCTCTGTAGTTTTGTTCACACTAAAAAGTTAACAACTCCTGCGTTTCAGCAAATGCCCTTTACTGCTGAATGCTGGCAACAATACTAAGCCAACAGCAGAGGTAAGATTCAGGCATTCACCCAAGCCTTCCAATGTAAGTGGCAAAAACATCTGACTCCTGTCTACCAAGTAGAATTTCCAGCTGCAAAGTGCCTAAAAGTTGTGAGTCAGGCCCCCTAAATCAGAATGCATTTTAAAAGCCTAAGAACGAAAGGAGTAATTGCTTTTTAGTTTCTGACCTGGCAAGTTGCACTTTGGTCATGATTTCCTATATTTCTCCCAAACCACAATGCACAGAACTTGCTTGGCTAGATCTCGAGGAAGCCCTTTCCACAAGGTCCATAAAATGAAACAGTGAGCTGATGGCAATACTGTATTAAAGCCTCCATTGTTGTACTGGTAATGCAGCCATGACGTGGAAAGAAATGTATTTCTACTTCAGACAATGCCTAAGGACAAGAATAGTTCTAAAGAAGCCATCCGGACATATTGGGGACATATGTTGTATAAAGAGGATGGAGACATTAAATAGCTCAGCGCTGAGTGAATACCATCCATCCTATGCATTGTAGAAAGCAGTAGTTTTCTAGGAAAACCAACATGATCGTTCAATTAGAGACTGTATCATAACCCATATGCACAAGGAGGTCAAACTAAGGTTGCAGAAGCAACCATCTTAATTTTGGAATTTCCTTACTGGTCTAAAGCCTTGCCTCCAGTAGACAACAGTCCCGCATTAACTATCCCAGTAAAGCTGCAATGAGAAGAGCCATCCCTCTTTTCCCTCACAACGAACAAAGTCACGCTAAAACAAAAGTGCCGATTCTTAATGCTGTGCTGGATTCATCTATGACACCGTAATGCTAAGTTGCCTTTCTATTGCTGCCAGTCGCAGCAACAAAGACATCAGTGGCCCTAACAAAGGCATGTAGGTGCAGTGCTGGCCTTTCGGGCCCCAGGGCGAGGGTCAGTGGACGACCGGGGGTCTGGGCGGGCCAGTGGCCAGCTGCCGTTGGGGCTGGAGCCCTGGTGAGGCTGAGGGCAGAGGGCCACTGGGGCCAGGGGGCATTAGGGCTGGGGTCCTGGTGGGGCTGGTGGCCATTGGGGCCCGCGGCCATCAGGGCTGGGGTCCTGGTGGGGCCAGTGGCCATTGGGGCTGGCGGCCGTTGGGGCTGGGGTCCTGGTGGGGCCACAGCCGTTGGGGCAAGTGGCTACTGGGGCTGGCAGCTGCTGGTGCTGGGGTCCTGGTGTGGGGCTGGCGGCTGTTGGGGTGAGTGGCTGCTGGGGCCAGCGGCCGTTAGGGCTGGGGTCCTGGTGTGGGGCCGGTGGCTGCTGGGGTGAGTGGCCGTTGGGGCCAGCGGTCGTTGGGGCTGGGGTCCTGGTGTGGGGCCGGTGGCCGCTGGGGCGAGTGGCTGTTGGGGCCAGCGGTCGTTGGGGCTGGGGTCCTGGTGTGGGGCCGGTGGCTGCTGGGGCGAGTGGCCGTTGGGGCTGGGGTCCTGGTGTGGGGCTGGTGGCCATGGGGGCCAGCGGCCGTTGGGGCTGGGGTCCTGGTGTGGGGCCGGTGGCCGCTGGGGCGAGTGGCCGTTGGGGCTGGGGTCCTGGTGTGGGGCTGGTGGCCGCTGGGGCGAGTGGCCGTTGGGGCTGGGGTCCTGGTGTGGGGCTGGTGGCCATGGGGGCGAGTGGCCGTTGGGGCTGGGGTCCTGGTGTGGGGCTGGCGGCCGTTGGGGCGAGTGGCCGTTGGGGCTGGGGTCCTGGTGTGGGGCCGGTGGCCATGGGGGCCAGCGGCCGTTGGGGCTGGGGTCCTGGTGTGGGGCCGGTGGCCGCTGGGGTGAGTGGCCGTTGGGGCTGGGGTCCTGGTGTGGGGCCGGTGGCTGCTGGGGCCAGCGGCCGTTGGGGCTGGGGTCCTGGTGTGGGGCTGGTGGCCGCTGGGGTGAGTGGCCGTTGGGGCTGGGGTCCTGGTGTGGGGCTGGTGGCCATGGGGGCGAGTGGCCATTGGGGCTGGGGTCCTGGTGTGGGGCTGGTGGCCATGGGGGCGAGTGGCCGTTGGGGCTGGGGTCCTGGTGTGGGGCTGGCGGCCGTTGGGGCGAGTGGCCGTTGGGGCTGGGGTCCTGGTGTGGGGCCGGTGGCCGCTGGGGTGAGTGGCCGTTGGGGCTGGGGTCCTGGTGTGGGGCTGGTGGCCATGGGGGCGAGTGGCCGTTGGGGCTGGGGTCCTGGTGTGGGGCTAGTGGCCATGGGGGCGAGTGGCCGTTGGGGCTGGGGTCCTGGTGTGGGGCCGGTGGCTGCTGGGGCGAGTGGCCGTTGGGGCTGGGGTCCTGGTGTGGGGCTGGTGGCCATGGGGGCCAGCGGCCGTTGGGGCTGGGGTCCTGGTGTGGGGCCGGTGGCCGCTGGGGCGAGTGGCCGTTGGGGCTGGGGTCCTGGTGTGGGGCTGGTGGCCGCTGGGGCGAGTGGCCGTTGGGGCTGGGGTCCTGGTGTGGGGCTGGTGGCCATGGGGGCGAGTGGCCGTTGGGGCTGGGGTCCTGGTGTGGGGCTGGCGGCCGTTGGGGCGAGTGGCCGTTGGGGCTGGGGTCCTGGTGTGGGGCCGGTGGCCATGGGGGCCAGCGGCCGTTGGGGCTGGGGTCCTGGTGTGGGGCCGGTGGCCGCTGGGGTGAGTGGCCGTTGGGGCTGGGGTCCTGGTGTGGGGCCGGTGGCTGCTGGGGCCAGCGGCCGTTGGGGCTGGGGTCCTGGTGTGGGGCTGGTGGCCATGGGGGCGAGTGGCCGTTGGGGCTGGGGTCCTGGTGTGGGGCTGGTGGCCGCTGGGGTGAGTGGCCGTTGGGGCTGGGGTCCTGGTGTGGGGCTGGTGGCCATGGGGGCGAGTGGCCATTGGGGCTGGGGTCCTGGTGTGGGGCTGGTGGCCATGGGGGCGAGTGGCCGTTGGGGCTGGGGTCCTGGTGTGGGGCTGGCGGCCGTTGGGGCGAGTGGCCGTTGGGGCTGGGGTCCTGGTGTGTGGCTGGTGGCCATGGGGACGAGTGGCCGTTGGGGCTGGGGTCCTGGTGTGGGGCTAGTGGCCATGGGGGCGAGTGGCCGTTGGGGCTGGGGTCCTGGTGTGGGGCTGGCGGCCGTTGGGGCCGCCGAGGGCGGCCACGGGCGGCGGCGGCGCCCGGCGGCGCCCGCAGGGGTCGCTCGCGCGGAGGCAACGGAGGCGTCGCGGGGGCCGCGGGGCCGGGCCAGGCCGGGCCGGGCCGGGCTGCGCCGCGCCGCGCCGGGAGGAGAGGGGGGCGGGCGGCAGCGGGGCCGGGGCGGGCCGGGGGCGGCGGCGGCGCGTCCGGGCGGCACGCTCAAGGCGCCGCGGGCTGCGGGCGCTCGCCGACGGTGCATTGGCTGTAACTTGACACCGGAGCGAGAGGCCGAGCGGAGAGAGGGAGCGCGAGCGCGTCGGCGGCGGCGGAGGAGGAGAGGCGAAGCCCCAGGGAGCGGGATGGTGACCACCTCCTCCGCCTTCCCCTCCCCTTAGCGCCGCTCCGCAGCCGCCGCAGCACCGGCGACTCTCGGCTGCAGCAGGGCCGGGGCGGGCGGCGATGGGGACGGGACGGGCCCCCTGAGCTGCCGGGAAGTTTCCCCTCGCGGGCAGCCGGATGGAGGATGCGCTCTCCGCGGCGGGCTCTGTGACCCGGCGGCGAAGGCGAAGGGGAGGATGAAGAAGAAGCAGCAGCCCGGCGGCGCTGGGGACTGCCCGGCGCCCCGGCCGCCCGCGGCCCCGCCGGCGGGAGGGGGCCCGGGCCAGGGCGGGGGCTGGAAGCGGCGGCGGCGCCTCTCGCAGCTGCCGCTGCTCTCGCTGCGCGACTACGGCTGCTGTATGGCCGCCCTGCTGCTCTTCTGCCTGGGCTCCCTCTTCTACCAGCTCAACGGGGGGGCCCCGCACTTTCTGCTGGACCTGCGGCACTATCTGGGTAAGGGCGGCGCGGCGCGGCGGCGGCTTGTGGCGGCGCCGGGGCTGCTGCGGGGGGCGGCCCGCTGCCGCGGCCCCCCGCGGCCGTGAGGAGCTCCCCGCGGTTTCCGTTTCGCTTCTCTCCCTCTCCCCCCTGCCTCTCCCCTCCAGCGCATTTTTTAGGAATTATTCCGCTTTCGAGGAGGTGTACGGCGGGGCGGGGGGGGGAGGCTCCTGCCTCCCCGGGCCCCGCGTTTCCGCGGTGCCGGCGGGAGGTGCGAGAACTGGAGACGGCCCGGGCTCGGTCTGACATCGCCAGCCCGTTTGAAGTGGGGAAGCCGAGCTTGTGGAGACAGTTTCTCGGGGAAATGGGTTGTGGGAGTGCGTTTTTCCTCAGAAGTTAATTTTGGCGTAAGGTAGGGTTCCCTTAAGGCTCTCCCTTAAATCCGGAACAGATTTATGGCTAGGGATGTCTCTTTGTTCGCCTGCTGATCGTGAGCAGAGCTCGGTTTACGAGCTACATCTTGCTGTCAGTTCAGACCTGAGTTTGGAAGTCAAGGTGAAAGCTACACTTACTGCCCGCAGGTTACAAAACGTGGAAGTTCAGGCATAACAAGTTGTATCTGCACTTCTGTGCTACCTTCAAATGTACGTAAGAGCCGTGCAGTAGGCAGTAGGAGGGAAAAGGGATTACAAATGGCACTACTGTCGTCTCCGTGCATGACAGAAGATGCAGCTGTAAAATATGTTCACATCTCAATACAAGTATTTTAAATACGTAACGTATTTGTGAACAAAGTGTCCCTTAAGATACAACTGATTTGCTTCTTGAGAGAAGTGCATCCGAGCAGGGTCTGAGCAGCGATGCTTGAATGCTTGAGTTCACTATGGTGCTTCGTTACAGCCTGCGTGACCTTGAGCCAGGTGCCCAGGTGGGCATCCAGAGGGAGCTGCAGGCATGTGCGGCGCTCTGTGGTCCTCGTCCTCAGATTGTGGACCTCCCCAGAGGCAGTCCCACATCCACTAGGTTGCACGTGGTTTCTCTTTGTGTTGCATTTCCACACTGGTAAACTCTACTTCCCTGATGAACAAGGAAGTGGCAAAAACCAGAGTCTGTGTAAGTACCTCAGATTGACAGGACTAGCCAAACAGGGAACAAAAACTAAGGGTTTTTCTGTGTGGGAAGATTATTGCAGAACAATCTGAGTTTTTATCACTTCAGCTACTCTGTGTTACGTGCCTGTGAAGACAAGCGTTTAGTGTTACGCACTGCAGAAGGACAATCCATAAGAAGTGGTGTTAAGTTGCAAACTAAAATGCAGTATTTGAAGAAAAATAAGCTGAAAACATGCGTCTATGTGTATTTAATGAACATTTTGGGAATATGGCTCTAGGTGTGTGTATATGTGTGCATCTGTGTGTGTGTTGCTTTTCTTTAAAGGAAAATAATCCTATATATTCAGCTAACTAATGAGAGACTATGAAGAACGCATTGCCAAGTTGTTCTGAGAGATGCATAGCAATAGGACAAGAGGGAAGAGACACAAGTTGCAAAAAGGGAAATTCCAATGAGTTGTTAGGAAATAAAAAATCAACATGAAGGTGGTTAAACACTAGAATAGGTTGCTCAGAGAGGTTTGAATATCCTTGTAGGTATTCAAAAGTCAGCTGGACAAGGTCCTCTGCAACCTGATTTAATTTCTCTGCTTTGGGGGAGTTTCAGAATTCTTTAATTCTAGTATAAATGGAGAAAAACATATATGCAAATTCTAGTGAGAACAGGAGAAAAACTTTTTAAATATTACTTCCCAAAGACAACAGTGTATTGCATTTTTGGCTTCTTTTTTACTGACTTATTTTTTCTCTTCCTTTCATGTTAAATTATGCAGGAATTCCTCTATTGAAGAGGACATTGACAAATTTTCCACTGAGGTAGAAGTAGATTTTGCTTACAGTTGATTGACCTTTTAACTGTGTCAAGCACATATCTCTATTTTCTAAGAGCAAGGTTGATGCCAATTTTTTATTTTTAGTTTTCATCAAGGATGAATGTTTCTTGGCTAATCTAGGAATAGAATCGGAGAAATACAGGGTTACATAGCTTCTCAGTTTGTGGTCTTTTGACTGCTTTTGAGGGATCCTGGAAATAAAACTTGAATCTACTGTTTTAATACTGGTAGCCAGTAGTTGTGTCTCTGCAGGAAAATCTTCAAATTCCTTCAAAGACCTTCAAAGGTCTGCAAATCAAACACCTGGGAAGCCACTGGATCGAGATGATTGGGTCACCAGTTGAATCATTTGGATTGGATCATTTTTGAGACATGCTCAGCAAGTTCAGCAGAACCTTACCGTATGTGTCTAAATGTCATGAGCCCATGAGGAAGGAGTGCCATATTCGTTGAAAATGGATTCTGAACACCGACATTCCTCAGTAAATAGATATCTGTTAATATTCAGCCATCAATGAACTTCTGCGTTTTACATACCAGTTAATATAGAAGTTTCATCTTTGTACCTGGGCCACCTGGGGTGATGAGAAGGCAAGGATTAGTCTAACATCCTGCAACAGGCTGATGGTTGAGCAGGAAGCAGAGTCCTTGTGGCTCGAGTCCTAATTGTGTGATCTCCCCAATGAGCAACCTGTGCTGCTGCCTGTACAAATAAATGGAACGTGTTTTGCCTCATTGCAGTGGTACATATTTGTATGTTACTTTCTGAAAGTAATTTTACACTTTCTTGGTGTACAGGATCACTTGGGCTGTCAAAGGTGATCCACATAGTTGATTGACATTGTTAAAATTTTTTTTTGTACTGGGTGCAGGTTTTGCAAGAATGGTGGCATACTCCTTCGGCTATCCAGCTGGCAAGGTTTGCAAATTGTGCACCTATAAACATCTAATTTTGAAAGTGAATTAAAGTGATCTAAAACTGAAAGAGTTTTCATGTTTGCATTAGAATGGTCACAGTTGATTACTTAAGCACCTGAACAGCTATGTAACCAGGTAGTCTGGCTGTCTTCCAGGGGACTAACGCAAGTGTTTGGAAGAGTAGGTGTTAGGCATCCTACGCTGCTAATGACTGAAGCCCTACATATGTGCATGTGTGTTTTAGATTGACGGGTCAAGTTTCATGATATTAAAAAATATTAAACATTTTTTCCCCTGAAGCTACAGATCCAGTGAACAGGCAACTCTTTCCTTCCAGGCATTCCAAGCCACAATTTATGGTGTGAAAATTTAAATCCCCAAACAGAAAGAAACAGTTAGTTTGCAAATCATGGTTCCAGTGTGTGACTTTTACAGCCACCCTTGTTGTATTTAAAGCTGCGAGAACCAAAAAAGAACAGACCAAAGGGAAAATTGATATCTCTGTTTAATTACTTTGCGGCCTTCATGATGTGGGGGGTCTTGTCTGGCTTTATTTTTATTTGTGTTGCAAGTTTCACTGCATTGTTCGTGGTTAGTTATGTTACTCTGAAGGGAATGCTTGGATATTTTTTACCTCAGAACCCGAAAGAATGTTTGTAAGTAACAATACCAGAACTTCAATAGAAATTAGGAGAGAAGGCACACCTGCATCAGGCAGGTGTGTGCGTAAAAGAAAATACAGGCTGTGAGAAAGCAATGGGGTTGAATAACTTTAATTTTTGTTCTTAGACCCGCATCATGCAGTGTAGAGGAGGAGGAATAAGTTTATTTTCAAACGAATTAACAGTGAAGATTTGCAGGTTAAAGCAAATCTTTTTTTTTTGCTTTGCCTAAAACTTTTCTTTGAGAGGGGGCAAAGATGACTGTATTTTCAGAATATTTAGATTATTATAAGTAACTTTTTTTCCTGGGCCAGCTTCTGTGGTTTCTTGTTCAAGAATCTCTTGTTTTGCCCAATTGCCACACAGATTGGGGAGAATCTTTTGGAAAAAAGTTCTGGCAGCTTGCAGGAGAAGCAAGCAACTACATGCAGTATTTCCCCTTTTGCATTGCAATCTTTTCTTTTTTGCAAAATAGGAACGTGGGAAGAGAAATAGCACAGCTTCATATTTGCTGGTCTCCTAAGGGTTGCATATTATCCTTTGTTGACTTCAAGTTCGTATTAGTTCAGTGGAAAGGTCTGTGGAAAGCTGTCGGTTTCTGCTGTCCATTCTGACTGTGGTTCACAAGAACATGGCTCTAAATCTGCACTGTTGTAATGCCTTTAGGATAGCTCTAGAGCACTGTTTTTCAGTGTATAATCCTTGGGGTCATGGACATTTGTGGTTAATATCTAAATAATCTGTGAAAACTAGTAAAACAAGCCTGTTTCCAGTGGGCTTAGATTTGCTGTTTAGGGGGGCAAACCAATCCTGGACAATCTGTGGGATCCAAAAGATAAGAAAGTTTAAGTCTTGCCAATTTTCAGTAATAAGCTGGAGAATTGGGACTTACACAACATCTATGAGGTTTTACTTTCTAATTCTGCCAAGGTAATACTGGCTCCTTAATCAAAGATCAACTCCAACAGTTGAAGGAAGTAAGAAGGATCTCCTGTAAGATGTGTAAGACAGCACTCATAAATCTTGTCCAGTCCTGTGGGTTTAGGGGAGGGCACCGGTTCTCCATTCCCCTTAGACCACGGTATTCTTAAGTTGCCTTACTTTGCTTTGCTTTAGCTTATGAAGTATACACGCTTCAAAATACAGAAACGAGTATTTCCAAGCATTGGTAGCAACCCTCTAATGGCTAATAAAAAATAAATCTTTTGATCTTCAGTATTCACAGTGCATTTTTTTTGTGGTATTGCTCTTGTCAATTAAGCCATTTCCCCATTGAGCTCCCTGGGAGATGGCCAACAAGTACATGGCTGATGTCAAGGGTTTGATTGCATGTGGAAGCTGCTTGTCCTATGCACTTCCTGATGTGAGACAAAAGACTGAAATGGCCAGTTGTGCTCTTCAAACAATCTCTAAATTGCTCCCTAGACTCACTCTTCATTGCAAGTTCTCAAGTAGTTTGGCCAGGAGATGTACTCAGTAGGCTTAAAGTTGTCACAACAACAGTTACACAGTTACGTTTATCTTGGACACATTAGGGAATATAGCCATAATTTTGTCAAATGGAAGAAGCAGAAAGAAATTTTGGTTGAATTTTTAAGGACACTTTAACAAAACTCTTCAAAATATTTTAAACTAAACCCAAAGCAAAACTTTTTTTTTTTTTTTTTAATTGGGGTGGGATGAATTGGCTTTATTACAGTAGGGTGGTTTTTTTTTTTTTTTTTTTTTTTTTTTTTTTTTTTTTTAAGTTTCTTTCTCCTTCCTGTTACCATCTTAAAAGAGGAGCAGAAAAGGAAAACTGACTATCCAAGGGAAATAATAAAAGTGACTGTCAGTGTATGGTATGCTTTTGTGCCTGAACTGTAGGAGGGAAAAAAACTAGCAACTTTTTTTTTTTTTGCTTGTAATACTGTGTTTATATTGGAAGTGTTGGAAAGCACAACAAGCTTTTTAAAACAATAAAAGCATCTAGAATGCTTCATCACAGGTAAATAGCTCTAATCTGGCCAAAGGTAACGTGATCAGAAAGAATTGTCACATCCAGTTTTGTTCTGCACATGGATCCTGAATGTGATTTTTCATCTTTGAAGGCCCTTCAGGTGTGTGTGAAACAGAGTCTGGTCTAAGGACTGTTTAATATACAGTATTTACACAGTATCTATTTCTTAAAGGAATATGTTTGTACCAAGGCTCTGGTTACCTTCTTACTGACTTTTTTTTTTTTCTTTTCAATGATTTGTAGTATTCTCAAAATAGCTCTTCAGTGCTTTAAAGTATTTTGATTTTTGGTTGGCTTATCAGTGAATTATTTAAGAATACATTGCACTTTAGATTTACTTCATTTTTAGTTCATTAACATTTCAGGGAACTGAGAATTCAGTAGAGAAGCTTCTCCTTACAGCCTTGAAAAGAGATAGTCTGAATCAAAATGACAAGTCTGTAGCTATATCTTTCTGAATTGACCTTTCTGTCCTCTTTTGACTTCCTTGTTTTGATATTGAAAATGTGCTAGGTATTTTCTTTTGAAGTAGAATGTGTTTGGAGTTTAACATACCTTACCAAGCTGTCAAGTTTTAAATGAGCTTGTTCGGAAAACAAAAAATATATCTTATCTCAAAGAGACTTCCTTAAAAGTCTGCATGACTTGCTTATCATTCACAGATTGTCCAGTTGTAAGAGTAACAGTGCTCTACGTATTGCACTATGCTGTCTCCCCTCAAGGAGAAAGAGAACGCTTCTGGTTTCATGACTGACTTGGGGCCAGGCTCTTTTCAGAAGTGCCCAGCCACAGGACGAGAGGCAATGGGAACAAACTGAGACACAGGAGGTTCCATCTGAATGTGAGGAAAAAGTTCTTTACTGTGAGGGTGACAGAGCACTGGAACAGGTTGCCCAGAAAGGTTGTGAAGTCTTCTTCTCTGGAGATATTCAAAACCTGCCTGGACACGATCCTGTCTGACAGGCTCTAGGTGACCCTGCTTGAGCATGGAGATAGATGATCTCTGGAGGTCCCTTCCAACCTCAGCCATTCTGCGATTCTGTGACTTGAGGCTTTTTCTTTGAGAAACTCTTGTTACTGGGCTACGTTATCCTTACTGGCCATGTAACACTACATACAGTGAAGTGATAACAGAAAATATTTCAGGCTGTGTGAATGTGTCATGATGATACTCTAAATATATTTGGAAAATTGGACAGTAATTGTTCAGGGATCTATTGTCTGCTTTTGAAACCTAACTCCAGCTTATATGTCAGGCATTGTATATATGCACTTATGTATATTTTTCTATATTTCATATTGTTGACTTTATCTGTGACTTTGAAAGGATTAACTAACTTCTCAACATGAGGAGAGTATTATTATAGCTTTTCCAAAAATGTGCTTAGTTTTGTATTAGTATCAGATTATACGGTAGTATGGTATATGCACCTGTAAGAGGAACAGTCTCCTGGTTAAATGGGATGCTATGCTCGGACTTCGAAATGAGGGAGGCTTCAGTCCCCTGCTCTGTCAAAGCTCATGTGACTTGGAAGTTGTGTGTTCTCTCTTCATTTAATACTCTTTTCCTCAAAGGGCATTATGAAAATAAATATGTAGTATAGAATCATATTCTCAGATTTTACAATGATGATAGCCATAGAAACACTTAAGGGAAAAAGATTTTGGTGATAAATCCTCTTGTCACTGAGGGATTTTGGCTGTATCAAAACAGATGAGGCAGATAGTGAGTGCTAGAGTGGAGCTCCTGTGTAGGCTAGGCAAAGTCAGTGCTCCTGCTACTTCACTTTTCTTTTAAAGCTGTCACTAGAGTTTAACTCTGTGATTTTTATGCAGTTTTACTTCAGAAATTACTGCTATAATTGAACTCCAAGGTCTGATCAAAAGGCATCAGTTTCTAAGGGGTTTGCATATATGTTCTCATATCAAAGATTTCAATATAGGAAAATGTAAGTGGGTCACTTGCTTCTTGTTTCTAGTGGCACTGCTTAGACTTCGTTTACAAAATCAGGTGAAAAATTACAATTTTTTGAAGTATCTTTCACCTCAAGTGAGTAGGGCAAGCACTTCAGGCTCAATCAGAGAATATTCAGCCAAAACAAATTGTAGCTGTCATAGGAGAGGAAGCGATTGATGGACTTGTTCTCATATTTTCATATGAAATTAGGCAGGAGGAAAATTACTTTTACTTGGGGCTTGACAAAGAACAATAAGTGTTAAAGGCTGCCAAAAAGGGAAGCTTGCAAGCATAAGTAACTCATACAAAAGTTTCAACACATAAAACCCTATGGGGAAAATAAAGACTCTCTTTTTTTTTTTTTTTGTTTTTTGTTTTTATTTTTAATCCAGTAAATGATCTGAGATTCCTCTTTTGCTACCTGTGCTAGCTCTGTTCTACTGATTCCTGATAAAAATAGCACTTTATTTTGAAATTCATTGCTCATGACTGTGAATTCCAGAATCAGCAGTGAGAGTGGAAGAAAGGACATCAGTTTTTCATTTAGTATTTAAATATAGGTCTACATTGTCAACATTTGTATGACATATGATGCAGATATAATGAAGTGACTTGATTTTGGATGAGAATATTGTGAAATTTAAACAGATGCAATATAACAAGATCCAAAGACACAAAAGCTTGAAAGAGGAAAAAAGCACAACTGGGTTAAAAGAAAATGAATGACTCATTTATTTTTCATATCTATTACACTTTCCTGGTATTCTGTTCTACCTCTTGTTTCCAGCTGGGACTTGGTTCTTTCTTCTTGTGATCCCATTTTTAATCACAAAAGAGAGTTTCTAATCACTTTCATGTTAAGCAAGAAACTGGAGGTACTGAAGTCTCTTGGGTGTTTTTTAAGAGAGATTCAGCCCAGATTTTCATATCTAAATTTTTGGCACATAAGAACCTAAAAGGAGGACTCTGTATTTCTTATCTTACTTTTATCTATGTTAACGTCTTACTCTTGTGACCGTAAGAGTGCTGGTGGTTATTTTGGTCTAGTAGCTGTTACCCTGTGCAAAGATAATTTTGCAAATAGGTTATAAGAGTTTACTACTTCATTTTGGACTGGGGAAAAAGATCTATTTATAGTTTTTTTGAGTGTTCTGAGTTTGCACCTGCTGATGACC
Source organism: Rhea pennata (assembly GCF_028389875.1). Classification (NCBI taxonomy): domain Eukaryota; kingdom Metazoa; phylum Chordata; class Aves; order Rheiformes; family Rheidae; genus Rhea; species Rhea pennata. The sequence goes on from NC_084665.1 coordinate 56,961,256, forward strand.
CCCTGTGAGCGCTGTGTTGTATTGCAGCATGCTGTGTATCTCCGCTTTTATGAAGTGCAGCCAGATGAGTGAATAGCTGCACTGTATGTTTGTGTGGGTTTGTATGAACACACTTAAGAAAATAAACTACCACGCTGTTATTCAGGACAGATAACTTTTAAGGACCAGTTCTAATTTTATGGTCTACAATGGAGTTCTACTATACAGCTGGTTCTAATTTTATGGCCTTTACTGAAAAATAGGGGCAGTAAGGGGGAGAGGAGAAGGGAGGTTCCTCCAGCCCCCAGGTTTGTATTATTTCACTTTGGGAGCAGTAAGATGAGGAACCAGAATTTACAAGGGTCCAGAGTATATGGTCATTCTTATGACGAGGCAAGAAAGGGCTGAGAATCCCTTGGAAATTATGAGAATTAAGTGCCTCTCTGAATTTTGATGTAAGGTTGAGATTCATATCCAAAACTTTATATACTCAGTAAGGTATCTGCACTAAGGTAGTTATCTAGGTTTCCCCTCTTCTCAATGAGGAGAGAGAATCACTTCCACTTCATTACAGCTTGTGATAGATGTCTAATGCAAGTAGGATCAGTCTTTTTCAGAGATGCCAATTGTCTATTGCCTGTTGCCATTAACTTGAAAAGGAGCACAGGGCTTGAGTACCTTGCTGCTGCCTTAACTTCTGCCTTCTTTCCCTGGTCAGTGGAGTTGCTTGTTCATAAAATCTGATCTGACCAGTGCAGCAGTGGCTCAAATCCACTCAAAAACTTGGGTATTTTTTTGTTGTCTTATATATATGTATTTAACTTTCAAGAGAAAGCTGTGGAAAATGTTGACACATGACTTTTCACCAAGGAAAGTTTCCCCATCGTTGGTGAGCAGGCAAGTAGATTTTTCAAACATAACTTATGTTTATATAACGAGGCATTTGTTTTTCTTTGTTTCAGAATCTGGGTTAGAGGATGTTTTGAGAATCGAGGGGTGGATAGGAAGTGGAGAGCAATTATTTGACTGAAATTTATTTTACCCCCTTGCCCTTTATAGCTGCAGTGAGGGAAGCAGACCCTGTTGTGTGAAAAATAGATACGTATTGCTTTGTAAAAGTGAAAGCACAATAAGTGAGTTTGTACTATTCTTTTTTTGTACTCATGCTTTAGAAATAGACATTTGAATGTTTGCCAAAGTTTTTCTCTTATCACATTTAATATTCAGGGTAGAAGTCATCACGAGACTAGGACAGAGATTTTGGGACCCTTGCCGGTTTGAGTAAAGAAGCAGTGCACCTTCACTATACCAAAGAAGTATGTTTCAGTGTCCCCGAGAACGTTCATTTTAAAATCCTTTACTGATCAAGTGAATGGCTGGTTCAGTTCAGTTTATCTGTTCCAGAAGGGAGCCAACATAACCTTGTACTTGTACAACAGAGCCACCAAATTGTGAAGAAATGGTAAATCTTTGAGAGGGGAGAACAGCAGCAAGATCAAAAGCTACTAATCCAAGAGATTTGACTCATGGTTTCCAATTTTTGCTCAATTTGGAAATCACTGAACAACTTCCAGGGCAGTGGTGCTCCCTATCTAATGAATTTAAAGCTTCTAGCAGTTGGTTAGGTGTTCTTGTTTTTTTTTTGTTTTTTGTTTTTTGTTTTTGTCAAACTGTAGTCGTTCGTAGACCACTGTCCGAAGGAGGAATTACACATTGTTAAGAGTCGAAAGCAAAATGCAACAGCAAAATACAGGCTGCTGTCCATCATCTTTGAAAGGTGTATGGGAGAGGTGCCTCATGACTGGAAGAAAGTACAGGAGAGGTGCCTGACGACTGGAAGAAAGCTAAAGTCATTCTAGTCTTCAAAAAGGGCAAAGAAGGAGGACCCAGGAAACTACAGGCCAGTTAGCCTCACCTCAATACGTGGAAGGATGATGGAACAGCTCATCCTCCGTGTCGTCTCCAGGCATATGGAGGAAAAGAAGGTGATCAGCAGTAGTCAGCATGGATTCACCAAGGGGAAATCCTGCTTAACCAATCTGATGGAATGACTGGCTGGGTAGATGAGGGGAGAGCAGTGGACGTTGTGTACCTCGACTTCAGAAAGGCTTTTGACACTGTCTCCCATAACATCCTCCTAGAGAAGCTCAAGAAGTGCAAGTTGGATGAGTAGACAGTGAGGTGGATGGAGAACTGGCTGAAAGGCAGAGCTCAGAGTGTTGTCATCAATGGCACGGAGTGTAGTTGGAGGCCTGTGGCTAGTGGCATCCCCCAGGGCTCAGTGCTGGGTCCCATTCTGTTCAATTTATTCATTAATGAGCTGGGTGAGGGGATAGAGTGCCTCTTCAGCAAGTTTGCCAATGATACCAAGCTGGGAGGAGTGGCTGATACCCTCTGTGCTGCCATTCGGAGAGACCTGGACAGGCTGGAGAGCTGGGCAGAGAGGAACCTCCTGAGGTTCAACTAGGGCAAGTGCAGAGGAGATCTTGCCGCTCTCCTCAGCCTTGGTGAGGCCTCATCTCGAGTACTGTGCCAGTTCTGGGCTTCCCAGTGCAAGAGAGACATGGAGCTACTAGAGAGAGTCCAGCGTAGGGCTACAAAGATGATCAGAGGGCTGGAGGATCTGCCCTATGAGGAACGGCTGCGAGAGCTTGGCATATTAACCTGGGGAAGACTAAGGGGGGATCTTATCAATGTGTATGAATACCTGAAGGGAGGGTGTCAAGAGGATGGGGCCACACTCTTCAGTGGTGCCCAGCGACAGGGCAAGAGGCAACGGGTACAAACTGAACCACAGGAAGTTTCACCTGAATATGAGGAAGAGCTTCTTTACTGTGAGAGTGACAGAGCCCTGGAGCAAGTTGTGGAGTCTCTTCTTTGGAGATCTTCAAAACCTGCCTGGACATGATCTTGTGCAATGTACTATAGGTGACCCTTCTTGAGCAGGGGGGTTGGACTAGATGATCTCCAGAGGTCCCTTCCCACCTCAACCATTCTATGATTCTGTGAAAATATGAAAGGGATGATTTTTTAAAAAAATCTAAAGGATAAGAGAGATCTAAAAAAGGCTGCAAGTCTCTCATATAGCTTTCCTATCCATAGAAGTTTTTCTCTATTAGCAGCAGATATTTCTTCATTGTTTTTGTTTTAACTTTTTTATATCTTTTTGTTTTGCTCTGAAATGAAGATGATAGCCACAGAAGAGTCCCAAATCTTGGGATATTTCAATAACAAGTAAGAGAGTTTCTCATAACTTTTTTCACAAAGCCAAGGTACATCAAATACCATTTTGGTTGATGTTTTTGCTAGCTTGAAGTTAAACAATAGATATTTCTGAAATAACATGCAAGAATTTTGGTGTGGGTTGAGTAAGTAAATATTTTATAGCTTTTGCCTAAGTACATTTTTTAAGCTTTACGGAGCAGACTAGAACTGGCTGCTTATTTGTACAGCATCTATAAAATGAAGTGTCTTTAGTGGTTGCTCTGTGTTTCTTTTCCTGTCGAGTTCTGTCCTTTCACCGTGACAGGTGATGATAGATCTCTTCTGTACAAATCTGATGAGATTACACATAGAGATTGCATTCAGGTTGGGCAATATTGTACCAAGAAGAGACTGTTAAATGGAAAAGAACTGGTGGAGGGAGGAAGGGGCAGAGAGGTGCCTTTATGATCCGAAGCAGTTATCTGAGATTTAGACTGCATATGGGTTGTGTTGTGTATAAGGCCCTGACTCATTCTTTCAAACTCTGAGCGCTTCCCTGAAGGTCTTAGATTAGGATCTGCCTCTGCTGCCTGAGGTTCCCTCTGTAGTCAGCAGAGAGAGGCAGGGGTGTCGCCAAAGAGCAGTTCTGCCTGCCCATATCTTTATGACAGCTAAACCCCTGCCTTGTGCACAGAGAAATGCTTCAAGTTTGGTGGGAAGAGTCTGGGTCAGCATGGTATTTATTCCTAAAAACATTGGTAGATAACCAGTGGAAAGCTTCCAAAGAGGAGGAGGACAGGGCAGAGGTGTGTAGGAGTTACACTGGCAAGATTTTTGTATTCATAGGTCATTTCATGTCAGTGGGTCATTGAAAACTGTGCTTAGGATGCCTAAAAATAGGATTGCGTAAAGCACTGGAAAAATATACTGCAGGGAATATCTATCGCTGCTCAATGGGTGGATTTGCTGACCTAATATGTTTGTTTCTCCCTAAGTTTTGCAGTTCCCTGAAAAGGGTGTGCAACAACAGTTTTAATGTAATCCAAAATGTTGGAGGAGATATTGTAAGGGAAAGAGTGTGAAACTGCTGACTTCTCAGATCCTTTCATATCTGCAGCTAATTGTTCTTTTTCAGCAAAACTCTCCATATAAATGCACTGGTTTCTTTTTTTGTGGCCCATTGAGGGAAATCACAGTAAGTAAATTATGGTAAATAACAAAATAGCAGCAGCTAAGCACTTGTGGCTGTTTTTTCTCTTTTAAATTTTAGTTGTGTTGTTTGGCTCATCACTGCATCTGCACGATAGACAAGAGGAGGTAGCTGTATATATGATACAGCTTAATGGTAGCAATTAATGGTAATTAATGGTAGCAAATGTGCTAGTTACCATTAGGAACACGTTTAGAAGCAGGAGAGACTTGAGAATTGGCCAAAATCTGAGGATGTGCTGCTGCTTATTCACTGAGGAAGCATCAAAACCAGAGGCAGTTTGGGAGAAAAGAGAAGGTCAATGCTTTACTAAAATCAAGTAGTTGCACTGGATGCATATCCCATGATTGCTGGATAGTTCCCAATCAATTTAATTTTCTGATAAAACTAAAGGATTTTCAGATACCTTCTAGACAAGGGAGCATGATTTGAGAATGTGGGAGGGAACTCCTTTGCAAAATAGGTGGTTATTACGAAGTGTTTTTCAGCCAAGTGTGTGTCTGTGAATGTATGAGGGAGACAGGAATCCGAGTAAATGTTAGGTACTTGCATAGTGCCTTTCTATTGCTGATTCTTGAATCACTTTTGAGCTGATGGAAGTTCATGTTAGGAGCTGGATAATATTACCACTCCTTTGCATGTCAATAACTGTTCTTGAAATTTTAATATAATAAAAGTTGAAGTATTAACTGCCACTTTCTCTAACTGCAAGCTCTGTACACTGCCTCACTAATAACGAACAAAACTAATCACTTGCTTTCATTCCTTTGAGAATATTTTTCTGTCGATTCAGTAAAATTCAACATGAGTTAGTTAATCTTCTAATAAACAGCCTGTTCTCTTAACCCTGATGTGTTTTCTCCTCTCTAATTTTGAACCCAATACTTGTCTCGCTAATCAATGAGGCAAACCTTGGCAATGCTCTAGGATTCTTTATAGCTCAGCGGTGGACTGTTTTCTAAACTATGCTACATGGAAACAGCTGACAGTTTCAGTTTCTGCTTGGAATGTTTTGGTTATTAATGTTAAAAGCTGAAAGATTTTTAAATGGCATGTAGTGTCTTTCACCTTCTGACCTCAGCTCAAATATGGCTGAGGTTGGCAGTATTTGAATCTTACTGCTGTCTTGAGATGTTCAGTGAGTTGCATGCAGTAAGTTCACTGCGCAAGTAGCTGCGGTACCATTGCTGGCTTTGGCAGTCTGCTTTTCACTTGGCTGGCCCAAGAAGGCATCTCAGGCCAGAGTGTGAGCGTATACTGGCGGTAATGGATATAATGTTTTTTAGCTGGTGGGCATCTCAACAGGCAGGCATGCTTTCCTCCCTGTTCCAGTGTGTTCTGCTGCTGGGCTGGGTGCTGGCATATGCGCTGTTCATGCTTAGTGCAAGAGGAAAATAAGATTCTAAAAAATTTTTACTGAGGGCTATAAAGCTCTTCGTGGGGGAGGAGGGCATCATCTTAACTGTCCCCCAGGTAAAAGCTGCCCCTGTATAGTGGATTTGTTTGTAGTACGTCTGCGTGGTAGGTAGAGGTGTTTGTTTTGGATCTATTGTGTCAGTGGTAAGTGTATTTCTTACCAAAAAAAAAAAAAAAAAAAATCTTGCTAGGTGTCGTAGATCATAAAGTCTTGCAGATCCTGAATTGGAGCTGTTGAGTGTCCTCTTAGCTTCCTCTTCTTTCTCCATCACTACTGACCCAAGAGTACAACTTTCTGTTTGTCTGCATACAGCAGTTTCCATCTAGCATTTCAAAGAGGAAAGTAAATATTAACGCTTTTTTATTTAAGGGACACAGAGAGGCCATGCTACTTGCTTGGTGTCATTTGCCTGATCAATAGCAGTATCAAGAATAGAGCCATAATTTCCTATACTCGTTGAAGAACAGGGATTTGACTGGAAATGCATACAGCATGTCTGATAAAACACTAACGTGCAGGAAAATAAAAAGCCTTTCGTTCGCCTTTATCTCAGCACTCACTTAGCTCCTGTGGTTGGTGTAATCTGAGTTTATATAATCTGTAGGGCATATATCCTCCCAGCGTTCCTGAGAAGTAATGAAGTTACTCATATATTTCTAATGGGACTTCTGAGGCCCAACATAGTTCAAGAAAGTCTGAAACCAAGACTACCAAACTGTGGACTGGCTTTTCACACAGCAGGCCCTCCTTCCCATGTAGATAGGAAAATGCAAGTTTCCGTATCTGTGAGCAACAGCTTTTTAAGAGTCTTTCCTAAGTTTATTCCTGTCTGTGGCAGAAGCCTGCTTCTGCAGAGCTATACGTTGGGCTCAAGAGCCTTAAAATAAAAAAGATGTGTGGGAGGGAATGACTACTGGGAGAGGAAAAAGTGGGGTGAGAAAAGGACAGGTTGCTGGGTAAATCTTTCCTGATTTAAGCTGAAAGAGCATACCTTAGAGCATACCTTTTAATGTATTCTTAAAGCGAGTGAGAAAGAGAAATAATGCTGAGGGAGCAGATGAGTGATAAATGGTCTGTTAAGGAGCCTGTTCTCACTGAAAAGATGATTGCAGTACTTTTTTACTGCTTTCTGTAGCTGTCTTCACCCCTCTGTGTAATTTGCTTACCAAAAGTTTTACTATGGATGGGAAAACGTATATGTGGCATGGGTAGATGTTAAAACAGTTGCTTTATGTAGCCTGTGGAGTTTAAAAGCTGTAGATTCAGGTTCAGAAATGTTTCCTTAAGTTACTTACATTTAAGATAGAAATGCTTTTAATGCAACGGAGCTCATAATGTGAGGGAGTCAATGAGACTTTCATGCAATTTTTATCCATTTATGAGATCTGGTGACTATTTTTGGCTGAAACTTTACATCTGCAGATTTCCTTATTTCTGAGGTAGACAATTGCATTCCTTGAGAAAAAAAGATCAAACAGGAGAATTTGATTTCTCAGACTAACAGATCATTGCCATGTTTAAAGGAAAAAATAAATATGAAATGTTAAGGCAGATCAGATAAATGGCTTATGCTGCAGTTCTTCACTTTTACAACATGGTTATACTTTGGCTCACTAAGTATGAAAATTTTCTGTTTTCATGCAGATTCTTCTGGATCCTAATTCAAACTTGAAATTTAATTTCTGTAAGAAATAAATGTAGTGATCTCAGACTAATCCTCTGTGAATATGGTTTATATCAAAGAAAGTAAGAAACTCATAGGAATTCAATTTGTAGTTAAGGTCGAGTTAAAAATGATGAGTTTAGCTATTCCATTGGAATATGGCCCTGGTTCAGAATATTTCTTTACTCATACTCTATAAATAACATCATAAGTAGGGTTTACACTCTTCTTTCTCCAAACAGCCTTGCTTCGCTTCTGTTACACACTGTTTGCACTCCGAATCCCTGACCTCACACTGGTTCCTGCTTCCTAGCCAAGCTTTTACTAATTTCTATTATTTTCCATGGTGGCATGCTGGGGCAGGGCATGGTTCTTGGATTGCAGAGCCAAGGATTTTTTGTTCATGATGCAACATGACTAGATAGATATATTAGTACATAGCAATGCACTGTGTTTCGGTCACAGAACGCAGAGGCTTGTAATACTATGAAGTTCACACCTACAGTTTGGAAAATGTTCTTGCTCAATTTGGAAAGAAGGTTGGAGGGAGGAATAAGGAAGAGGAAAATCAGAAGCATTCTTTCTCTTTCCTTCCTTATTTCTGTTTTTGAACACTTAAAGTGATCTTAGCACTAACATAAGACTTAACATGTTCTAACTCCTGCAGCTGTACTTTTTCACGAATCACAAAGAATGTTTTATTAAATGAATAAACTTGTGAAACATTCTTTTGCAGGCTTTTGAATTTATTGAAACTTCTTTGACAAAGAAATTTACTAGCTTAAAAACTCTGGAAAACAGAGGAATCTAGAACTGGGCAAGTGTGCCTTAGATAATTAAAAAGTCAGAGCTATACAAATTTCACTCTCTGTGACACAAAAGTTACATTTCTGCTGAGAATAAAAGTTCAGTTGGGCCTGATAGTTTTTTTTTCCTTATCTAGAAATAACATGGAGTGTGTGACCGAAGTAGGTTTAGTGTATTGCCATATATTAAAATTTCTTAGAATTTACATTTCATTATTTAATATTAATTCATTTATGCAACTCTATCTTTGGTTTATTTTATTTGGAGTTTAGACTGTAGTGACATGTTTATTTTTATTATTATTTTTAGAAGGAGAGTGTGCTACATTTGTTTCTTTAATGGTAATTTTTTTCCTGCATGTTTTTGAGTATAGCATGCAAAGCCTAGACTATGGGTTACAGGAATTTTTACTTAATAGCAATAAGAGGCACTCTGCTTCTGGAAAAAAAGCAGAATAAAGAACAAATGCATGTGAGTGAAGATATCTGAAAGGAGAAATCATACTCTTGATTACAGTTCGTTCAACCAAAGTGAAAAGAAATGCCACTGTTTATGCCCAGCATAAAACAAAAGCATGTATAATATATTGTTTAAACCCATGCTTTCTTCTATGCCTTGCTACTTAGAAGTCAGTGTTGTTTAAAAGTTACTTGGAAGTGGACATGAAGAATTAAAACACTTGCATTCTCCTTTACCAGTGAGAGTCAAGTGAGAAATGATTGATGAGCCGTCTCCTACCTCACTGGTAATAGATAGAATCATAGAATCGGTAAGGTTGGAAGGGACCTCTGGAGATCATCTAGTCCAACCTCCCTGCTCAAGCAGGGCTACCTAGAGCATGTTACACAGGGTTGCATCCAGGCGGGCCTTGAATATCTCCAGAGGAGGAGACTCCACAGCCTCTCTGGGCAACCTGTGCCAGTGCTCTGTTACTCTGAGTAAAGAAATTCCTCCTCATATTCAGGCGGAACTTCCCGTGGTTCAGTTTCTGCCCATTGCCTCTTGTCCTGTCACATAGGGACAACTGAAAAGAGTTTGTCCCCATCCCCCTTGGGAGCTTAGGCAGCAATGGGAGTGTCTTGCTCCTTAAGAAATTGTTTAATACATTTTTAATGTTTTTGTATGAATTATTAAACATTGGTTCCATAGATCTGTACTGAATTCTTCCTAGGAGGAATAGAGAAAGGAGGAATACTGTTTGAGCATATTGATGGGAGAATGTAAAGAGGCCAGGGCCAGACTCTTAGTGGTGCCCACTGACAGGACAAGAAGCAATGGGTGCAAACTGAAATACAAGAAATTCCATTTAAAAGTAAGAAATATATACATATTTTTACTGCTTGGGTAGTTGAACACTGGAACAGATTACCCAGACATACTGAAAACCCAACCCTGTGCAACCTGCTCAAGCTGACTCTGCTCTGAGCAGGAGGATTGGATTACACTATCTCCAGAGGTCCCCTCTCACCTTTAGCAATTCTGTGATTACTTGTTGGGGACTGCATGTATGGCCTTTCAGAAATTCAGTTAGAAGTAGGAGAGAATAGTCAGCTGTAGGGTGAAGTGCAGAGAAAATGTTTCCTCTCTGATGCTAGGAAATGAAAAGGCCTAGAACAAGCATACTTCTTATGACTTTCTGTGTTTAGCCATGAATAAGATTATGAAATACAAACATCCTTTGAAAGCCATGAGAGTCTCACAGAATTACAGAATGGCTGAGGTTGGAATGGTTGAGTCAAGACCATGAGCCGGTTTTTCACTATTTGTCATACTGCAATTTGAAAATATATGGAACTGTTGTTTAGACTGTAATGTGTGCATGCATGAAGATAGGCATGAATTATCTTATTGCTGATTAGTGGTTGATCTAGGAACAGAACTTGTGTCCTAGAATCAGTTTCAGTCTAAAAGAGATTGGTGTGTCAAAATTGCATGTGACATTCATAAATCACTTCTGTGACTTGGATTTGTTTTCAGCACTATTCAGTGAAGTGATTTATTCAATATGGAAGGTGGAAGGACAAAATTATCCTGTTGCTAAGGGGAGGATGGAGCAAACCTCTGACTAGTTAACTTTGGATACCTTGAATCTTGATCACCATATTCTTTCAAGCTGGGAGGTGGAATATACCGCTACAAATTTTTCTTGGTCAAGACGTTCCTTGCACACATTTCTTTCAGAGTTCTTTGAAATTTATCTATCTTCTTACATCCTCAAAGAAGGATGTGGGTAGTGATTAGTGAGGAAAAAATAAGCAGTTGAACTTGGGCTCAGGAGTCAAAATGAAATGATTTAGATCTACAATTTACTGTAGTGTCACAGTACCTTTTAGAAGTACTGTTTGATTAGCATGTATTCTGCAGAATTAAGTTATTCCAAAAATTCAAACTCTTAGCAGATGTATGAGCGTAAAAGAGAATGGATTGGAAATCCAGCACAGGGTGTAAGTATGGTCATGTTGGGAAAGGAGTGCCTCTTAGTGATTCTAATTACCTTATATCACTTTTACTGCCATCCTTTCTCCCCTTTCGCACTTACTTTGTGTATTTTCCCTCCTGGGTCAGGAGGAGAAAGTGTTCTTAGAATGGGGAAGGAGTACAGTAAATCCATTGTGCCTCTAGTACTTAATAACTTCAAAAGATACGGTGCTCCAGTCTCTCAGCTGAAGTCAGGCAGAATCTAGCCTGTTTGTTTTTGTTTCTCTGACTCTAGTGCAATTCTCTCTTGCCAAGGGATAATCTATTTTCTTTAAAATGAAAAAATATTGAAGCAGATTTATTTCAATAAAATTAATACCTCTGGCAAGTTGGACCTAATTCAGATGGCTGTGCCAAGGATGGGAACCTTGAAGGCTTGAGTTTGAAGCTGAAGGAGGCAAAAGAAAACAGGTAATTGTGTCAATTATAGTTTAATTTTAAAAAATTATAGCAAGCTTAGTTTAAAGTTGGATGTGAATTGGGAGAGGAATTGCCATTGTGTTAATTTTTTTATTGAGATGAGCAGTAATATTCCGAGATTTTCCCTCAGCACGCACATGACATTCATTTTTGGCCCTGGCAAACATTCCTATTTGAAAGAATTTTTCTTGGTTTTTATAGCACATTTTCTGTTTCTTGGAGTTAAGAAAGATCAGCCTGAGTACTTTTGCATCCCTTTTCCTATAGTCTCTCTGTAATCATGTATATTAACTGGATCTAGTTAACTAGTTAAGAGATTTCATGCTAGTTTTAAAGTAAACCTTCAGAGTGTGTAAATTGAATGAATCAGTGCTATTTCATCGAGGCAGGCTCTGATATTTTTGCAGAATTTCAATGAATGCAGTGATACTGCATGTTTAGTGGGAATTTATTTGAATAATTCAGATGATATAATTGAGATCTATATTTGCATTTCTTTCTTTCTTTCTTTCCTTTTTTTTTTTTAATTTTGCCTCCTCCCACTCCTTTTTGCTCAAGTGTCTTAATGGACTGTAGAAGCCTTTCATGTGAAGTCCTCCATTCAAATAGATTCCGAGATATCTCTTTTTAAAAAAATCTTTGTTTTCTCTCTGTATTCTTTGTGGCTCTCTCCACTGGACTGCCTACAAATTGCCCAGAACTCTGAACATCTGAGGTGGAGTGGCAGGAGAGGACAAGGCAGCTAACAGAGTGTATTTTGACTTACTAGCCTATAACAGGGATCTGCTACTAAACACCATAGGGGTGAGAGGTGAAGGACAGTTCCAAAAAAACCCCCCAAAAAAACAAAAAAAGAAAGAAAAAAAACCCCACCCAACCTCTTCCTCCCAAGACTTGGGAAACAGAAAGAAAAGCAGGGATTAAATAGTCAGGAGACTTGTGACTTTCATGGAAGGAAGACTTAAAATTTTGATTACTAATCTCGATAAACAAGAGGGAAACAGTTCTCAGGTACTAAGTCTTTGTAACTTTATGTCTTAAAGTTGTTTAAGCTTTATTGCTGCGGAAGCAGAAATGTTCTGTGTTAGTTATAGGCCAGACAAAAGAGCTGTTATATGGGCAGTTTCCATTCTTTTTTTCCTGGTATTTCACTGCCCCTTCAGCTGATTCTTGGATGTAAATAGCTTGTGAACATGAAGAGAAAATGGTTATATTCAAGTTAATATATTTTTTTAAGCTATTAACTTTTCAAGAAACAAAAGAACTGGGAAAACTTAGTGGTAGTTGTACTTCTAATGTTAAGGTTCTTGCTGCTTTACTTTAAAATTTCAAGCTTTATTCACTTTAAATTCACTTTAAATTAAATTATTCACTTTTTTGTGGCCAAAAGCTTGAAAACATGAGTCAAGCCCATTTGAAAGATTCTGAAGCAATGAAACAACAACTTCATACGCTGTTGGGTTTCTGTTGAAATCTGTTGTCAGAGCTTAACATAGAATTTTTTAATCTTGAGGTTTATGTTTAGTTTTTACACATTAAAATACAATAAAAGATGTTTTAATGTGTGATTTAGTGCTTTTAAATATATGTAGGCCTCACGTAGAAGGTATTACAAAGTTAGCTAAAGTGTGGCTAATTAGACTTGCTAAGGTCCTGTTCACGATGATATGAACAAATACTTGCTTTCTTTGAAACAATTAAGTATATTTTAACAACCCTTTAGTTTTGTTTCAGCTACTGCGTTTGTGCACGAGATGTTTCTGTCACTCAGTTCCATCTTCAGTGCGAGAGAATCCAGTGAGTTAGGTTTTGATTTTGCTTCTGAAATAGTTGTGCTGCTGCCATGACCTGTTTTACAGCAATAGAGCCATGTTATGCTAGCTAAACAGATAAGTAAGAGTTTCAAAAGAAGTGCATTTATAGATTAATAATAATTCTCAAACAAAAACATTCTCACTCCCTTTTTGGCCTTCTTTTGTGGTTCTGAATAAATAGAACTATCAATACAAATAAAGATGCAGAGTTTCATAAATTCAGCTACTTTTTTATAAGTATTCTTTTGGAGATTACTGTAATTTATAACTAGTTTTGCTTTTCTGATTTTTGGAAGGGAAATCTGTGATACCGTAATCTAGGAAGAGGAGGGCACCCTTGGAAATGTCAGAAGAGATATGCTTTTTTAGGTTCCTGACATAGTAGTATGCCTTATGTTTTATGTGTTGTGACATGTAAATTGGGATTCATTATCTGATTATGTGATTCTTATTGATATATGGCATAAAGAGCTTCTTCCGAAGGTGCGTTTGACATGAAAATGTTATCTCCTTGTAGTGTATATAATACGTCAGTCTGTGACTTAGATTTATTGTTACCCAAAATGTTTATGTGATTTCTTCTTCTCTCAAATAGCAAACTCATAATTTTTTATTTATTGAAGTTATGCTTCTGTTGAGGGGCAGGGTTTTTCTCAATTTTGTTAAAAACTGAAGGGAAAAGTTGTGAAGGTAGAAGTTTAGATAATCAGAACCAGTCGTAGAAACAATGCCTGTCAGAAACCAAAAATAAAAACCCTAGATACCTTAGATACCTTAAGAAGGACATTTGAGATCAAAAAGAGGAAATAGTCTGGAAGATGCTGTTCATTCATTATTAAATAAATAGTTAAATAATTAAAATAAACTTTGAGAGATATAAACTTGGATTTAGATAGACAACAATTTACAGAGAGGGAACCTTTCATACATAGAGAAATGAGAAATTATTGGAATTTTAAGCTTATTGCTGTCAGTGTAACATTCTGTATACCACACAACAAAAACCTGGAAACAACCAGGAATCAAACGATATCCCCAAAAGTTAGCAATGTCAAAAAGGAAGGTTTGAAATAGCATATAATTGAAATTTTTGTATCTGTAAAGTTTTAAGTATGTAGCGATTGTGATCACATAGCTGATGTTCTCTACTGCTAGTTAAGAAAACCCCAAGATCTGAAGAGAACAAATAACCACTTCTTACTGTTGGACTTGAATCCAAATTTTTCGCTTTCTCGTGGAAAAATGCAGGCAATTGTAGCTGCCAGCTAATGAACAAACAGAACCAAGAGAGAGAACAGCTGTGCTGTGAAAAATAGCATAGCTCAAACACAGCATTACTTGCTGTATTTGTTACTCTACTTTTTTGTTTCAGACTAGATTTATATATTTCTAGGACATCTTACATCTGTGAGCAAGCTTTCTTCTATGTGATGTTTACAGTTAGAAGTTTTATTGACTTAAATAACAATATATTGATTTTAGGAGTCACTTTATTCTGTTTTTTCCTACCTATGTGCTTCTAGCATTTCTTATATATTTCTGTGATTATGACAGTCAATTAGTGTCTGTCAAAGGAGACTGTAGATCCTGTTTTCTGTAATTACTATCCATAAAGCTCTGTGGTGAGCTTGTGTCTGCTGAAAAGGTCTTGTGCCTTGTTCACCTGAATTACTAGGAATATCATCTGGAAGTGGGTGGTGGTGGCCTAGTAAAATATTTTTATTTGGTGTTCTTGTGTGTTGCAGGAATGTGACCTTTTAGTTAATGGACAAAGCGTGTGTTACGTTTCAGTTAAGGCCGCAACAGTGTCTACATACTAGTGGATTTAGAAAAAAAGAGTAAGTTTTGATTAAAATTAGGGAAACTGCAGTATACCAAAAATTGAGGGAGTGGTAAGTATTAAAGAGTGGGAAGTATGAAGATGTGTTCTTGGTTCTCTCAGCACCATATAGTGTTTTGATTTCTGGATAAAACCAAGTAAATTTAAAATGCATGGTGATTGTTTGCTGTGGTTGAAACGTGGATTCCCCTGTCACCAAGCATGCAGGTAATAATTTACATTGATTTTTGACAGGGGTACTAACATGCAGCCAAAATCCATCCTTCTGTCTGATCACTGTGTCATCCTCCTGGAGGTCTTTTCTTGCCGATGTGGGAAGGCAGGCTCTGTCCCTGGCCTCACTGCCCTGGTTGGGCTCCACTGCCTTGCCATGGTCAGGGCATGTTGCAGGCACAAGAAGGGTCCTCCTCACCAGGCACGATTTTTGACGCTGTGAGCAGAGTGCTCGCCTGATATAGCAACATAGATTTTCCCCAGTACGTGGAAAACTAGCATTAATATGGCACATGGTTACAAAACTTTTAAAGGACATAGTAGAAGACATAAGCATCTGACTTTAGCAACAGCTTCTGTGAACAGGACGATACATCAGTATACTTAATTGAAAGTATATTTTAATTGATAGTGCCCTAAGTGATTATTTTGGAATCATACTCGGTAGTTTGGGGCAAAATCCCTGTTCAAAATAAACTTATTTTTAGTTAACATCATCTTTGCTAGTAGCAATAAATTTTTTTTCCATGTCCCTCAAATTAAGAGGGAGAAACATTTATGAAAGGAACTGAACTGAATATTAATTTGCTTCTAGTTTTATAGCTCTGACAAGATTTATTCCATAAATACATAAAATACTTCTCAGGAGAAAGAAGCTGATTGATTTCTTCCCTTTCTTCTTTTTTCTTTTTTTCTTTCCTTTTCTCTTTTTTTTTCCCCTGAAGCTAGAATAAACCAACAATTACTGTCTGCTTCTACTTTTTTTTGTGTAAAGCATTTTAAAATGTTATAATGGCAAATATGCTTTTAGGAGTGGGAGGGGGGAAGTGTTGGTGTACAGTCATGTTTGCAGAAAAGAGGAAGAAGATGTTGGAAGTAAAAATTTAAAGTTTTGGAGGCTTCTCAGAAATTTTTGGGTTTTATCTTTATTCATATTTAATTCTATTTTTTTTTCTGTTGCTTCAGAGCTCTGGAATTATAGTATTTTCTGTAATTTGTGTATGCTTGGATAGCATAGACATGCTATAGCATGCAGTCAGTTTTGTTCTTATATTCTGGAGATCCGATGTGTTTTGTCATTTGCATGTTTTTGAGAGATTAGAAAAGTCTTAATTTTGTAGAAATGGTATCAAGAATGTTATACAGATTTGTGTTTGAAAGAAAGCTTCTAGTAACACTGGGTGGCTGGAAAAATTTATGTGTTTTTAAAAAGCAAACAGGGCAGATGGAGGAAGAACGTTTTGGATATGCCTTATCTCTTTGGGTAATTGCAGGCTGTGTCATGGCCATGTTGCTGGCTGGCAAGTGTCTCCTATTGAGCTCAGAGTTGTAAAATGCACAAAGGGAAGGTCGCCTGCCCATGGGTGCTCCAGCAGTGAGTGCTGGGCTGGGGATGTTGCCCCACCTGCCACTGCCAAACTGCATGAATGAAACTGGGAAGCATTTTTTAGAAAGAAAGTGGAGTGGTGGCTTGTCTGGAAGAATATTCATTTTTAAGGTGACTCAGAGTATGTTGTGCAGGTTGCAGGAGTTGATGCTGGGATCTGAGAAGGCTCCTCCGTTCTCTTGTCATTAACATGTATCAGTTTTCCCCTTAAACAGCAATGCGACTGTCTTCTTTTAATTTAGTATATGATACTGTCCCTAGGAAAAAAAAATGTATTCTAAGACTATTAGTGTCTCTTTAAGGGCTCTTAAAGAGTGAAATCATAATTTGTATTTTGAGACTGCTTTTATGGTAATCCAAGCAACTTTAATCAAGGAAGAGTGTTCCAGCATATGAAGCATAGACTTTTTGTGTGTGCTCTCCTTAGAGAGTGTTGCTTTCTTGCCCTTATGCTTTTTTTTTTCTTTTTTTTAATTACTATTCTATGTGAGAATTCTGAGATCTTACTGTATATTCTTCCAACTGTTTAAAAAAAAGTGTCTAAGCAATCTCAGTGCAATACTACAGTACATTGGCTATGCAGAAAATGAACTTTGGAAGATTTTAAGATCGATTGTATTTCTATTTCCAAGAACATAATGCAGTGCAGATCTACTTCCTATTAGGACAGAAAAGGGTTCTTATGAATTGTGTAGTCACTGGTTGCTGTTAAAATGTCAAATTAAATTATTTAATTGAATACAAGTTAGATATATGCTGAATCATCTGTGATAACCGTTGCAGGATGAAGGAAAATGCCATTTTCAGTTGTGTGTAGCTCGTACACTGTTAAGTACTATAGTCAATGTTAAAAAATGGCTTTTTCTGTAATCTTCATTGATTTTTGTAATTAGTTCTTCTGCTGTATCGATTTAGAGCTTTTCATTTCTGAATAACCATATACACCTCTGATTACTTAGAACTACAAATAACACCAAAAATATCTATTTCTTGCCACCTTGTTGAGTAAATAATAGCTAGAAGTAAATAATAACTTGTATATATAATAGACTTACTGTAGAAAGATTAAACAAATAAATGTTTGTTTCTCAATATGGTTTGTTCATTTCTTGAAGTATATTGTATAAGTTGTAATAAGATTTGCCAGGTTTCATGGGCCCAGAGAAAGGCATTTTCCCAGGAAGGATAGAGACTAGTGGGAAGATGTTTCAAATATTTTAGTTGTGCTGAATGTTTTGGTCTTTGTGTAATAACTATATTTGTTTTTATGACTAGAAGAAAGTTAGCAGAAAAGAAATAGTTTAAAAGAAGTGTAAATTTATTTTGAGTCAGTTCTGAAACAATCACATTTGACCTTCAGTTGCAGAATTAATAGCAGAAACACTTCCATGAAACATTTCTGATAACCTCGCTTGTTTTTCTGAAATACTCAGTAAAGTAAAGCTGCAGGTCAGACTAACTCAAAATCTAAAACTTGCCAATAATGTCGTTTTTAAAAAATGAAATCCATAAATCTTTTTGCAGTTGTCCATTGGTTGTGACAGCAAGTTTACAATTAGAGCTTTCTGTTGCCTTGAGGTTGTGACTTGGAAGTCTGTAGGTGATGAAGCTTGAAAGTTGTGGGAGTAAACCAAGGAGGGCTTTGTTGCTTATCGGCTGGAAGGTGATCATTCAGTCTTACCAACAAGAGGCCTGAGTATGCACAGAATCGGAGTTATAGTAATAAGTTCCTCAAAGAGTGTGAGCCCCGCTGTAAAATTAATGTTTTGCTCAAGGCTATGATTAATGGGCCATCCAGTGTCTCTTGTAATGGCACTGAATGCTTTTGGTCCAGGACCCTGGGAGGGCTTTACAACATAAACCATTAGTTTTTCTGGATGTGCTGGAATCAATTGTCATAGAAGCTGTGGACAAGGCTGTGGGGACACGGAAGTTGAAGAGGGTGCTGTGTTGCAACACCCAATTGCCTGCACCAGTCCTGTAGCACATGCAGCCACGTGTCCTCTCTTTCCATCCTAAGCAAAGCATGTGCTGGTGGTGTACTGATCAACAAACTGAACAAAATTGCTGGTTTACTTTGAGAGATGGAAGTAAACTGTATATTGGCTAAATTAGAAAGGTATAAACTGTATTTACTTGTGTTTACTCCTAACTTTGTCTCTGGATTTAGATGTCAATGTTGGGAGGCAGCACTTGGTGAATCTCCTCATCTCCCCATCAGACAGGCACTCTTGCCTTGATCCCATCTACTCTAGCTGCTTTTATAGTTGTGCTTCAAATTCGTTAGCACTTGCATGAGAAAGTAATTGTTTGCTACCTTTTTTGTGCGATACTAAAAGTGGAAATTTGAAATTCAAGGAATTAGTTGCGTTCAATGCCTGAGATTCTGCTATCTTGAAGAATAACATTTACAAAAGCTGGAGATAATAAACTCTATTAGATTTTGGAGATGCTTTTCAGTTCTGTTTAAAACTGATTGCAGCAAAATTCTTAATCTGAACATTGCCAAATTATTTGGAAGTGTTGTCTTTTGTCTTTTGAATTTTGCAGGTGTCAGATAGTGTGTGGAAGTGTTAGAAATTATGTGCATTTGGCAGTAGCTTTATGCAAGTATTTGTAAAGATAAGAGTGAAAAACATTATTTTATCGTGTCTTCTCAGATGCAGAGAGTCTTTGAAATACTGTGTTTAAGATGTTTATGTTAGAGTTACTGACTTTTTATGAATTTTTGTAACAACAGTTCAACAGAAGAAAAAACAGATCAGAGGTTTACTCTAAAAGTGGGGAAACAACCTGCATTCTATATGCCTCTTACTACTGAATATAGTTAGTATAAATAAATCGAATATATTCGGTTTAAAACTGGTTTCTATTATTTTGATAAGTATATTTGTTTTTAAATACTAATCCACACTGTGGTGGTTCTGGATGTATAGTTACTGGAAAGACTCTGAACATAATCAAACCTACTGTTTTGGTGCTTTTTTGAGCTAGACAAAAAAAATACAGCTTTTAATATCACATATCAACAAGCCTGTTTGTTTAAAAGTTGTTGTCCATTTATTACACCTAAATTTTAAAATTCAACTGAAAATTTAAGATGATGTGGCATAATTTGCCTTTTTTTAACCTTTTTTTCTTTTATTAGCTCTTGTTGCATTGTCGAGCAGAAAGTTGCAAGTAAATCAAGAAAGCTGGTATTGGACCACTTCCAGCTTCGATTTGTGTGTTCAGTGGCATAGATGGAAAACTGTATTTAAAGAGGCATTCTATTTGTCTTTTGAGGATATTGGCCATATATCAGAATAACAGAATTTGGAATATGCAGTTTCCCGAGACTTTACAATGAAGAAATTTTGTTTTCCTGTTGAATATTTGTGGATTAATCCCAGTTATTACAAAAGGTCTAGACTATAGCACTTTTTATTAAAATTGATTTTTGTAATGCTGTGCACCATACATCATTTGTTACTGATTGAAAATCAGAAAGAAGAAGTGCAAGTTAGAAAGATAAAAATTGGTAGTAAGCGTTTTGAAAGTATCTGAAGCAGGTTTTATTTGAAATTAATTTTAGTCTCTTTAGCTCTTGGGTAGCTGTAATTCCACAGTGTATTTCAGACTAATTGATGCCTCTGTGTGTTGGCTGAGCTAAAAGGTCAAGGATTGAATTGACGTGGAGGATGACTTTGTGCTAAATCCCTGATCTACCTGTTTAGACATGTCATTGGGGTAGTAACAAATGAACAAAAATGACAGTAGGATAGGGGTGAAAGTTTGGGGTTTAGAGTTTTCAACCCTGATAGTCAGTTGAGATGAGACTCTCCCCTCTTCTGTAGTAGGAGATTTTTTTTTCCTAGTCTTATGTAACAGTAATTTTTTAGGTGGCAGGGCTTGCAAATAGGTTTGAAAATGCACAAGTGTGTTGGTAATGCACAAGTGTGTTGGTAATGCACTGAGACATCCTTAAAGATCCAGCTCAGAAATCATGAGCTAAGAGCTGAGTATTGTTCTGTGTCCCACTCCAGTGTGCTTTCTCTGCCTTCAGGGTCACTTCCAAAGTGTACTCCTCCTCTTGAAGACTTCCTGATTTCATGTAGTCCAACCCCCTTTTCAAGCAGGGGAACCTAGATCCCTGGATTGGACGTCTAGGACCTTTGCCAGTTGAGTTTTGAATATTTCCTAGGATGGAGATTCCACAAACTCTATGGGCAACTTGTGCCAGTGGTCAACCACCCTCACAGTAAAGAAGTTTATGTTCACATGTAATTTCTCATGGTTTTCAATTTGAGAAAAGAGCATTTTACATTAGCTAGGTGCTTGTAAGCTATGTAATATGGATATCAAAGCTAGGAGTAGAGGAGGGGAAGACACCCTGGATCCTAGAGTTCAATCTTGTGCTATTGTGAGCAACTATATCCCTTTAAAAAAAAAAGTTCATATTTAATTTTAAAACTAGTTAGATTTGTTTACTTTTGTATTCCTACTGAAAGCTTGTTGCCAAACAGTGCTCAGATGTTTAGAAAATTCCTCTCATTTCCAGCTGAAACTTTTCACTATGACATCTTTATTCATCTTTGTTCTTGTGTCACAGTCTTTTTGTAGTTTAAATAGCTCTTGTTCCTTGGAGATGCTCCATCGCTGGCTGACTGGCCTATAAAAGCTAACATAATCCTTTCCTGCTAAAGAAAACAGCTCTTTTAGTTTCTGGTCAGACTCCCTCCTTTCCTTTGATGGTGCTAGGAACATTTCTTGCATCTGTTACAGTGAATTACTCTTTCTGGAACAAAGTTGTCAAGAAAGATGGGCAGTATTTTACATACATCGCCACGCAGTACTTTGTTCCGTGGTATTACTACTTCCCTTTCTCTACTGGAAATAACTTTCCCTACACACACTGGAATCCCATTTGCCTTTTTTGACTCCTATCTTATTAGAGAAATTCACAGTAATTCCTCAATGTGTGGTTTGGTTTCTGGTACGATTTCATTTTACACTATTTCTTTATTCTAAGCCCCAGCATCACCACAGTTCTCTCTACACCATCCTCCTCTGCTGACAGTTTCTTCCAACTTTGCGCTGCCAGGAAACTTCGTTATAGTAATCTTAACCTTTGTGCCAAAGTAATTACAAAAATTATGCCATTCTGATTATAAACTGCAGCATGTCCAAAACAAAGTTTGTGCAATTTTTGGTTCATATTATACAGTTACAAACTTCCTCTCTGTTTTTGTCAGAGCAAAAGTTATGAAATTCAGAGCAGAGGACCAAATTCTGTTATGTTTTGGTTTGGGGTTGATTTACAGTCACTCCCTGAAGCCATAGCAATTGGTCAGGTAGCAGACTAAAATTAGTCAGTATTAGTCAATCAGACCCTTCACTTTGAATTTGTCTTTTCATTTATCATTTCTTTTTAACTTCAAATATCTTTGTAAAACGTAAGCAGACAATTGGAAATTAGGTAAGACTTAGATTGATGGTACCAGGGAACTCTCTCAAACAACCAAGATTCAATAGATGTTTTTTTTTTTTTTCCCATTTATTTTGTGTATATGTTCTGCTCCTTATCTGAAGATACTCCATGGCAGATTTGTGTGAGGTCCCATGCATTCCATCCACAACCCTTACATAGCCTATAGAGCAGCAAAGTGAAGATCTTGGAAAAGGATAAGATTCATGCATGGATGATCACTCTGGCTGAATCTTAAAAGATTTATCAAGTCATTAATTATTTATATGTTGAATAGTTGAATAGTAACATTGACTGTTTGTTTGGAAATTCCCAAGAGTGGAAGACTTAACAAGTCACTGAATTTCAAGCATTAAATTTTTTTATATTGAACGGTCTATGATGGAATTAGAAAAAATATTAAAGTGGTTGATTTTGACAAATCTGTTAAAGGGAGTTTTGTTCACCATTATCTTACAAAAACAGGATAAATAAGAAGTTTCCCAGCTAACATAATGTTACATTAGGTAATTCTCCTTTGTGGTAGTTTCTGTGGATGTGGTTTAGATTTAGAGATAGGATTGAAAAGCTCTGTGATAAAGTGTGCTGAAAAATTTCTTCGGATGTGTGGAGTTTTTAGGAGTTATAAAATCTGTTAATTCATGGAATCTTTTATGAATGAATACCAGAAGCAAAAACTTAGTGTGTAGGTGTAAGCTGCGTACGTTCCCCCTTCCACATGTGTCAGATATGATATAGCTGCCTCAAGATGGTATTGGCTGGCTTCAAAGGGCTTTCTTTTTAGAAAAAGCACATGGAGTCATTTATATAGGTATTAAAGTATCTTTCCATCATTTAAAAACATGCTGTACTTCTAATTGTTGACCTCTGTCTCCTCCTATGTTTTTGTCAGCCTACAAAAGCAAGTGACCTGTAATAATGAGGATAGATGCTTAAACCTCACAGAACCTGTAAAATCTGGTCAATTAAGCAAAAGAAGAACTGCAAATCTGCCAGAGAAACATTGTGGAGAACTTTTAACTTGTGGGTGGTTTAGCTTTTACTTTGAAGTTTTCCATAGCTTGCCAAAGTACCTGAATGTTTTGTTGAAAAGGGAAGCTTTCTGCTGTTTTCTTGTGCTGGAAATAGGCAGTGTTTCTCCCTGTATTTGGAGACAGAGGGAGAACTAAGGTGACTTTCATGCTGGGGCGAGAAAGCCCTGCTTAAAAAGGACTAGCAAGCAAGTTTTGTGCAAGATAGACTTAAATTGCCTTAAGCAGGATGCATACCTGTGGAGTGGAGGCTATATCATCTCTTGTTCTGCCTGTTGAATTAGGCAATCGTTGGCATGGCTGATGGACTGTTTGAAAATTCACATTTACTGTTTGAAAACTTTCTAAAATGCTCTGAGTATGTTGGGTTTTGCTTTCTTACAGTAATTCTTTCTATCTGTTAAACAACAAAGGTTTTGTCTAGATACTGAGAAGTATTGTAAGCATGCTTAATCAAGTGATCTGCCCAGTGCTGCAGAAACTGGGTTGCAGGTATGATCAGGTACTGATGTTCTCCATTCTAAACAGTTAGACCATCTTGTAATGCCTAATCTGATGTAATGAATTTTGAAAGAAGTGTTAGTTTACCTGAATGATCAGCACTCCTAACATGCAAATGGATGCATAGGAAACAGATTGTTACACAAAAGCCTTCAGAAGACTATTATATATATTTTTTTATTAGAATCTAATTGTGATTCTGGTACATAGTATGTATGCGTATGTATGATCCATCTGGAAAGCCGGTACTTGTTTAGCAAGAGTTCCAGTGAGAGAATTTCCACTTTATTTCTGCATTGTTTTCCTCACTAATTTAGGGCTGGAGGGGTTTGGGGGTTGTTTTACATCCTAGCTTTTGATTATTGGTACCTCTGAGTCCTTTTGCTGCAGTGCAGTAGCACCTCAAGTCCAGGACTCACTCAAGCACTGAGAGAAGTAAAGCAGGACTCCATAAAGCTGAAGGAGAATACTGTGTGTTAATACAATTTCTGTTTTATTCCTTCTGTTCTTTTCAACTGTTGTTGTGTGTTGATGAGACTTGCCTTGAATAGAATGGGTGGCAGATCAAGACTCAGAGTGGAACATAATTGGAAGAGTGATCGTGTTCTTCAGTGAGCTTCCTTAGCATTGGTGGACTTTGTGGACACTTCTGGGTAAATATATGTCCATCTAAAATGACATAGTATGCTGCTAGCAATGCAGAAGAGCCCAGCCATTTTGCATCTAGAATTCTTCCTTTTATTCCAGCCTGAAAGTGACGGAGCTAAACTAACCATGATAAATGACATCCTGTCATAGTTCAAACTATTTTGTTTGAAATTGCATTTAAGTAGAATTTCAGTAACTTTCATAATACTTGTAAAAGCTCAAAACAGAGGGAAGTAAAAACACTATTGCTCCTCTGTAAGAAAATAGACTGGTATTCTTGCAGCTCAGTAAAGCACCAGAAAAGAAGCCAGCTTTTTCTGTCTTCTTCTGACCTTGTGACAAAGTATAGTTTGTTCCCAGTTAATGTGGCTTTGCTTTATAATAATACAATAGATAAATTGAATCAGTGCTTTAGACATTAACATTTTCTTTGATATAGCAATGTAAATGGCTTGTTAAAGATTAAGATGAAGCAGGATATCAAGAAATTACACAGATGCTGCCTTTCTGTGGGAGAGAAATTGCACAAAATGTGTGATAAGGTTAATGGAAAATGGTGACTGTTACTAGATTTACTCTGGAGACCATTTCCTCAGCCAGTTAATAAAACCAATTAAGAACTCTGTATTTTCCCCTGGCATTTACATTTTGCTTAGAAAGATTAATGGGAATGATGTGAGCTGATTTTATTGTATGCTAGACCTTTAGGTGTAGGAGCTGGCTCTATGGCTTAAACTGTAAGAGCCAAGAAGAGTTACTGCTTGACTTATTAGCTGATAGTACAGACAGAGGAAAACAGTGTTCTATACTGCATTTGGTTTCAGATCCAAATAGGCAGTAAGAAAGTTCAACTAAGAAAATTGGAGAGCAAAAACCCCATCTGTATACCTCTTTCTGGTTGCATAGGAATCAAAAATGGTTGATATCTGTAATGCCTATGGTTAACAAAAATGGCCAAAGCAGTAGGAAACTTAGAATAGGGTTTGCGATTTAGTTACGTGTTATGTAGCTGTGTGTATGACCTCAGGCTCAGGTGGTTAGATACACTTCAGACTTGGAAGTGTGTGTGTGACTTGAGGGATTTCTAAGACAGTTGTCCTTTTGCCATGATGACTAACTCTGTACAGTTTTAGCTCTTGGAAAATGGGTAGTTTTGTTTTGATTGGTGGAAAGTTTGGTTCCACTACTTGCAGGCATTGTGGGTGACAGATATATTGTAAGTTCATACAGAAATACTGTAAAACTAGGTGGTTCATACCACATTGCAAGCAAAACTTAGGCATGCTGTGAAAGTGAGAGTCATACCAAGAACCTGAGTATTAAGGGTCTACAAGGAGTTCCACTGTCATTTAGGAAAGAAAAAAAAATAAGGCCAGACTGTTCTGAATAAGGACAAATATGTTTGTCATGCAAAAAGCTTATTGGAGTTGTAGAATGTTACAATTCTGCTGAATATGAAAGAATAAGAGAATAATAGGTAGTCTCTTTAAGCTAATTCATATATTTACCAGGATAAGGGAAGTGCTGTGCTAATGTGATGAGACTGATGCAACATCAAACTAGCTTGTTTTCAGGACTACCCAGATATCTCCCGTGGGACTTCGTTGGCCTGCATAGTCGTGCCCTGAAAACTTTCGGATTGTCTGGGCAGGCTACATCTCTGTTCTCATGAGTGCAGTAATCATTGCGTAGGAAAAGCAATATTGTGTTTGATTTGGCCTAGATACAAAACCTGCCTTTTCTATGGTTTTACACGGTTGTACATATGATTTTATTGGAGTAAGAAATGTCTTTATCATGGCCAATGTCTGCAATCCAGCTTCCACGATTGCTAATGGGAGTGGCTTTTAAAGTGTCTTTGTATAGCTCATTGAATTAAAGGGAATGATAGGGAAGAGTTGAGTTTTATCAGTTACCAACTGCTTATCCTTGGAAAGAGCCCCTGCTCCTAAATCCTTCAGCAACCTCCCTCATATCAGAGAGCACTTGAAAGGTATCCATGTCTACATTCATGACACTTTAACATTAAAAAAGTTATATGTGGAGTTACTCATATTTGCTGAAAATGGTAGTCTGACAGATGAAGGGGTGCTGAGGTACCTTTTGAGTGCAGTGGAGGTGTGGTTCTCATTGTAACAATCTTTAAAGAGTTTGAGTGTGAGCAACCTCTGCTTTTGCATTCTTGCTTCCTTACATGCAGGGACAAGGATTTAAACAGCAGTGATCTGTGTCAGACTTGATGCTTCTGTCAAAAGGTGAAGGCCTCCCCTTTGAAACAACATTGTTCCCTTTTGAAAGTTGTTATTTCTTTGTAGTTAGTTGGAATTATTTTGAATGGCATGTTTATTCCGGAGAATGAAGGGCTTTCTCAGTACAGTTAAGTGTACCGCATTTTCTCTGGAAATGATTCCTGTTGGCTTCACTGCGTTAAGTCAACAGAAAGCTTTTCTGCTATTACTGTAGTAGTTGCAGTTGTTTGTGAAGTAGGTCAAAGGAGTTTGAAGATATGCAAAAAGATGAGGCGTATGTTGGGCTTTTCATGGTTAGGCGATTAAGTAATAGTGTTACAATAGCAAGAAAGAGGAAGTAAACTGCCACATGCTGGCATTTGCAGGCAGTGTGGGATTTCATGCATGTACTTGAAGCTCTTATTATAGATTCAAATAGTTTGCCTAAAACACAAGGATTATATAATCATGAAAGATTTTACTTCACTTAATTTTTCCTTAATTAAGGAGTAAGAAAGATTTGAAATTTTTATTTTGGGAATACTTATTTCTATTATAATACTGCCAATCTTCTGTATTTGGAGGATGGGGAGTGAGTTAGCTGTTGTAGAAGAGGGCTCATGTAGGAAGGATATGCTGGGAGACTAAGCAGTGGAGGATATGATGTTGGCCTTTTCTTGCGAGGCAAGAGCATTTCCCTTCCCTTCCCACAACTAGGGCTCAACCCTAAGCAGGAGGCTTCACAACAGAGATGAACAAGCAGGAAACCACCCTGTCCTGAGAGAGGCAGCTGGTTTTAGAGAAATCCTGTGTCTTTCTTGTCTCTTGTTTGTAACCAATTTGTAGTGGAAGCATAGCTTGATATCTCTGTTGAGCCCCTTCTCCACTTTGAAAACATAAAAATAAGTTTCTGTGAGATCGATAGATACAGGATGGAGGTTTTGGAAATGCGCTATGTTCGAGCCCAGCACATAGTCCTGTCCATTCCTGAGGTGGACCGTGCAACTACTGGAGGTGATTTAAATCACCAGTTACTTTAGACGCAGTCACTGTGTGCAGGAGAGAAGCATTCCCTTCCATAATCCTTCTTCACTCCCCATGCTCTCTGCTTTGCCTAAGTAATTTCACTCATGGTGACAGAATTACTTTGAGGGCTGTGGTGTTAGATGTCTCATGGCCACTACCCTTCCTAGAGTTATGGCCTATTGGAAAGTGCATGAATGTTTTTAGCTGTAGGAAAGATGATTAGGTATAAAACAGATACTTGATGTTTGTAGGAAAGGAAAAGGAGATGGTAGAGAATAGCCTTGGGGACAGAGAGGAGAAAGAAACCCCTCACAATTGTCCCAAATCAGTACCTCCTTTCTTGTATTAGCAAAAATGAGAGATGAAGCCAGGAAAGAAATGACCTTTTAAACTTTTTTGTCTTTTTAACAGACAGTGTCTTATAAAGAAAACAGATAGTTTTGCAAGTGAGGACAAATTGAGCCTTTTGATATTTTCACTGTGGATATCTCATGTCTCATCTCTGGGAAGTGTTGAGTGTTTTCTGTGTGCATAAGGCAAGTCAGTGCTGAATGCAATGAAAGCCAGTGGGTGCCTCCTGTGCTAGCAGAGGCTAGTAAATGTTGTAACTGGTCGGAGCTGGGTATGTTTGTCACATTGAGTTCTAATTATTAGATTTGAGTCATTTGCATTGTTACAGATGTATCTTCACAGCTTCTTTAAAAAGGTGAACACATTTATAGCTGTTAGAAACTGTTAGAAACTGAATGGTTAGTGCCATGTCACAGATTTAAACTTTCTTTTTAAGTTATACTTGCACTGTTTGGTTCTTCATGCGTACTTACTTGTTAGATTGAGGAATGCTTATATTAAAAGTAAAATTCAAATGCATTAAAATGATTTTGTTTGCAAATCTAAATGCTCTTGTGTTCCGTATTTTGAACTGTCTTCTTTCTTAGTGTGGATGCTGTCACAGATGCCTTGAATTTGTAGGAGGGAAGATGATGAAATCTGAAGTACTCTGAGTGCTGATGTCGGTTAAAAAAACATGTATTTATGCATCAGTGATACTTCCACCATGTTCTGGCAGAAGTATTGGAACTGTTTTGACTTCATGAGTCAAAAAAAAAAATGTATTCCAACCACAGAAATGATTGAACCAATTGAGTAAAACAGAAAGATAATTAAGGTTTCTAGGTATTAGGTAATAGTTATGACTGGAAGAAAAAAACAAACTTCTCTCTAAAAATTGTTTACTAGGTGAGATGACTAGTTTGGGAGAGCAGTATTCTTATTGGTTTAGCGGTTGTACTCAGTATTTCTTTTCTCCAGCACCTCAGAGGTCCTCTTTCTATTGCTCTTCAACTTGCGTGTAATCCTCTTATTTGGTCTGTAGGGTCAGTAGGGTATTACACTGAACAGTATTTTCTGGCTTGCTCTCATGAGATATGTGTATGCCTCAGTAAGATTTATGCTGTCTACCTCATCTAGAAGAATTGCTAGTGGTGAATAAATATTTTCCTCTCTCAGGTAATTATTAAGTGCTATTGTCAGTGTGTTCAATAAGAAAAGATTTCCATGTGGTGTATGTCAAGTGTTACTTCCTAAAACCTACAGCATGAGACAGATATTTGACTTAAAAAATTTTGGTCAAAATGGCCAAAGCTCAGTTAGGTTGTAAGTAACTAGCAATGAAACCTTACACTAGGAGGTAAATGCCCACCTAGATGAGTGGGCATTTGTATTAGCTACATAGGTGTAGCTATCAGTCTGCAGCTACCATTGTCTCAAGGCTCAGAGAAACAATGTGAAAGCCTCCTGTTTTTGTCTGTTCAGGCTCAAGTGATGTTTTAAATCCACATCTACAGTGCTGTGACACCATGTACGGTGCAGAGATGGCCAGACCAAGACGAACCGTGCTGGTAATGGCATATATTCACCATGTACAGGACCACGTTAGTGCAAGTGCTGCCTCTGTTTGCTGCTCTCATGAATGATTTCACATATTTAAGTATTTGCAAGTATTTGCAAGTATTTGTCATCGCATCAGGAGCGTGGCACACCCTGATGTGCTCTGTCTTTGTGTAGTCCTTTAGTTCGAGTGCCAGCGCGCTGTTGATGTGGTATGCTGTTTCTATTTCCAGATGTGGCCTTGCTATCTCTGCACCACCCATTGTGTGGTACAGATGTGTCCACAGTTGCATGCTATTGTGTTGTCATCAGTGCACATTTTGGTGAAATGCAGAAATGAGTATGTTTAAAAGTGTTTTTGCTTTCCCTCAACTCTGTGGCCAGCTCTAATGATTATTTATTGTGAGGGGAACTTATCAGCATGAGAGTGTTTCTACAGATGCTGTGTTTGATGCTGTAAACAAATGCTATTATGAAGCAAAGAACTTTTAATGGAAATGGAACGTGAAAAGAGCTACTGGAGACCTTTGGAAAAAATCTTGTTCTTGTTTCTGGTACTAGCAGAATTTCAAGATTTAAAGTTCTGCTGGCAAATCAATGAGGAAAGAATTGGTGTTTGTAGAGGCATATGATAACATTCAAAGTTCTAGATTTGAAATTACTAATTCAGGTTCACTTGATCTGTATTTAAGAGTAATTCAAGTAAAAATCTGTGATACTTAAAAAAAAAAATGAAGGGTGGACTCAAGGACATAAAAATGTTCTTAAAATTCTCTGATCATCATCTGTTGTTGCTCAAGTATTGAAAAGACACATGCTAAGTATTTCTATTTCTTACCTCCGTTTGAAAGGTAACCCAAGGTAAAGGTAGGAGGTGCCTAGGCATTTGTAAGTACATCTGCCTAAATCATCGTGTAAACATAGGAAATTTCCCTTCCTCAAGAAAAGAAGAGAAAAAGAAGAGAAAAAATGTACAGAATGCGGAAAAAAATGTAAAAACAATAAATCCAAATATCCACTATCTTGTTCTTTTGGGTTTAAAACATTGTAGTCTTTTTGGCTAAGTCCAGTCAGTCATTTCCTCCATAAAAAAAAAAAAAAAAAAAAAAAAAAGGAGAATTTTCAAAGATCTTGAGAAATTTTGCAGAAATGCAAATATATATATGGGGAGGGGAAAGACATGTTACATCTCTATTTCTTCTATAACAGGAATACATGCACTGTTCTCATAAAAATATTGTGCCTATAGGGGAACCAAGGATGATGAACAGGTTTCATTAAAGAGATGTCATGCTTTGACTTCTGCTGCTATAGACTTCATTTTTTCAAACACAGATGCACTATTTTGTTTCAGAAATATTGAATGATAGCAACAGACACGAGGATTAGTTCACTAGCCACTGACAAATGACTTTTAAATGGTATCTGTTACAAGCTTACTACGTAGATATGGTGCTGATGCTTATTTACAATCATGTGGTACTTGCTGTGTGTTTGCCCATGAAAGTATAATCATTTAATGAGTAAAAGCTTTTTTTTTTTTAATCCTCTTGGTCTTGCAGAAATAGTCTGGCATTTAATATATTGTTAATTTTGGCCTAAGCAGCAGTAGCTTTATCACTAGTCTAAAGTTTATGTTATCCAGACTTGAAAACTAACCTTGCAAATACTTAAATATGTGAAATCATTCATGAGAGCAGCAAACAGAGGCAGCAGTTTGTGCAGCAGTTCGCGCAGAAGGAGTGCAATTAGGTGCAAGAGGACATCTTTCTTTTTTTCCAGTCCTAGTAGTGCCCACTTTCACAAACATGGTTATAACTTGCCACAAAGCACATCTGCCTGTAGCTGTTGGAACTACTGCATCAGCTGTGTCAGAAGCTTCAACCTAGACAGAGCCTTTGACAGCAGATGCTGCCCTACAGGTCTCAGGCTGCAGGGAGTGCTTGGAGCCTCTCCAGAAGGCCTGGACTGATAGTCAGCCCTTCTGCAAGAGGTGTGCTGCTGTTGACGATTTGTGTCGTCAAATCAAGGAGTTGTGGGATGAAGTCAGTAGAGTGTGAAGCATTTGAGAAAGTGAGCAGGAGATAGTACGTTATTGGAAACCGTACTGCTCCGGGAGTCCCAGTCCCCTGCAGCAGGGGAGATGCTGGAAGACTCTGTGCAGAGTGAAACAGTACAGCATAGCACTGTAGAAGAAGGCTGGAAACTAGTTGCTTCTTGTAGAAGAAGAAGAAGAAGAAGAAGAGGAAGAAAGTCCCCTACTCCTCCTGTGGACTTAGACTTATAGTTGAAGAATCGGTTTAATACACTCCAGGATGAGGAGGACCTGGACCTGACCTCAAGGGAAGCAACTGCTCTGTCAGACCTTGTGCCTTGCATGAACACTCAGAACAGGCAACGAGTGGTTGTAGTGGGTGACCCCATGCTGCGGGGAACGGAGGCGCCCATCTGCCGACCTGACCCCTCCTCTAGAGAGGTTTGCTGCCTGCCGGGGGCATGGATACGAGATGTGACTGGAAGGCTGCCAAGGCTTGTCTGCTCATCAGACTACTACCCTCTGCTGCTCTTTCATGTGGGTTCTAATGATACAGAGAGTAAGCTGGAAACAGTCAAACAAGACTTCCGGGCTTTAGACATGGTGGTTAAGGGTCTGGGAGCCCAGGTGGTCTTCTCATCGGTCCTGCAGATTAGGGGGAGGCATGGGGGGAGGAGTAAGCAAATTTTCCAAATTAACAACTGGCTGCACTGCTGGTGTTCGCAACGCGGTTTTGCTTTCTGTGATCATGGGACATTGTTTAAAGATCAGCAACTGGTGGGAGAGATGGGATTCACTTTACCGAGCGAGGCACCTGTGTCTTTGCGAACAGGTTGGCCAGCCTGGTAAAGAGGGCTTTAAACTAGGTAGGAAGGGGGAAGGGGAGAGTCATAGAGAGAGGGTAGTCAATAAAACACAACTCGGTTTGGGGGTCCTCCAACAGGTGCATGCAGCTGGGGATGTGTGTTTGGGACATGGCTATGGGGGACCCCCCTACATTCTTCCTGGGAAACCTGCATGTATGGCTACCTCTCTGAAATGCCTGTACACCAATGCATGCAGCATGGGCAGCAAACAGGAAGAACTGGAGATCTGTGTGCAGTCGCAGGGCCATGATCTCATTGCAATCACAGAGACATGGTGGGATAGCTCACATGACTGGAACACTGTCATGGATGGCTACGTGCTTTTTAGGAAAGATAGGCCAGGAAGGTGAGGTGGTGGAGTTGCTCTTTATGTGACAGAGTAACTGGAACACATCGAGCTCTGCCTAGGGGTGGAGGAGGAGGAGCCCATCAAGAGCTTATGGGTAAAGATCAAAGGGCAGGCTAACATGGGGGACACTGTTGTGGGTGTCTACTACAGGCCACCTGACCAGGAAGAGGAAGTTGATGAGGCCTTCTATAGACAGCTGGAAGTAGCCTCACGATCACAGGCCCTGGTTCTCATGGTGGACTCCAACCACCCTGACATCTGCTGGAGGAACTACACAGCAAGGCACAAACAGTCCAGGAGGCTCCTGCAATGCATCGATGATAACTTCTTGTCACAGGTGGTGGAGGAGCCTACGAGGAAGGGTGTCCTGCTGGACCTTGTCTTTACCAAGAGAGAGGGACTGGCTGGAGATGTGAAGGTTGGGGGCAGCCTTGGCTGCAGTGACCACGAGATGGTGGAGTTCAGGATCCTGCAGGAAAGAAGTAAGGCAACAAGCAGGATTGCAACCCTGGACTTCAGGAGAGCGGACTTTGCGCTCTTCAGAGACCAAATTGGTGGAGTCTCATGGGTTAAGGCCCTAGAAGGAGGGGGGGTCCGTGAGAGCTGGCTAGTATTCAAACATCACTTCCTCCAAGCTCAAGCCTGGTGCATCCCTATGAGTAAGAAGTGCAGCAAAAGGGACAGAAGACCTGCATGGGTGAACAAGGAGCTCCTGGCCAAACTCAGACAGAAGAAGAAAGTACACAATGTGGAAGAAGGGACAGGCTAGTTGGGAGATTTATAGGAATGCCGTCGGAGTACGTAGAGAAGCGGCAAGGAAGGCTAAGGCCCAGTTGGAATTGAGTCTTGCAAGGGATGTTAAGGACAACAAGAAGGGCTTCTTCAAATACATCAGTAGCAAGAGGAGGAGTAGGGAAAATGTGGGCCCTCTACTGAATGGGATGGGGGCCCTGGTGACAAAGGCTACAGGGAAGGCAGAATTACTAAATGCCTTCTTTGCTTCAGTTTTCTCTGCTAAGGGCAGCCCTCAAGAATCCCAGAGCCTGGACGTGATGGAGAAAGTCTGGAGAAGGGAAGACTTTCCTTTGGTTGAGGAGGATAGGATTAGAGACCTTCTGGGCAAGCTTGACATCCACAAATCCATGAGAGCAGTGGACGTTGTGTACCTTGAATTCAGCGAGGCTTCTGACACTGTCTCCCATAACATCCTCCTAGATAGGAAGCTCAGGAAGTGCAAGTTGGATGAGTAGACAGTGAGGTGGATGGAGAACTGGCTGAAAGGCAGAGCTCAGAGTGTTGTCATCAGTGGCGCGGAGTGTAGTTGGAGGCCTGTGGCTAGTGGCATCCCCCAGGGCTCGGTGCTGGGTCCCATCCTGTTCAACTTCTTCAGCAGTGACCTGGATGAGGGGACGGAGTGCCTCCTCAGCAAGTTTGCTGATGATAGCAAGCTGGGAGGAGTGGCTGATAGAGCTGAGGGCTGTGCTGCCATTCAGAGAGACCTGGACAGGCTGGAGAATGGGGCAGAGAGGAACCTCCTGAGGTTCAACAAGGTGCAGAGTCCTGCACCTACGGAGAAATAACCCTAGGCAGCAGTACAAGCTGGGGGCTGACCTGCTGGAAAGAATCTCTGCAGAGAAGGACCTGGGAGTGCTGGCGGACAACAAGTTGATTATGAGCCAGCAATGTGCTCCTGTGGCCAGGAAAGCCGATGGTCTCCTTTGGTGCATTAGGAAGAGTGTTGCCAGCAGATCGAGGGAGGTGATCCTGCCCCTCTCCTCAGCCCTGGGGAGGCCTCATCTCGAGTACTATGTCCAGATCTGGGCTCCCCAGTGCAAGAGAGACAAGGAGCTAATGGACAGAATCCAGCATAGGGCTACAAAGATGATCAGAGGACTAGAGCACCTGCCCCATGAGGAACGGCTGTGAGAGCTGGGCCTCTTCAGCCTGGGGAAGAGAAGACTGAGGGGGGATCTTATCAATGTGTATGAATACCTGAAAGGAGGGTGTCAAGGGGACGAGGACAAACTCTTTTCAGTTGTCCCATGTGACAGGACAAGAGGCAACAGGCACAAATTGAACCACAGGAAGTTCTGCTGACCGCGAGGGGGAATTTCTTCCCTGTGAGAGTGACAGAGCACTGGCACAGGTTGCCCAGGGAGGTTGTGGAGTCTCCTTCTCTGGAGATATTCAAGGCCCACCTGGATGCAACCCTGTCTAACATGCTCTCGGTGACCCTGCTTGAGCAAGGGGGTTGGACTAGATGATCCAACCTTACCGATTCTATAATTCTATGAATTGTGTAGGTCAGTATTCAGGTTAAAACTTGTTTGATGTTGAATTTTATTTCTTCTGTGTATCAATATGAACTTCAGACTGAGGCTGTAGTAAAAAGGATAATTTGCTCCTGGTTTGTACAGACAAAATGATAGTTAGGTGAAATTTGTCTCAGTGTATAGTGCAGTTCTGAAAAGCCACATTTTTAAGAAGAAAAAAAAAATGGTGAGAGTGCAGAAAAAAAGCCACAAAATTGATTGCAGGGCTGGAAAAAATACCTTGCATTATGAAACTTAGAGCTTGCTAAGTATTGGCTAAGCGTAAAGAAGACTGAGACCTAATTTGATTACAGTGGTTAAGTACCTTCTTAGGGAGAAAAGAAAATACTGAGGAAATTACAGTACATGAGAAAGTCATAACAGGAAACATGGCTGGAAGCTGAGTCAGATAAATTTGAATTGGAAATACACTGGATAATTACATTTTGTGAAGAAATTTGGTACAGCCATAAGATATGTAAAGAGGTTAAAAAATCTGTTGTGGAGAATCTGGTTGTAAGAAAGTCAATATCAGTAGTAAGTTTTGGTCTTTAAAGTTCCATTATGAGAAACATTTTGGCTTTCCTATGCCATTTGTGTAGAAGCTATGGAAAAAAACACATATTTTAATTAAGGGAGGAGAAAAAATGTTCTGGGAGGTTATCAAAAATGTAGGACAAAAACATTTCATGTGGCAAGGACTCAAAGATATGTCCTTTTTGAAAAAAAATAAAAATGTTCTCCTGATTTTTTTGGCAAATGTTAATGTTAAAATACTGCACACTCCAAAAAACAAGTTCATTTGTACAACCTCATTGCAGAGCTTTAGTCTGGAAATTACACTGGCTATAACAATCTTTGTCAGAGTGGACTTGATCTGCCTTGAGCAGTATCAGCTGCGTGGTTTTTGCCTCCAAAAATGGGAGCTCTCAGCGAAGGCAAGCAGACAGTGTGCGTACAGCAGGGCCGAGCGAGGCTTGGTTCAGTAACTATGGCTGAGAGGGTCTAACCTGTTATACAGGATCACGATACGAGTATAATTTCTTCTGGCATTTGGGAGAGAAGACAAGGAAGATCTTTTCTCCTTCAAGAAAGAGTGAACTTTATGCTGCATTTTCAGCCTTCTTTGTTCGTTTTAGATGCTTTGCCCAAGGGCTAACTTTCTGTGTTTCGGTTGGATATTTGTCCCTCTACAAAATACGCGTGCAGTGAGTCTTTGTATTATTGAACAGCTGTGGATAATAGCTTGCTCATGACAGAGCCTTGGAGAAATAGCTTGTAGGGGAGCCAGAGAGAACTCTAGTGAACTTTCGGTAGCCAGCAGACCTACAAAGTTTTAATGAAAAAATAAAGTTCATTGTGAGCTGTCCCAACACGATGTGCAAGGTCTCACTGAACAAGTTTTTCAACAGGAGTGCTTTCCCGCCTGTTTGTTCTCCCACATAACCCCCTGCGGGGATCCTCATCCCTGCTGAGTAGAAGAGAGGGAGAAAGGTTATGGGCATCACAGGACTTGGGGAAGTGGCTGGACGCAGGGGCAGAGGAAGGGGGTTTGCCACGAGAGAGTCCCAATTGCATTTTGCAGAATCTGGTAGAGGGAGGCAGCGGGCTCGGGGAAGGCCGGCGAGAGCCAGGGAGGCTGGTGGAGGCGCTGCGGGGGCGCAGCTGGCCAGCAAGGGCTGCCTGAGGTCTCGCCAGTGAGCCGGGGCGAGCGGGGCCGGCCTGTTCTGGAAGGGGAGCCGAGGGACCAGTTAAACCGTCCCTGGGAAATCTGCATATGTGCCAGGGGAAGGCTTTGATGCTCATGCTTTTCTTGGAGCTCTCTGTTGATCTTTTTCATGGAAAACAGCAAGAGCTTAGCATCCGATTGAATGTGGAGTTTGACCCCCTGAATAACTGAAATTGGAAAACAAAGTATATGACTTTTTGTGGCTTAAGAGCAGATGTCCTGTTAAAATTATATACTTCCCCAAAACACTTCACATTTCAAAAGAATTCTAAGCTACTGCCAAATACTGACGCAGGGCCATTTCACTGGGAGTATCAATAGTAGTGCTCTTTTTCTGCATTGGTCTTGCAGCGTTTGGTCTCCATTCAAATGGATGGTAGTCAGATTTTTATCTTCACGGTAGCTGGATCTTCAATACTACTCCCCTTAATGTTTTGAGTAACAG
The DNA here is from genome assembly GCF_028389875.1 of Rhea pennata. NCBI lineage: Eukaryota > Metazoa > Chordata > Aves > Rheiformes > Rheidae > Rhea > Rhea pennata. The sequence continues at coordinate 56,998,215 of NC_084665.1, forward strand.
AGCTAAACTGCTGAGCGATGATTCTTCCCTCCACTATTTCCTAGTGTAAAATATTGAGTAGGAGACCTTTGTGATAGCAGAATAATCCCAGAAGCTCTTCCTCAGTGCTGTGGTTGGTACTAGGCCTTTACAAGTCAGGATTAGTGGTGACATGCATGGCCTGTGTTTGACGCAGATTACCGAACTGCTGATCTGTTCTACTATAAACTAGAACATGCTTTCCTTTGGGTTTAGCACTTGCGATAGGAAGATGCTTCATGATTCCTTTCCCCTGTTTTAAAAGGGCAAGATGCCACTAAGCAGGCTGATTTTGCACATAAAATGGTTTTAGAAAAATGGATGTGCTTGTTCTTACGTGCGTGGTGTTTAGCCAGATCTGGTAGGTAATAGTGTAGAAAAAAATACTTTCGTCATTTGAAACTGCAACCTGAACAAAGAAATGATTTTTTTAAGTTAGAGGTGTTAGCTGCTTCTTGCACAAATACACCAAAATCAATATGGTAATGTCTCTTCTCAGTTACACAAGAAAGTTAATTCTGTTCTGCAGAACAGTGCTTGAATATCTTACTTGAAACATGCATGCTGTGGCCACAGAAAGCATGAGCTAGTTTCTCAGATTTTGAGCCCTTTTATTTTGAATGACTATGGCATTTACTACTTTGAAAAAAAAAAAGTTAAAACTAGGGTTGGGATTGCCCTGGTTGATAGGTGGTGTTGTGTTGTTGTGTGGCTTGAGTACTTCACTGTGGATTTTGTGCTGTATTTAAGACTTCATAGAGGATTCCCAGGACACAACATGCACATCCCTGCAGCCTTTTATTCCCTTAAAGCTGGATATTTAATTGGATGACCAGCTTACTAATCAAAGGATTGTTATGGTAAAACTGGTGGAAAGATACATAAATATTTAAATAATGGGATGTCCACTTGGATTCAGTTCAGTTACTTGTATTGGATAGCCTAGAGATGACAAAAGAAGCTAAATGGGCTCAAGCTGTGTGAAGTAATGTATTTATGTGGACAGTGCAGGAGGGCTTGTTGCTGTCATCATCTCTGCTTGCTGAATTCTGAATTTCTGACGCAGCTCTTAGTTTTTGAACAAATACATCTGGAAAAGAAGGTGGCCATAGTGCAAACAAATCTTTTGATATATTTTATCAGACTTAGAAAGGAGAATCGTGAATTTGTCTTTTGTGAGAAAATATTTGTAAGAGGGTATTCGTGACTCCTGTGCTCTCTGCAAAGAGAAAACAGCCTTAGGCATCTCTGTATGGGGAAGAGGAGAAGGATCTCATTATATAGAATATCCATTACATAGTACATGTCAGCTGGATATCAGCCATAGTACATGTCAGCCCCCCCTACCCCCCACAAAGGGGCTAGAGGAAGGGTCTGCCGCGATCTGTTGATGAACTAATCAGTGTTTGAAAATACCTGAAACAGGTATTTTATCTTTTTTAATTGGTATCACTGTATTCTTTGTCTAGAATCCTCCCAAAGGCTGCTTCTCTCCTGTATTGGCATTTGCATCCTGTCTCCATTTTAACAGATTTTAGCAAGACTATCCCATCTTCCTCCCATGTGCTGTGTGTAATACCTTTGTGGATTTTTGTGAGTGTTCAAGATTTCACAGCTTTCAGTGTATGTTCTACCACTGGCTATTTCTGTGTGGTTGCACCAGAATTTTCTATGCACTGATCTCTTTACCTATCAGCTGTGAAGTGATATCTGGAAATAGTAGGCAAAACAGAACTCTTAATTACATACGTTTTTCAGGTTTACTGATCTGTTTAAGTGGCCTTTTTATTACCAGAACAAAATGATCCTTAATCTTTCTTCTGAAGAAGAACGAAAGTAATTGAGATACCTGGGAACAAATTAGCATATTATCTGTATGCTGAAGACTTTGCTTTGAGGATAAAAATCCATTTCTGAAATTCAGAATATGTGAATTAGTAACAGAATGACTACTGCTCATCTGACTGAATTGTTTAAGTGTGATCACACATAATTATGATTATGGGTTGTTGTTTTTTTTTAACACATCATTTTTCCCAAGGAGCTGTTAGTAAACTTGGATTATGCTTTTACAGTCTCATGATCCTGACATTCAACAAAAATGAGTCCATGTGTTTAAACTTTCAATACTTAAAAAGAAGAAAACCCCAAGCCCCAAAGCAAAACTTTGGTTAATTGAATTCAGCTGTCTCATTTGGTGAGCTTCAATTAAACACAAAAATAGTATACTCTTTGGTTCAGCAATAAGATATTTTCTTTATATTTCTTTATTTCTTATTGTATAATTTTGCTTCTTACATGTACTGAAAACCATTTGATAGTGCAATACCAAGTTTTTGTCTTTATATGTTGTCTTGTTTTCCTTTTTTTCTGTTCAATAAAAAACAGATTGTGTTTCCAGCTGTAATTTCCATGTCCAGCTTGAGAATCTGTTTCAAAATAAACGTTCACTGTTTTTACAAGTCTTTGTAGATCATAAAATTTTAGAAGGAAAAAGCTCAAAGTTGTTCACACATTCAGCAGTTCTTAGATTACACAGAATAATTCCATTTGTAAAAATTTATTTTTAACCTCTTCTGTAACATAACTTAATGCCAGAAATGATATCATATTGTGAAAATAATGATTTAGTTGCAGAGGGAAGGTAAAGAAGAGTGAGTGAGTTGAGCTGCAGAGGGGTTCTGTTACCATGTAGAGCTGCAGACATCTGATAGTTACAATATTGATGATGTTTCTTTCACTGTTTTCATGGAGAGTATTTACCAGGGTGTGACTTTCTGGAAAACTTGTGCATGCTCAGTAGAGTGTTTTTAAGGTTTGACAAGTAGTGTATTTGCAAACTTCCTCCTTCAGGCTGATGGGACTCCGCAGATCACTGAGGAAGGAAAACTAAGAGCATTAAAGCAAGTATTGAACATGGCAGCAATAGATGTCAAGGAGTGGTAAATAGAGAATCTGGAAAATAAGTGTGTGAGATGCAGAAAGAAAATGGATTTTCCTCTGCGTGTGTCAGTGCTGCAGGCAGGCTGGCTGCTCTCATCTTTATCAGGTAGCATTTTAAGACTGGTCACAAATGAGGCCAAAAATGGCAGGATGAGAGAGGGAAACCTTGTGGCTAAGGCAGGAGAGCATCCTGCTGGAGAGGGGGATTCATCCTTGCCTCTACAGCAAGCGCTTTTGTGGACAGCTCAATTAAGTCAAAATGTTTGTGTGTGGTTGCAAACCTAGCATTCCTTATTTGGCAGACCCCAAAGGGAAGACATTTCAGGCAGATTTAGGTGAAAGCTTTAGGTGTGCAAGTGAAACTGGCTGTGGCTCAGGCAGAATGCTGCATCTACGCTGCGTTTGGGGAGTAGAGCTCTGCTTATGCCTGGATCAGAGGGTCGGAAAAGCCCAGTTTCAGCTGACCACAGTGAGCTGAAGACAGCTCCACAGTACTCCTTTCTGCTCTGGTGTCCTTGCATCTCTGCTTGTACTTGGGAGAAAACAAAACAAAGTGGAATTTACCCACTTGGCCTGTGGGCAGCATGATGCTTTACCTGCTTCTCAGAGGTGCCTGGCAGGTGAGTTTCCTGACACTGTTTTACTAATGGCTCCATAACTGCAGCCACTGCTGTCTACACGTATTGCAGGCTTGCTAGTACCCCCGACTGCATGTGCACCTTGGTCGGTCCTAGCAGCAAGTAGGCTTGTTCCCCTTCTCAGGCTGGTTATTACTCCAGCTGCCTTTGTCGCTGTGGCAAATTCACGGTGGCCACGGGTCTGAGAGTGAGCATAGGGCTGTAGCACCTCAGTGTGGAGCAGAAATTCCTGCTAGATGCCTGTGGGTGCTGAGATCCTCAGGTTTTCTGTGGTGGCCATGCACAAGGGTCCTTCAGAGCCAGGACTGATGGCCAGGGCCGGCGCCCAGTTTGGCTCATAGTGAGGTCTGGGAGGCCCCCCGTGCTGATGGCAACAGAGGTGGGAATGGGCCCTAAAAAATGAAAGTTGTGATCGCTGAACTCTGGCATGGAGCAGGCTGGGGACTTCAATTTCTGCATTGGTTAAGGTGACAGTTAAGGTGTGGCTAAGTCTCTAAGAGTTGAATCGCCTGTCACTTTGCTTTGGTTAGTATCACGAGTGAAATGAATCTATAGGGCTCAGGCTAAAGCTGTAACTGGTTGTGGTGCTGTGATATAAGGTGGTGGTGGTTTTCTTTTTTTTTTCTTTTTTTTTTTTTACTACATTAAAACTGCATTCCTTCCAGTTGAAGAAGATGCAGAATTGTCATGGCTAAAACATATACAGGATATGTAAATGTATGGTAGAGCATAGTGGAAGAGCAATGAGTGGGAAGCCCTTAGTATTCTGCCTAACTTTAGCTAGTTTAATTTAAAATAAAATAAAATAAAACCCTTAAGTGTCATTAAATAGTAGTGGATTATTCGTTAAGCAGTGCTTGTATCATTGGTTATTAAGTCTGGTTTTCCACGGAGCTTAAGAACAACTTTGCTGTTACAGTAGATATCCCTAATTCAGTTATCATTTTCTTCAGAGGTTATGTGCCGACACTTCAAGCTAGAACGAGTAGTGGGAGGGAAAAAACAGTCCTAGTGAAGGGATAAATGTTGTAGTACAAATGTGCCATCTTCCGAAACGTGAGCTTAGTCAGATAAGTAGATTTGCACCTGTGTATGTTTTCTGTCTTCATAAGAAAATTGTTGGAGGCAGAGGGGACGTTATTTTCTGCCTTTACAACTTCTTACTGGTAAAACAGAAAAGGATTTGGTACTTACTTATATGCAGAAAGTTTGTGGAGTTTTGTTCTGTTTCTGTCCGCTGTTCAGAGCCCTGTCATCACTTCATCTCGAGAGACACTGACAGGTAGTCTAATCCTGAAGGAAAGAGTTTGTCTCCAAAACCTTTAGTGGCAATGAAACCACTAACTGATACTATCCTGTTTTTAAGATGTAGGAATTTTGTGCTGTCGCTGTATGGAAGTTGCATGAAATGCAAAAGAAACTGCGCTAGGAAAGCAATGCAACTGATTGCGCACAAAATGCTGTTGCATACACAAGCGAAACAAATTGATAAGGAGGAGAGAGAGATTTTGTCACTTTTTTTCTAATCCTTGGAGCTAGGGATGACTATAGAAGATTTAAAAGGAGGCGTTGTAAAAGCAGCATAAAATGTTTAAGAATATAAGTAGAAACCTGTGATGTCCTGCTAGATTGTTTCTGAAGTCACCAGTGAAAATGCCAGGATGTCTCCTGTGCCCTCTCGCTTCAGAGTTAATGCGCTGATCATGTCATTATGGCCGCTTTTGTTGGGAGACTGAATGTTACTCCAGTCTTCAAAATGTCTTACTGATGCTTATGGTTTTTTCCTTATTTATTTTGTTATGGTTTTTTGAAGATGGGAATCTTAAAATATGTAATTTTTTCCTAAATCAGCTCTTGCTTTGAATGCCCCCACCCCTTTTATTTTCCTTGTTAATCACTGGATTGTGAGGAGCGTTTGAAGAAGAAACCTCTTAGCAGTACCACAGATTTTCTACTGTGCAGTACAGGATGCTCTTGTCACACTAGAAGTGTTATTTTTAAAATTATTTTTCAGAATGGGTATTTCTGCGAAAGTAAAAGCAAGCGAGTAAATCAAAGTGTGAATGCACTTGAGTTTTTCCAAAAGCAGCACTAACAAGAGAGTGCAAATAGGTTTCAGTTTCCATAGAAACAAAAGGCGAAAAAGGAATATCTCAAAACAACTTGTAATTCCTATGGCTCCCTTCCAATTTTAACACTTAAACAGAAGTCTCAGAAATAACCAGCTTATCATGAGTCCTAGTTCCAAATTTCATGGTTTCAGTTCAGGACTGCTAGGAACTAAAATATAGTAAAGAATGTTGTCCCAATGGATAATTTTGTACCTGCCACATTGTGGCTTTGGAGCATTTAAAGCCACGGTTGCTCATTCAATCATAAACTAAGCTCAGTTTAAAAATTAAATGTCATTGTGTAGTGGCACGCAGTTTGCTAATAGCCACACAAGTTTTTCGTATCACAAATGTTATCATTCAAAAGCTTTACACAACATGCAGAGAATTCAGAGGGCGGCTGCTGCACGTTCAGAACTGCAGTCTTACCCAGTGGTGCAGTGCTCCCCTGTTGCAGATGAAAGCTTCTGGTTTATTATGAGAGCAGTGATTTCTCTAAGATGTGGATGATAGTGCGCAAATTCCTAGTAGTGTCCTGACTGCATATGACAAATTTCTAGTGACTCTCAATACTTTTTATTAACTTCCTTTGTATCAAATTTAGAGAATTGTGAAGGGGGATCTTGTGCTCTCTATAGTGATTCCTGTTTCTTTCTAAAAACACAGCTAGGAAGGAAGATTGCACAGCGTGAGCTGGCTCCACATGTGGTTTTGCTTCGTGCTGAGCCCTTGCAGCAGGAGGTTCATTCAGGCCTTGCTCCAGGGCAGAGCTGAAGGGTGTTTGCGACGTTGTTCGCATCACATGCAGCTCTGGCGGCGTGGGCGATATGGCTGGCGAGTAGACGGGGTAACGCTTCGCACTGCTGTGTTGGAGACAAAGTAGCACTGCTGAGATGCAGTTCAAATCTGGTAAGGGCAGATGCGAGAGGCAGAACCGGGCTGCTGCAGAGGTGAGAGCCCCACTCTTCACCCTGCAGAGCAGCGCTGGAGTCTCCCTGACATAGGTGCCCAGCTCGCGTCTGGGTGCAGCTTGCAGCAGGTATGCAGAAGGCAGAGGGATGATCGTGGCCCAATTGCAATAGTCTGTTACAGTGCTAGCAATGGCTTGGTATCGGGTCTCGTTACTGAACGTCAGTATTTCTGATGTTTAGGTTGTGCTGGAGTGCTACAAAGAAATTATAAACAGAAATCTGATAAAACATGATAGAAACAAATGTTCTTTACTTCATTTAATTGTCACTCTCCAGTAGCATATCCTTTGTTGATGAGAATAATAGTAATATGTGTCATATTTTTCATATAGCACAGTATTAAGCTAGAATAGCATACAAATACTTTAAGGAAGGTGTCTATTAAGGATCAGTGCCCTGGTTTTGCTTAACATCTGCATTAGTGCATAGAAAGTGGAAAGTTAACGTTGTGATTATATTTGCAGATGATTCTGAAATGAAGATATTGTAAAAACTGGTAAGGATAGAGATACATTTGAGAACAATCCAGAAAAATTAGGTGGACAGCTAATAAGTCAAATTTGGAAAAATGTGGAACAGCACTCCAGAAGAATAGCCCAAAATGCCAAAATTGCATAATGGTCTGAGTACTAACCAGATTACTAAAAACTGAACTCAAATCAAAAACAGGTTGCATGACGTATTGCATAGAAATAAAAAAGACTGTAATTTCAGCTGTGTGAAAATAGTGATACATTAGATGTGATGATAACCAATTCTTTCATTTTTAATGGCAGAATTTTATAATCACTTGAAGAAATCAGCTGAATTTCTGACATTTCTGTGCTGTTTTACAAATTTCCTGAAAAGTGTGAACTGCTTTCATGTATTTCAGTACTGAAAACAATTTTTGAAACTAAACGCCTGTTTCTCTGTGATTGTTTTAACAGAAACCTTAGCTCCTCCAGAATATTGGTCAGAGGTTGGGAGGAGTAAACTATTTTCCCATTTGTGATCTTTAAGGGACTCAGTTATTCCTGGGAGTTAGGTATGCTATGAAATCACATTTCCCAGATTACACTATTTACTTCTGATACTGCTTGTTCTTTATGTGTAAAATTGTTGCCGATTTTAGCAGTATCAAATAAAGTAATTTAAACATTAAAGTTTTTAAACTTTCAGATTCACTTTTTATGTGCATGTGAAAACTTCCTGTGCATACTTGGGAAAACATGCCTTGACTATCTCGTATTTTTATATTAATTTTGTCAGAATGTTACATGAAATATAACAGAAATGTCTATCTTAGAATAGCTCAGGTTCCTGCAGGAAGTCTGTCTTTCTTTAAGAGGAGAAAACAGTCTGCTTAGAACAAAATTTATGCAATCTCAAAAATTTCCACTGATTTTAGCAGCAGCTTCTAGCAAAAATTATTTTAAAAGTTCATTTAGCTTCTGATGTCCTGTGTATCTGTGCTCCAGAACTGTAGAGACATTAACATAAGGAATCCCTAATAATCAGGGGTTTTGTTTTGTTTGTCTTTTTTCTAGTGGTTTGTGTCTAGAGCTGAATAAGCCAATATGATGATATAACCTGTTTGCTTCTCATGGTTTATCTGATTTATTCTTGATGATGATAGCTACGTCAGTTGATGTATTAGCTCGACTCAGTTGAAGCTACAATTTTGGGAAACACCTATGCAAGTCCATAAACTCTTTAACAATTCTTCAACTTGCTAGTATCTCAATTTGCCAATTCATTTTCGGTAAAAGTGGAGGGAGAGGGATCCACCTGCTGCTGGAACGTTTTGCTCCAGATTTCTTGAGACTCATCAGCACTGACCTTTTTCTGCATTAGCTCTCACAGTAACTTGGAGTGTTTTTGCAGCATAAGCTGAAATGCTCGCAGTTCCCAAGAGCTGCAAATGTTGTCAGCTGTGAATACTCTCTTTCTTGCCATGTAGACACTTCAAAGCAATGTGCTGGCTATGGAGATGCTGCTGGTAATGCTCCCAGAGCCAGCAGTAATAGTGGAAGAGGTCAAGAACCTACACCAAGCACTTCAGGCAAGGGTGGCATTTTGGAGCCTGGGCTTTTCTTTGCATCCCTGCCACTTCAGTGTCTGAGCTGCCTGAGCTCCCTGAAAGTCACAACGTAGGACTCAGATTTTGTAATGTCAGTGAGGAGGTGCTGATATCCATGTTTCTGTTTGTTTGTTTTTCTTCTCCCAGGGAATTCGTAAGGGGATGACTGCTTTTAGTTAATAGCTTTCAGTTGTGATACTTAAAATCTGACTAAATATTTAGTGAGTGGCATGCGAATGCAGGGTGAAAGTGTGCCCTGGCATTTGACTGCGTTGTAAAAATGGAGAAAATTATCAGAGCTACTGTTTGTTGAGTGATAGAGACAAGCAGGAGGCTTTGAAATCTTTTACTTGACTGGAGATGGGGGAAGAGGGTATGCTGAACATGCTGGCATCCTTCCTAGCCCAAGCAGAAACCTAGTAGCTTGATATGAAAGGGTAAATCAAATGACAAGTCCTTTCCATGGAAATTCTATGTAGAATAATTGATGATTTCATCACTAAAGTGCACTAAAGACAGTTTTAAAGTAGTAGGTGAGAGGGGAGAGGAGAGAAGAAACAAGCAAATCCAAACCAGAAGGGTAAATTAGAGTAAACCTTCTTCTGGCCTTCCCAGTTCTGCGCTCAAGTTTTACACAGAGTGTTTTGTGCATTGTGCAAGTTTTTTGTTTTAATTTTGGTATGTGTGCACTGGTTTCCTGCTGTGATTCGTGTGCCAGGGTGTCTGCTTTAAAAAGAAAACAGAAGAAGCCCAGCTACCCTATTTTGTACTCAGGGTGGTATGTGGGAATCTGAGTCTTCTATGACTGCTGTAAAATGCTATAGTTTTCTCCAAGCCTTTTGTAGCTGTCTGTGTAAAGTCTTGTTTGTGTTCACTCACCACATTTTCCAGCTGACAGCACCATATTTATCCCTTTTCCTTTAAGTTTCCATGAACTAAAATGGCAGGGTATGTCAGGGCTTCTCTGGAGCTGAATGCAGCGCTTATTTACATCCCAAGAAAAGAGTAAAAATTGCAAGAGTGTATAAAGTGCTGGAATTGCATAAATGAATAATAAACTCTTAGTGAAGTTTGAAGCTTGATATGTCTTAACTAATCATGAAGCTAGTGAGTGCTGGACACTATAAAAACGTTTCAAAAGGTTGTATCTTCTTTCCAAAGAAGTGCTAATCTGAAGGTCAAACCTGCAAGCACTGCTAGTGTAAAATTTATTCCATCAGTGCTCCAATGACTTTGTAATAACTACTGCATTAAAGTAACTCTTCACAAGGCTTTTGGGTCAGTTTACTTATATAATAGCTCTTACAAAATGTCTCAAACAGAGTTTCAGATTTTAAGATGATTCTATCTAAATTAAAAAATCATTTTTAGAGATGTTTGAGGCAACAGAATTGTGTCTTATTGTAAAGAAGGATTGCAAAGAAGGGAAGAAAACTACCTGGCACAGGAGTAGGAGCTCTAGGCCCAGCTGTACCACTTGAAGCATTTTGTTGCTTCTGCCTTGGTTGTGAATGTGCATTTCAGTCTGAGTAAATACACCAGTCAATTCTGAAATCTGAATTATCAGTAATCCCAGTACTGCAGTGTTTTGTCAAGACTTTTACTCTCCTAAAGCCCCATTTTCAGCAGTATGATTTGTTTTGTTTGTAGCATCAGAAGTCTGTCTTGGACTGTTTTTTTTTTCCCTTAACAATTTATTTTAATTTGAGTAAAAAATAATGTACTATTTCTGAGAAGGCAGTGAGGGGAATTTTATTTTTTCTCAGTGTTTGACAAAGTAAGTTTTGGAAAGCTCTTGATCGGTAAATAATATAACAAAGTATACAGTGGAAACTGGTGTGGGAAGCAAGAGGAAAACAGTTGAGACCTCTATGATGTCTTGTATGAAATTGCAGCAACAGCAGAGAGGATGTATTTTCACAGCTGTATTTTGCTTGGAATTCACGGGAGCTGAGGAGTTGACACTTGCTGACTGTAGCGTAAGAGCTGCTGATAGTGGAACCATAAGGGCACGAAGACCTGGAAGGTAATGACTTATGGTAGGAAGCCTAGGGTGAATTTTTGAAGCTTGGGGAGAAGAATATAGCCACAAAAGCGCTGGCGCATGTGCCAAAACCTAGAGCTTTGTCAGGCCTAAGACACTGCAGTCGTAAGCAATTTGCTGCAGCCTTTGGCAGAAGGTTATTTCACCTTCATAGCAAGGGTAGCAAATGGAACGTGCCTGCTGCTAGGGCAACACAGTTCGGTCTAATGCACTAGCCTTAAAGTGAAGGCTGCATTCAAATTGAAACAAGTTTGGTGTTGGCATTATACTAATTTCAGATGTTATTTGAAATGGAATCCATTTCCCACAAGAGTTCATTTGAACCAGAATTCGATATTCTTTGGATCAGAGGTCAGAACAATCCACAGAAGTGTTAAACAATCCACAAGTAACTAATAACATTCAGAAATACTAGTGCTATAGGTATAATCCAATACTTGTCTGTTTAGCCTGATGCTTTTTACGTTGTAGACCATTGTTTGTCTGTCTGCAGATGCTCAGTTCCTTACTTTTTAGGTAACCACTTGCCATTAGGTGCCCGGCTTCAGAAACTCTAGGAATGTGACCTTCTGAAAATGGCCTCTTTCAAAGTGTAAGGTATCCGGCCTATTAGTTTTAAAAACACTTTAAACGATAGGATGAGATTTGATTTAGTACCTGTAGTCGTTGTTTGAACACATCTCCATTGTACATCTCCTGAGTGAAAACAGCCAATCATGCTAAATGGGGCTCACTTTTAAGAAGTATGTTTTAACATACTGCTGACTGGGGAACACAATAATTTAACTGCAGAATTACTTTCTACTGTAAAGGAACAGAAATCCCAAGTGGAGAGACACATAAAATTAATGAATGAGATCTGGTGATGCTGCCTTTAAGGATATTTTCACTTAAAAAATATAGCACATAAGAGTACAATGATCTATAATGATGTGTAAATTATGTACAGAAAAGCGTGATTCCATAAACTTTGTAATAGGGGAGAAGATTTCTTTTATGTATTAAATTTGTGCAAGATTAATTTCTTGTATTCTTCTTGCCTTCTTCTATAAGAAGAGAAGAGCTCATGTTCAGTAGTTAATCATGAATTACTTCTAAATTTCTGTTAACAAGTACTGTAATATGCAGTTAAATAACATAAAATAGTAGCTTGTAGCATCTAGAGGATGTAAAAAAAAAGAAAAAAAGAAAGAAAGAAATAGACATGTTATCTGTCATTATTCATGACCCAAATGTCATCTTTCTGAGAAGTGTAGAATCTAATACAGAATAAAAGATAAAGAATTGCATTTTTCAGCTATTTAAGTGTTAATTTCAATATTCTTTGCCCTGTATCTCAGCCAAGCTTAATGGTAATTTGTAGAAATGAAATAATACCGTTGAAATGACCCCGTGAAATGTTCCAGAATTGTACTATTAAGCCTGCTGTATAATAAGAACAAAAAGCCTAAGCCCTTTCAGCAAAAGTCAAGTATTATATTATGGTCTGACATTAAAAAAAAGGATTGTTACTCTTAAAAAGTAGGCTGGCAAGCACATCACAGTAATAATACAACACCTAATAATACAATGCAGTAATACATCTAAGTAACACTGCTATTCCATAAGCATCCATGTGAACTGGTAGCGTTGTTTTAATTTTTTTTGAACAGATAATTTCATTATTACTTAGCAGTCTCCCAACCATTCATACGGAACAGAGGGATTGCTGCTGATACATATTTGTGTAGTTATGTATGGATATAAATAAACTCAAAAGACTTGAAATGTACTCTTTTTGTGTTTGTATGTGTGTGTGCGCATGCGCACTGAGAAGCTGAATCCACATATGGCTAATGTATGGTGATAGTCTACATAGCACAGATGTTGTTCATGTATTTTAAGATACTTCTTATAAGAAGCATGGTCTGCAGGAGGGCTGGTGAGTGGCAGTTAGAGATCTATTAAACTACCACGTCTTGGTGGTGACATCCTGATGTGGTTCTCCAAGCTAAATAAAACACAGGAAAAAGTTATAAAAGGAAAGAGCGCGCCTAGGTAATTGTTACCAGTAGTGAATGTCTCCATCTTGGAGTGCAGAAGTGTGGTTAAAGCACCCAAGAACAGTCTTAAGTAAACAAACAGTTATCCAAGTGAGTCAAAATGCATTTAGACTTTCTTCATATCATCATCAAGTTGAATTCCTGACCAGTAAGAGCAAGTGTTTAGTAGTATATAAACACAGCAATTGCTTCTAGGACAGCTAGAGAGTAAGAGAAAATATCATTTTGAAGAATTATATTGAAGTCCATGAAACTACTTGTATGGTTGTATAACAGTCCATTCAGTGTCATTACTTTTTTAACATAAAAACATTAATGCAGATCCCATCATTGCTGACATTTTTGAGAGACAGTTTTACAGTTTTGGGAGAGCTGAGAACTGTGAGAGTTGATCAACACATTTGAAAACTGTTCATGTGTCCTTTATCTCCATATAAACTGAGGGCCAAATCTTTGACATTCACAATGTGGGGGAAAACATCAGTACATACTGATTTTTACTGCTGTATACTTTTATGAGTAGATGCAAGTTAGGAGGATTGTGTTACCTGTTTCATACAGGTAAACTTTGTGTATATGTTGTGGATATTAGCTTTTGCTACTAAGGACAGGATCAGATTTTGAAGACTAAAAGTTTTACAACAATATCAAGTTATTTTTTTCATAGGGCCTCTGACAAATCATGAACTAGTACCAGAATGAGTTAGTACATTGCTTAAGGTCATGAGAAGTGAGGCAGAAAGCAGGAAAAATGAGCTGTTAAACCTTGACTTTTGTGCTGGCCTCTTACGGTCCTATGTAGAAGCAGAAAACTCTTTCAGAAACATTGAGTTTTAAGTTACTTATACCTTATGTGCTAAGCTTATGTGCTAAGCTGACTCTTCTAGTAGCCCATTATTCAGTAAAGACTGAAATCTGAAGTTGAGGATATATATTGCAAGAAGTTGAGATGAGAAGTTAATTTTTTCTTTTATGGCTGTAAAACAGTCCAATGCTATATGGTTGTTAAATCTTACCTATTAATTTTAAACATACAACTTATATATGGATATCCAAAACTGTAAAATACTTCCACTGAAAAGTCTTTTTGTCACCAAAAGATATCTGTCTGAAACACAGGTAGAAAGGAGTTGAAGTGTCTTCATGAGCAGAAGCCAGTAGCTGGATAGTGTGAAAATAATTGAGCAGTTTGGCCAGAGAATTTACAGTGATGGAAAATCTTCATATTAAATCATGTTGAAGTCCAGAAAACCATCTGAAATGTTAGTATTTTTTTGTAATGCAGAATAATAAAACTTTATACCAACGTGTCATTAAATAAAAAATAGTTCATTTAGGTACAGTATGTTCCTTATCTGACCTATTTATATACTCTGTTTTGCAAACTTAGCCTTGGCAAGAAATTTTGCTTCGATGCTTTATGATAGTTAAGCCTTCTGAGGAATGAAAACTATTAATGATTAAACAATTTGTAAATTATTTTAATTTATAAATTATTTTAATTTTATCTTCGAAAAGGAGAGCAACATAAAAATAGGCACTTCTTATGCAGAGTGCTTTTGCTTTTGAAGAGGTGCGTAAATGTGGGGGGGAATTTTACACTGATCCTCTCACAGTACAAAAAATTGGCAGAGAGGAGGAAAAGGAGACAGCTTGTAAAAGGGCTCCTTTTCTACATTCAGTTGTCCTTCTTTTTAAGATCAGATAGAAAGAGAACCTGAACTGTGACAGAAGGGGGAATCGAAAGATTCGCAACTGGCCCCTGTAAGGCTTCCTCATACAGACCATCCATTTTCCAAAATGCAGCTGTCTGTAAAGAAGTGTGACAAAATATAGCAATTGTACGACTTGAGAGATGTTGTGAAATGCATACATGCAAGAAAAACCTATATGATTTTAGCACAACAAAAATATGAAAAATTCTTTAGACCTTTGTGTGACCAATTGTCCATAAAGCGTATATCCATTTCTTCTCGACTGGGAGGGTGCTGCTGGGGTCAAACCACAGACCTAGGCAGCTTCTCGGAAATCTGTCTCCAAGAAGAGCCAGGGACAGGAACTTCAAACCAAACAACTCATGCTGGACATCACTTGCAGAGCAGTACTTAATAAAAGTTTTCCTTGCATAACTGGAGGCTTGCCAGCTGGGTATTTTACAGTTGATTGACTTGCTGTTTTCTAAGAGTGCCTGTGCAGAGGGAGAAGACAGAGGTATGTCTGAAAATATCTGCATAAATGCAATGAGCACGAGTAAAACTTGCAAGCTGGCTAAACTTTTTAAGTTAGTAAATAAAATCCTTGTCTCTGGAAAAAATACCATGCAGAAGACCACAGCTGATGGCTGATATTGATGTAATAGGAAACTCTTGAGAACGGTATCATCCGAGAAGGTGCCTGGTCACACACAGATCCCTTGGGGTTTGAAGTCTTGATGGCAGAGTGAAGTGAGAATAAAAGGCCTAGTACTTGACCGTGTCTTTATTCTAGCTTCATTAAAATGTCCATTGTCCAGCCCTCAAGCACATCTTTAAATTGCCATCGCTTTGGCAATGAGAGTTTTGTAAAGAGAAATTTTATCTGTGGAATTACCATCCTGCACTTAAAATGATCATTTGAAAGTTCCTGAATTTTATTCTGTTCATTGGGCTAGGGAATAACATGAGCATTAAGATGGAAAGCGTCATGACTCTGTTGGCACCTTTTGCCCCCCAGTTTCCTCCTATATGTGGTGTATTCTGTAGGACTGTGGTAACGAGTTGTCTCTGATGAAGGCAAATCGCCTTCAAATATTCTGCCACCTGTCTGTCACTGGAGGAGAATGGGGAAAAAGACAATCCCCTAAACCTTAAAAAGATTTTTAATTTGAAGACAAGTTAAAATAGTCTTCTTATTAAGCTAGTGACACTATCACTGTACATTCAGTTAGAAGGGAAAGATCTTCCTGAAGAATTTTCATGGACAACTTAAATCCCAAAGAAGCAAATTAGTTTTCATTTCCCCTCATCTCATTCCACACTCTTCTCCCCTGCTCTGTTTTTATGAAGATGTTGCTCCTATCTAATTCGAAAATTTTTAATTTGTCTTTATTGCATCTTATGTTTTCAGGGCATCTTTTTAGCTGATCGGTATGATTTTGATTCCGTTCCCTCCAAAGTTTCTGTAGGTATCAAATCCCTTCACTTGGTATTGTTATCAAATTTAGTATTAGTATTCTCTAATGTGTTTTTCAAGTCACAAGTGAGACTGTTGAATGCTGAGCCCAGAACAACACCCTGAGGAGGCTTTGTTGATTTAAAAAAAATCCCTAAGAAGAAGTAAGGCTGGAACAGGAGGTGGTTTGGCATACCTGTCTGTTCTAAAGCAGCATCATAGCACCTATGTCATTCCTGACAGATGCTTCACTAATCTTCTCTTAGAGATCGGTGGCAATGACTCATGTGCATCCTCCCCAGAAAGTTATTGCAACATTTTTCTATGCTTTATCCTTCCAGTTTAAGAGGGTTGGATATTGATACTTTCAGATTATTGTCTTTCAACTGGATTTACACTCATTCATTTTCTTGTCGTTCTTAAAGATGTTAGCAATACAGACTGCCACAGCCAGTTTCCTGAATATGCTACCTGAATGTCATTGAGTCTAGCTGATTTCAAAATGTCACATGTATCCAGCTACTTGCTGATTTAGTTTCTATGCTACAACAATTCTTTTTGTGTTCAGCCTTGCTAATTTGACAAAGTTTCCACTGCTCATCTCACTTTAGCGAGTTAGGAAATAAAGGGATCGGTCTTTTTATTTGTATGAATTGAGTGGGTGGCAGTTCAGTTGTGAAACTGCTATTTTTTCTGAACATTCTCTTTTGGCCTTGCAGAGCAATTTTGAAAAAATTTTCTCAAGTCTGCTTTTCTAAAGTTCATTATCTTTTATTTTACTCTTTTTTTTTCCTATGGTTTCACCGTTGTGGTTATTCAGGTAATTTTTTCACCTTCACATTTCCCACCATTTCTTGAGTATTGGTCAGAAATCAGAAATTGAGGACCAACTGAAAACAGAGTGAAGATTATGATCAGATTAATGCAGCACTCAAATATGTTTAGCAAGGATGTACTTGGCAGCAGAGCTAGATAGCAATCTTTGTTCTCACAGAGGAAGGCATTCAAGAAAAAGTGAAATAGGTTGGCTTAATGATGTCCCATTTCTTGGTCATTAGGTTTTCTCTGCACTTTATCGATAATGAAAGCTGCATATCTGTTCCTCCTTTGAGTGCTGGGGAATAGCTTTTGATTTTTTTTCCTGCTGTCTGCCCCAGTAGTAATAAAATGATTTATTGGCCAAACAAAAAAATAAAGTGGAATATCCCTAGAGATCTGAAAACGTTTGTTACCTTTCTCTAGCAGGTATATTGAAAGAAAGCTTACTGTCACCATTCAGAAGGGATCTGTAATTGAAGTCTTGCATTCTCAAGCTCACTCACTTTCTCCCAGAAGAAAGTCTGGGTGTAATGTGCACCTTCCCTGTTTCCTGCTTGCCCCCATTTGTTGGACATGACCAAACTGGGAGGTCCGTGTGCAACTTCTAATCGGGTGCAATCAGGGAGATGGTGGGCATCAGTCCTGGGCAATAAGGATTTATTGGACTGAAGAGATCTTAGAGAAGGTCTATGAAGGTCATAAGAATAGAAAAGGGATGAGAACTTGGCTTGTTTAGACCAGCAATGCAGACAATAGGGTTGCCATTGTAGGTATAGTGGGTGCGAGCAGTACGTATTGTGGGATGAAGGCTTCTAGGTGGTAAAGGCTAATGCAAGTGCAAGAAGAAGTAGGTGTAAACTGGTCATGAATCCTTTCAGACTGAGGACTAGAAGAAGGCTTCTACTAATGGGTGTGGGGAGGTGTAAGGAAAAGCTCGCCAGGTCGAATCTCAGACCAAAACTACTTGATATGTGTAAAGGAAGAAAAAAGAAAGTGGCTGCTTACAACGGGAAGCACTGGAACTTCCTAACTTTAGCCACCTAGTCCTGTCCTTGTGAGTTTGTGTTCTCTAATGTGTTCAGAGAAGGATTTCTCTCTGTATTTGAGAGCAGTTTTATCCAAGAGTTTACGTTATCGAAGTGTAGTCAAGTTCCATTTCATTTAGCCAGCACTTCTAAATGTTCGTTAAAATGTGTCTTTTATCTTGCAGAATTATAGGCTGAGAAGTTTGTCATTTTGTCACAGTGTGGAAGCAAAAGCCAAAAGCATTAGGAATATCACAGATAACCCAGTGTCTCTGCTATTTTCATCATAGCACTTGCAGTAAATCACACAATTTGGTTAGGTGTGGTCATATCAGAACTTTGGTTTCTCATTTGAACTGCTGAAATTTTTGAATCCATCTATTATTTATTATTATACCTTTCAGTACATTTGAATATAATAAAATCAAATGATGTGGACCATTCTACTAAGAATTTGATCTACTGATTGATCTAATTTTGCAGTCTGTGTACTTCAAAAGAGAAATATATTAATATAAATGCTATTAGCTTTGGACAAACTGATAGATACAGAAAGTTAGTATTTTTCTTTGTGGTTTTCTTGATAATAATGTTTTTCTTCATTTAAACACTTTCTCTGATTGAATTTTTAGCTGCATTGATTTAGAACCTACAGTTACATACACGCTTCTGGTAATATTTTATATAAATTGCAGATGCAGAATTATCAGTAAGTTTTCAAAAACTCTACTTGGCTGTGTCAGTTTTTCTCCTAATTGTATTAGAAATATAAAACTGGTAGGCAAACAAATCTGAATTATATCTTAATATACACAGAGTTCATCTGGCAAGGAAATACCAACTAGCTATTTTTTCCATGTTCCATTTTTGGGGGATTTTTTTTTCTTCATGGTATGCAATGATGTAGAGTGAAATAAATATATGATCTTTTTCGTGGTATTTATGATTTAAGAAATGAGAAACAGCCAAAATGTTTTGAAAAGCAAGAAAGGAAACAGTACATTCCATTTCAGAGTGTCAAAAAAAATAATGCTTATTAAACTGTTTTGTTAATTCTCAAGAAGAAAATCTGGACAGGATGTTAGTTTTATACAGAGGAAACCAATAATAGTTGCAGGGCTATTTATATATTGTGGAAGAAATTGCAGTAAGTCACCTTGTACTCCAGCACAGACTAGCTAGTGAGGGGGTTGTGAGGTTAGTCGTCTTTGCCCACCTATGAGAAAGTTTCCTCTATTAAGGCTGGTATGGCTCTGCTGACTTCAGCAATAGCAGGATTTTTCTTTTAGACTGGATTTCAGCTAGGCAATGTTGGTGTCCTAAGCTGCTAGTTTTCCAGTTTCCTAGCCCCTTCCTGCCCTTCGGTCATAGAATTCTTAAAGGGCTCCATGAAATGATGACTATAACATGATACTATAATCTTACTTCAGATGCGTAAAAATCTATGAAATCTATAGGAATGCCAACTCTGCTGGAAAGAAGTTTTAGAGCCCCATAAAACACAGAAAGCTGAGAATAAAATGCAGCAGGCTGAGGAGTGCTGCAGCACCCCCAGTCTCCTGTTTCTTCTGGCTGGCCTGTCTGGCAGAGGGATGTGCCACCAGTATGGGCATCCTGTTCAAATTAACTCTCGGACTGGTGGAAGCTCCCCAGCAGCTTCAGGAGTGAGAAATTTTTCATAGTGGAGGGAGAGGAGTGAAGAAATTTTGTAGAATAAAATGGTAATTGACACTAGGGAGCCATGGGATGGTTTTGATTGTGGGTGGCTTTTCAAATTCTTGATTAAATAATATTTGGCCGGAAGCAGAACAGAGCTCATCCTGTTCTGATTAGTCACTGGCAAGACTTCCATTTATTTTGAAGGCACAGTTCTTAATAACTAGGGGTTCATGGTGGGGCAGTCGTTCTTCAGAGCTTTGATTTCCAAACCAGAAAATGCATCAGACAGCTATTAAACTACGTCTTGCCTTTACACATCAGGGAAGGTAAGGCAATAAAGATTGTATCGGCGACCAGAAGTTTGAGATAATGACCAAGTGAAGAGAGCAAAGTGGGATTTTCGACAGACACGAGAAAGTTCAATGGTTGCTGTGTCCCACTTCCCTTAGACTACTTGTTATGATCACCACCAAGGGAAAACCCTGCTCCAGGAAAATACTAAAAACTCTGTATTTTCCATGTTGGCTTTCTCCCTTCATCCCTGCTCAATTCTTTCCGCATGATATCTAAATCGTTCAAATAGAACGGTCCAGTTGCTATGAAAGAATCTTCAGTAACTTACATAAGCCCATTTACCATCCCTTCCTTTACTTTCCAGTCATTTTTAAAAGTTTTTTTCCAAGATTGCAATTATTCTTGTCTTTTGTGGTTATGAACAGGACACAGTAATATTTGTCCTTAATCCTGGTAACTGACCATTTTTTCTGTTTCAACTTGGCTTCTTTCAAGCAGAAACCCCCACACTTAAGTGATTCCAAAAAGAGGAAAAAAAAGCATAACCACAAGGTTTCCCCAAAGATCTTACATGCATCTGATTCACTTAACCTCAAAGATAATAAATTATGAAAATATTTGGACTGCTTTCATATATTCACCATGTTCTGTAACAAAGGTGAATTCTCTTTTCTGACAGACCCTGGAGAAGTGTGTGTTCAGTCAGTGCAAGTGTGGTGGTGAGCATTTTTGTGGAATGCATAATACCACTGGGGTTTGAGCCTTGATTATTGTATCTATTTTGTTGTTTCTAATGATCCAGACTTTCACTCTTTAAAAGGAAGACAGAAAATATTATAGGCTGATTTAAGAAAACACTTTTTTTTAAAAAAAAAAGAAGAAATATTCCTCTCCAGAAAAATGAAAGCTAGAAATGTCTTGTTGGGAGACCTGTCTTTAGTAATGCTTTATTAAAGAACTTCAGGAAAGTCATCTTAATTAAATGAAAAAGGTTGCTTCAGGGCATTGGACTACATTCATAATGAAAACAGATGACCTCTTCTACTACTACTACTATACTGTATCCACCCCAGAAAGCATTTTCTCTTCTTGTTGGTGCGTAGTTATGTCAAACACAAGGTTGTATAATATTCTCAGTATTCTCCATGCCAGAGCATTTAAGCTGCCTAATAACATTCTCCATCTTAGGTAAGTATGTTATGTTGAGGTAGTTACGGTAAACACTCTAGCTTATCAGTAGTGGTTTCAGTGTTTATGGCAGTCACTTCTAAGTCCCTGATTTTTACTGTGCAACTTTTCTCTTTTTACTTCTTTGTCACCTTTTATTAGGAGATAGTTCATGGAATGGCTTTACTTTGATATTCCTTCATTGTTGTGATATTTATCATACAGAATTTTGGGTTTTGTTTTTTTTTAAAGATAGATACGTATAATCTGAAAAGTAGCACTGGGTGAGGGGGGAGGTGGTATCCCCTCTTAAGTTTGTAAAATTCGTAAATACCTGACGCAGGGGTCGTACTTAACATGCTTTTCATGGACTCTTCTTTTGTATTAGAAAATGTTCTTCCTATAGGTTTTCTGCAGAAATATTCTAGCTTGGTTGTAGATTTCGCAGGCACTGTCTCATATGCTTTAAGGGTCATGTAGTGTGGGCTCTATTTTGCAAGCAAAATGGAAGAAAGCCTGATTCTTTGATATGATGATCAATAGGAGCATATGCAGAACTTCATAGGGTTAAGGAACTGGCAGAAATACTGCGGAGCCTGCCCACTCCATTTATCATAGCTGCATTTGCTGAATTATTTTTTTATTTTGGTGTTTTTATTTGTATGAATCTTACAGTAAAAGGTCCCATTTTATTGAAAACAAATACTCTTTCAAACACAGACGTAAAATAATTCCCATTATCGAACTGGTCATGCCTACTGTGGATGATGAAGTTAACTCTAGTTTATATTCTGAAGGAGTGCAGCTAGAAGATTCGACAGGAGAGGGAACTGACTGAGAGCACGGAGCTGGGCAGACTAACATAGAGGATTTTTCTTGCTGTAGCTTACCCTCCTCTTTTCTTGTTTCATAAATTATTCTAACTGGATTTCAAAATAGTACTCTTAATTTGGTTCACCACTTGTATCTGTCTTGCAGTGAGTTTATATCACCATGTATTACCATTGGACTTAAGCAAGAAACTGTGATTAAAAAGACCTTTTTTAACTGGATCAAAATTGTCCTACTGTCTTTTAAGTATATGCAGTAGTAACTACGCTCTGCTGGAAAAATTAAAATATTTTGAGAGCAGAAATCAAGCCTATAGGTACTTGTTCAATTGACGTGAATTGAATATCTAGCAGACATTTGGTGTAAGTTACTCCCATGCTCCCTACTGATGTAAGGGTTGTGCAAAGGTGCTTTTGCTGTCTTTGATATGAGGATGACTGAGATGATAGGGATGTGCAGCCTGGTGGGAACCTCTAGAACTAGCACAAGGCTTTTGTTCTCTGCTAGGATGTATTGGGAAAACTGCTTAATCCTTCCGGAGGTGGATTCAGGAAGAAAAGTTACAGGCAAGCAGGTGTATGTGTGAGCAGGTGTGTATATGTATTTTATATGTCTGTGTGTGTTTGTAAGGAATGGATAAAAAGTCTGAAGTTGTTGCTGGTTCTTTTATTTTAGCTAACCAAAAAAGGAGCATTTAAAAATTTCAGAAGCTTCTTCTGAATTAGAAAAGCGTCTGGAACTGGCAGATGTATTTGCATCTCAATACACCTGCCATTCAAACTGTACTTTTGTTTAGGAACAAAAAAAAAATAGCTTGGAAGTTGAGGAGAAGTCCTTATTAGAAGAAAGGTGAATGAATCAATGCTTGTCAACTTCATCAGACCAAATCTGATGAAGGCCTTTGATATTTTGTTATTTAAGAAATGTTTTGAGGTTGACTGTGTTCAGTAGCTTAAAACATACAAGGATGCAGCTGACACTGCTTTTATCATGCAAATTGAAAATCCATGATTATTTATTTTAAGCTACGTTAGCCTGTTCAGTTTTATGCTAAAATGACAATGTGGATCTAATTTTCTATCACAAATGTAGCCAAATCAGAATAGTTTTGTTTTTCTCCTTTTAAGTAAAAGTTAAAGCAGACAGTATTTATTTTCCTTGAAATATTTGACAACACAGAACCAATGGGATAGAAATGTGCTGTTTCCATGAATTGGCAAGTTTTGAAATTGCACTGGATGATTTTTGTTTATTTCCCCCCTTCTTCTTTTTGTAGGAAATTCCACTTACTTGGATGACCATGGACCACCCCCACAGAAGGTGAGCTGCTGTTATTTTGCAGTTGCTTTCTTCCTGTTCTCTTTGAGCTAATTATCTGTTCACTTGTTCTGGAATATGTGCAAAGCGACTCTGCTGAGATCAACAGCACTTGACTCTTCTGATTTCTTTTTTCACTATTTCTTTTCTTAACTTGGGTTAGGTCTCTGGTTAAATTAATGGGATTTTTATCATTGACTCAAAGGGAGATACGATTTTAGTGATGATTTTTGTCATCAGTTTTGTCAGCATATTCCTGTAAAGACAGGACTTTGACAAACGTCCCTTAACTGTTCTAGGAAATTCACCATTTGTTGCAGTCACTGTTTTTCTTGTGAAGTATTTGCTTACAAATGGAAATAGTGCTGGTCAGTCCTGGTGAACGACTTACTTTCAGTTCTCACAGGAAAAAATGAATCTGTGCTAGAAGAGTTGAACCTCTCTGACTGTTTCATTTTCTAAATCAGTATGGTTGTTGTATTAGAAGTATTCAGGGGCTAGCCCAACACCATGGTTGGAGTTAGTAAGGAAAGTGAACATGGCCTCTTTGCAGGCAACAGTTCTTAGAACACAGGCTCTGATATAAGTGCAGTCATTTCAAGTAGAGCAGGAGGATATATTTAATAAATGTGCTTAATGAATGCTTCTTTAGGGGTAAGGTACCCATTAAATGTAACTGTGCAGCATTGGCTTTTCCTTCACCATATTAAGTCACTTACAGCATTTCAGGCAAGGCCCAACACGCTGATATTTTTTTTTCAAGAAAAAAAAGTGGAAGTAGGTGTTTGGGGGTTTTTGTTTTGTTTTACCCCATATTGGTAGGGCCATAAAGATTAAAAAGGGCCTGGAGCATGTCTCATCTGAGAAGAGGCTGAGAAGCTGTTCGGCCCGGAGAAGAGAAAGCTCAGGGGGATCTTATTAATGTGTGTAAATATCAGATGGGAGGCAGTAAAGAGGATGGAGGCAGACTGTTCTCATTGGTGCCCACTGACAGGACAAGAGGTGATGGGCACAAACTGAAAAAATGGAAATTCCATGTGAACATAAGAAAAGCCTTCTTTACTCTAAGGGTGACTGAGCAGTGGCACAGGTTGCCCAGAGAGGTTGTAGAGTCTCTTTCCTTGGAGATATTCAAAAGCTGACTGGACATGGTCCTGGGCAACATGCTGTAGGTGACCCTGCTTAAGTAGGGGGGTTGAACTAAGTGATCTCCAAAAGTCCCTTCCAACCTCAACTACTCTGTGCTTCTGTGGTTTAATTTAGTTATTCTCTAAAACCTGATTTGGTCATCTCTTATGTCTGTCTGTCTGTCCAAGCAACAATAAGGCCACTGTAACTCCTTTGGTACAGTAGCTATTAGCTATTTCAAAAAAAGAGAGCAGTTCTCTTGCCCTGTTTTAATTTCTCCACACTTGCTTTATTCCTATTAGTATAATATCTTTTTGAGATATTTGTGTAGAACTAAGGGGTTTCTTTGCAGTCTGTGCTGTGCAATTATAATGCTTAAAAGTGTATTTTTTCTGAAAGTTTCCTTTCCAAATTGTGTAGTATTTTTGTTGTTACTTGTAAAACTCTGAAGCAGAAGGGGGGGGGAATTCTGTGACTGTGTATAATACTATGGAATTTGTAGATTTGTCCTGGTTGTGGTTGTATTTAGTTTGAAATTTTTCAAATAATTTTGTTGATGGAATTTAGATGTCTGAGTACTCCTGTAAACCCTATCAATACTCTTGCACCTTTAAGCAGAGATTTTACTTATTTTAAAAATTCCACAGAAAGGGTGAGATTCTGTCATCCCCCCGAGCCGAAAAGTGCAGGCTGCTGTGAAAAGGGCCAGTTCCTCCCCAGCAGTGCAGGATTCACATTGGGCTGACACAAGTGTTCACGTGGTGAGCTTGAGCAGTTACTGAAAATGCATCCTTATCCTGGTTTAATTTTCAGCCAGATTGTTTTGCTGACGTGGCTCACTGTGCATGCTCGTGCAGCCGCCACGAGTGAGTAGTTCGAGATCGAGTGGACGTGAGGAGCCACGCTTTCCGGTGGCAGTCCACACTCACGTTTGTTTAAAGTGACCGTGAAATCGCACCCAGAGCCACTAGCATTGTCTTAGTGTTCAACCACATTTATAAGTTAGTGCGGTGAAACAAGTGGCTTTTGGTCAGCAGAAGGAAGGTCATGGGGAAAGCAATTGGATTTCGCTTAGTTCTCAGCGAAAGCAGGCTAAAATAATCTGTGTTTCTTCACGTTTTGCGGCAAACTGTGTGTGTATGTGGGAACTGTAACTTCCAGCTGATAGTGAAAACTTGTTACGCTCTGGTAAATTGAGAAAGTTCATACAGTTTAATTAAAGAAGAACAATGTATTTCTGGTTTCCTTGCCCTCAAAGAACACAAATTATACATGCTTTTTCAGCCTGGACCAATAGAAATGTCCACATTCGGAAGTGACAAGATCAGCCTGTCAAATTCATCATTATTAGCTGAGATGAGGGGGAAAATGTTAAGCTAAACAAATATTTCACACTTAAAATTATTTTAGTACCCTCTTGTGTCCTTGAAAGACATTGTCTTTATTATTTGGGCACAGTCTGCTTCCCTTTCCCAGCAATGCTGCAGTTTGCATGGAAGAAAGCATTATATATGTCTAGCCTTCGCAGTGACCCCTCAGCTTGAAAGAATGAAGTAGTGCTCTTTCCAGACCCATGTTTTTCATGTTTGCGTTAGCATTCAGAAATGTCTTGCTGTGCCAATAAGGAAGAGGCTGTAATCTAGATAAGAGTTTTTAACCTTGAAAACTTTATTCAGATTTATATGCTGAATTTGACATTTTGGTCCTCTTACTTCAGGGATTTTGCATTACTATTAAAAGGTACCGTGGGCGGGAAATGTGTAATAATGCACAGCAGCAATTTATCCAGATTTATCCAGACCTCACTCTTTTTCCTGTTTACATTGTACAAATTTCTCTTGCCTATCTAAACCTTTAATTTTGGACTGAGTTCGCACAGCCTCTTCCAGCTGCAGCTCAGCTGTGCACACAAAGTCCAGCTGATTAGGTACTTACCCAGCTGTTTGAGTAGTTGTGTAGGTACTTCTTGAATGACTGATTAGTTACTTACACGGTCAGTAAAGGTTTTGGGCTTCTTCTCCTCTCATCCTCACCGGTGAAAGCTTGGTGCATAGCTCAGAGGAGTAAAAGGATGTAGCCTTATTCTCATGACAGATATTTTGCTTTTTGAAGTGCTTGTGTGTGTTTAAAAACACTGATAAAAGATGGATGCCAGCATTTTAACCAATCCTTGGACAACATACGTGCAAGCATGCTTTTTCTTGGGTTTTTTGTTTGTTTTTTACTCTTCTAATGAAAACCTGAGTAAGGACTGTTAAAAGGACAGATACTTCTTCATATTTGCTAAGAGTCGTATTCTGCACTCAGATGCTCTTGTTATGTAAATCTTATACATTACATCATTGGCTAAGTGCAATGATTTACCCTCAAACTTCAGCTCTGAACTGTGAACTCTGCTTGTACTACTGAAACTAAATTCTGACAGTGTTAATGTATCATTATCATTCAGATAGTCTCTGTTCATATCACTAGGTAACTGTCTATGCATAGAATGATAGCTGGTTTAATTTGGCATATAAAGAGCTGTGAGAAGAAATTAGCCCTGAATCCCACATTTAAAATAATTTCACTGCAGATATTTTCAATTGTGGTAGTCACAAGGCACAGCTGACATGATGCAGCTTTCTTTAGTAACATCTATAATACATAGTTGCAGAAGCCCTAAATTTGTTTCTCTCAATCCTGAAAAGCACTTATCCTGGAAAGGATTCTTCTGACTTGCTGAATTTGTCTGTGGTCAGTCCTACTTGGCACTATTATGGGAAGCTCTAACGCCTGCTGTCTTCACCGGAGGGAATTACAGCACACACGAAATGAAAACATGAAAGGCAGATTTGGGAAGTTTAGGTAGTTTCAAAATCAAGATGATTATTACTTTATGCATCTGCTTAAAAATGCTTAAAAAACTAGAAATGCCTGTATGTTTGAGATAAAGAACAACAAATCTATTGCCCATGGTTGAAATGAATGATAGCTAATATCCAGGGTGTTTAGTTAGCTGCAGTGGAAGGCCACCAACAGTTGGTATGCACTGAATTTTAGGATTTTAGGTATTCTGCAGAGCATATTGTAATGTTTTGTTGGAAGTCATATTAGTTTTGGCTTTTCTTCATGGCTAGGTGCCAAAACTGTCCTTTTTATGCTATTTTTTTTCTTTTTTCCCCTCCTCGCACCCTCCCCCCTATGGAAGAATTGAAATAAATAAATAAATCAGCACTTCACTGATCAGAGCCTTTTCTTTTTTTTTCTTCCCCCCCCCCTTTCCAGATGAAAGTGACAGCAATTTTCTCAGTGGAAGTAGAGCAAGAGAGCTCTGCTCCCTGCTATACATGAACATTGCTCATCTGGTTCTGCTTCTCCCGTAAAAGTCTGTTCAGCCAGCTTTTCAAGTGTTCCTCCCAGAAAAAATTCACTTAACTATTAAAAGGAGTGTTCCTGTGGTATGAAACTAGTGTATGCAGCATAGACTGCTCTTCTTTGCTCATTGGTTACCAAAGACTTGACCAGAGATTTATTATTTTGTCAATCTGCTCTAGTTTTAAAACAGACCTGTGTGTGCTTTTCTGCAGATAGATGTGATTTCCAATAACTTCAATACTTCTGTGGCCTACCAGCTTGCTGATACTAGTATGTGATGTATAAAAAGGGAGTATAGTTGACCCAGGTCTAACCTCCTATTGTGACAGTAAAAATTAATTCTTTAAATTGAAACAGTTGCATTTCCTAGATATATTTGTGTGTGTCTCTCTCACACATGTTTTTTCTTAATATCCATCCAAAATAACATTTTTAGGGTTTTTGCAAAATTGTTTGCTTTCCTTTTCATGTAGACTGAAGAACAAGTATTGCTTATGGATGATACTGGCATGTTTTAAAAATGCCTGTGTAGTTGTTGTTAATTACTGATTGATAAAGTTGTGTTGATATATTTCATGTTTTCATGTGTGGGCATTTCAGTGAATAAAAATGGTGTAGTTTGTTCCAGTATTTGTGCTGGCTCTTTCCTTAGCAATACTTCCTGATTTATTTTTTTTTTCCCTCCATCCAAGATGATGAAGCTGACCTTTGAGGACAAATGATGTGATCTTTATCAAATCTCCTATTGTCATTGATGAAAGCTTTTACCCCGAGAACTTGGTAAGAACGTCAGGATAAGGTCCTCCTTTGGCTCACATGAAATATATGTATAATGGAACTGTGAACATAGATGACAGATAAATCATTTTCAAGTCATCTGTTCTCTTTTGGTTAAGTCTTCCTATGGCAGGCCTATCATCAATCTGATGCCTTTTGGCGGCTGCTTAGGTATCAGCAAAGTCCTGTGCTTAGCATTTGTGTGACAATACTTCAAAGCCTTAAAAGAATACAGAAAGGACTGTGGGTCAGGATGAGGTCAAAACAAACAAACAAAAAAAACCCCAAATTACATACCAGTAAGTTTGAACTGAGTTTTACTAGTCTACTGAAATGACTGCAAAGAGTTTGAAGCTGGAAGGTGGATAAATTGCCCTTACATGATTTTTTTTGTTCTAATCTAGTACTTAAGTGATAGTTATGGATGTTTCCCTTGGGGATAAAGACTATGGGAAAAGATATCAGAATTATTAAGTAGCATTTAATGTATACTGTACCCAAGCATTGTCATGCTCAATTGTCAAGCAGACACTTTTTTTAAGGCTGTCTAAAAGTTCATACAAACGTTGTCCCCGTTTCACTGAGTTTGTATGCATGTATGAACAATCAAGTTCATGTCAGCTTTATTTTTTCCAATTCTTTTGGTAACAATACTTAGGTAGCAGCTGAGAACTACGTATTTTTCTTTGTTTGGTTTTTCTGAGTGGATGCTTGCTCTTTCATTTGAATTTGTGCTCTTGTTCTAGAAATCTTTCTTAAGAGTATGATTTTACCCTTATCAAACTGTACAGTCTTAACAGATTTATTTCTAAGAACTAAAGTGCTTGTTAAAAAATATATATATTTTCTTTCTGATACGTGTTTATTTGATTCTAAAAACTGCATTTAAAGGGATAAATATTAGTATATGTGTTCCTAGAATGCTCTCATTACCTATTCTAAGATGAATGGTGTGCACTGTTTAAGGAAGCCATCCTACTGTTCATTGCTGTCTGGGTTAAACAGAGAGAACAGCCAAAAAGGGGGCGGGAGCCTAGGAGCAGAATTAAAGTCTCTCCCTCTGGGGTCACCTTGGCTTTTTTAATTTCAGCGATGATAAGAATCTATCCTGCTTGTAAAATAAAGAGTTATTTATGCGATGATGGTGCAGTGTGGAAGTTTTGTGATAGAAAAGAATTGTTAGAATTTAGAAACACTACAATGAAGTAAATAATTTCCTTTGCTTACAGGACTCAATGAATGGTTGCTAAAACCAAAATATTAGAAGAGAGTTCAGTAAGTGCCTTAACCACAGTGATCCTCATCATAGTTTGAAGTGTCATTACACTGTATAACTGAGCTCTTGAGGCTAGTATAATCAGTAAAATACTGTGATTTTTAAAAGGATTTCTCATTTTTCTTCATTTGATTAGAGAAGATCTAAAATAACTATTGAAATATTGGAAATTGTCTGTTATTTTATATTCTTTTTAAATTGTCTTCTCCATACCATAAATTACAGTATTTCAAGGGGGGGGGGGGGGGAGATCCCTCTTTCCAGAGGATTGTTCCATTGTATGTTAATTGTAATTGGTTGGAGTACTTCTGAAGCTATAGTGGCTGAGTGATCTAGCACTCTAGTATTAGGGAGATACTGCCAATAGCAAGAGTTGAGTCTGTGCTTTCGGCTATAAAATTATCTGAATAGTACTGAAGTACTAATTTCTGGTTTGTTTTACTCATATTCATTTACAGATAGAGAATCTTCGGAACAAGAAATAGCTTTATTCTGGTTTTCCCCAAAATAATGGATGTGAAAGATTATCTTTTTTCTGAATACTGTTTCAGTTAAAATTATGTCAGATAGTGTTGATGTGGGGAAACTCACTGATAGAAAATGGAAAAGTAAAAAGAGATTTGGAAAATTAAAGCCTGGCTGCTTCTCCCAAGAAGATAAATCCATGTGAAACACTGTACGTTGACATCCTACGAAAAATACAACACTAATGAATTTGATTTTTGCTAAGCCTGAAAGTTTCAGCCTATGAATTTTCAAAGGCTTTGAAATGCAACAGGGGTGCAGATTTTGTGAAAGATGTTAGTCTGAGTTTGATCCAATATATTTCAGAGATGCTTGACAACTATTTCTTGATAAATGTCTTTTGATTTGTACTCTAGTTGTCGACTTGGGTGCATAGTTAAAGGTGGATTTTGATTGCATATGGTATTAACACATATACATATATATGTGTTACATATATGTGTGTTAACCCAACAGCTTCTCCAATGTTACACAAAATAGAAAAATTCTGATATCACCAATTTTGCAACTTTTAGGTTTTGTTCTACTTCATGTAGTGTAACTAAACAACTATTCAAGGCAATAGTGTCCCCACTTCTGAAGGGCTTTTTATGGCATAATCCATACTTCATGCTGAACTGATTTCTGTTCATCTGCTAAGCATCCTTGCAGGTTATTTCACAGCACGTGAATATCTTCTACAGATTTCAGTTTTAATTTTCCAGCTATCTAAAACATCCCCATCTTCTTCCTTTCTTTTTGTGACAGGAGTGTATTCACAAACCAAAATAGCATGTAAGAAACTGCTATGTGCAATTGTATCCACTTAGACAAGTATCCTCTAATACCAGATAAATTCAGATAGACAGATGTTACTGTACCTAACAAAAGTTAGTAGAAATGCAAGGCTCCACAGAATGCCATGTAAAACCAAAATTTTAATAAACCAGTGACACCTTGAATATCTGTGTATTAGGAACTGCTGGATTGTAATATTGAAGTCCAGTTTACCTGGAAACTGGTAAAACAAAAGTCTGCCATTCTGAAGGACATTTCTGGATAGGGGTAGCGTAACAGGCTGTCATGTGAAAACAACAAATATCTTAATTGATGTTGCTAGTGCTTGTGACTCTGCTGAATAACACTTATGATTTTACAATGAATCATGTTTATTGATGCTATTCTTAAATCCTGAACTGTTATCATTAAACAGTTGCAGAAGTATCTCAGCTATCCTGAAAAACAGATTTTTTTTCTAACCATTATGTTTGAAGAAAAAAAAATTTGAAAGCAAGGAATTTGGGATGCTATAGAGGCTACAAAACTGAAAGACAAGTAAGAATTCAAATGTTACATTGAAAGCCTCATAATTTTGAAGGCAAGCTCATAAATCCTGGTTTCTAGTTTGGATTTATATGGCTATGAAGTATAATCAGAAAATAGTAAGCAGTGATGAAGTGCCTGGGCAATGTTAACAAGCTTTAATAAAAAGCGAGGCTGTGAACTCACTAATGCTTGTTCAGTGATGCAGTCAAAACTACCAGCAAAGAGGACAGCGTGTCTGGTTTGGCCAAACAAGTCAGGTTAATCGTTTCAGTTTCCGAAGGTGAAATGGGAGCACCTGATGCTGAATGGTTAGTGCTTCATCCATTATTGCCTCCAAATGTAACATCTCTATCACCGCAGGATCCTCTTATAACACAAACATGGTCCGTGGTCGGTCAGAGAAGTTATTCAGGGCCAGTAAGTAATTTTAGACAGTGTAGGACTTCCATTTTGTCCTGGCTGTGCTAGAAGAGTTAACCTTAAATGCTTCATGAAGATGCTTCTTGACGTTACTCCTTCCAGGTTATAAACTTGATTTGAGTCTATTACCTACAGAAGCTGTGCGGGGAAATTCAGTAAATTGGTCCCCGTAGGTTCCTCTGAGCGAGCAGCATTAATGCACCCCAGAGTCAGCTCATCAATGGCAAACATCTGAGTTGTGGTCCACCAGTAGTGACCCATATTACAAATAAAAGTGCTAAAATGACTATAAACATCTTCTGTTTTATGCTTTATAAGTCAATTGACTTACAAAGTGTGCAGGTTGTGGAAAGGATGAACATGATTAAGACCAAGCTGGAAGCATTAAAATGAAATGTGATTGAAGCGGGCCTAAACTAAAGGAAAGGAGGGCGGCATAAGAGATAGTATGATTGATACTTGATGAAGGTGAAGCCACAATGTGTTGCAGTAGCTACAGCCTAATAAATAGTCAACACTGATAGAGGAGAAAGAGTTAAACCTTTGTATGAAGAAAGACAAATGCATAGAGAGGAATAAATTATTTAGTGTACCACTTACTACATTCAAATCCAATATTATTGGCTCCCTGAGTGAATTCATGAATATTGTATTGGAAGCATAGAAACTAGTGTAAGGTAGTTAGCTTACTTAAGGGAACTCCAGTGTCATGATGTATTATAGAAGGTTTTAAAACCAGGCTTAGCTACTTAATATCTGTCATTTTGTAAGTGTCCAATATAAACATGTGGCTTGGATGTGATAGGATTTACTGCTTAAACAGAGAATAACTGTGCCAGTGAGTTCTGAGCACATCACAGAGTCTGCAAAACCCTGGGCTCGGAAGGAATAACAGTAGTTTTATACCTTACAGTTCCAAGTCATATATAATGTGAAGCTGCCCTGGAATTGAAGTATGCCTTCCCCAAATTCTGCAACCTAAGGGTTTTTTGATACTATACATAAAACCTTTCAGTGGAAAATGGGTAATTAAAGTGACATAAAAATTCTTTACCTACCCAAATTCATGTGCATTCCCTCAACAAATACCAGCATCAGTGAACCATCTTCTTGCATCATTTATCTTTTCTTACCTTGTCATGAGATAGGTGTGTACCAGAAAGAGGACTGGCACAATATGCTGAACTTCAAAACTAAGATATAAAAACACTGCTTTGCAGAGGAAAACTAATGACTAATGTTCTTTATTTTCCATTGTAACCTGTGTATACTCATGCAGCACTAAAGAGAGGTTAAAGCAGAAGAAGGAACAAATGGCTTTCTGTTTTGCACCACTGTATAGCAGAAAGAATCCCATACCTTGGTATTTTTAAATGTCATCCTGAGATGTATTAAAAAGGGATATCTGCAAGTTATGGAGGATATTTATTCAGTTTACTCTGGTGCTGGAGAGATAAGATAGAGCACTGCATCTCATTTTGGTCTCAGAAGAACAGGTGAACAAACTGTAAACTGCAGAGGAATGTAAACTGCAAGAAGAATGAAGAGGTTTGAAATGCATATTGTGTTAAGACAGGCTGAAATAAAGAGATTTGGTTCATCTAACAGGTATTCAGCTGTAGCGCCCTGAGCCACGGGGGGGTAGAGTGATTACATCTCATTGCTTCTTCCCTGAGAGGAGCCAGGTCTGCCATCGCTTCTATACAGGACAAGGAGCTGGGACTGCACAGAGATGAGTAGTTAGGGCTAGGAGTCCTGCTCACACCTCAGCATGGTGTCTTACGTCAGTGACCTCTTGAAACTGCTGAGTAAACAGAGCATCTGCTCTTTACCAACCTCTTTGCAACCATGTGCTGAATTTAAACATTGCTGTTTACACAACACCTGAATTACACCTGATTCTCTACTGTCTTTGACTGGAAATCTAGTGCAGCAGATGACAGAAGCAGAGATTTTGCATACCTTCAAGCTGCTGTTGTGAGAAAGTGAAGGCAATCATAGCTTCGTTGTGAAATAGGAAAAATAAAAGGAGCAAAACCGAATTCACTGACAAGGTGCAGGCATAACTTTGAGAACTTGCTGTTTGCCCTTTTCTTTAGAATTTCTCCAGCTTGTTAATTGTTATTATAGAAGTATCAATTTGCTCTAAATACAGACAAAGTATCTTGTTGATAGGGCCTGGTCTGAGACTAGACAGGCAGATTTTATGTATAGATTGAGTTCTTTTTAGATTTGTATGGTTGTAGCACTTCATCCCAGCAAAATTAATGGAGGTTTTTATATTAGCAGTATAGATCTGTTTGATGGTAAGGGTCAGGAATCATTAGCTATGGGGCACACTCTGTAGTAGTGCTTTTTTTTAGCCTTGATAAGCCTAAGGCTGCTCATGCATCCAGTCTCCTTTTGCTGCTTGCATTCCATATTTATGTTTTTAATTTATCTTAGTACTTAGGGATATTGAATCATTAGAGAACATATTTTAACTTACTCTTCCAAATCTGTCAGCCGCCAATAGTAACAAAACCATGAAATGTTTTATTTTGAAAAAAAGTCATCCTTTCTCAGTTGAATTAGTTGTTTAATGAAGATGCAACAGAAGAATCTTCTGTTTCTTCTTCTGCTTATTTTCAATGCTCCATTGCAGCCATTTGGCTATCCAGCTTCAGAAACAAGCAAACTCTGCCATTACCTTTCTTGTGGTTTCCAGTGTATTTTCAGTCACCCATTGAGAAGACCATGCTGTCTAGTCTGCTTCAGAGTTGGTTGGTTTCAAAAGCTTTTCCCTGTCCCATGTTAAACTCTGAAATTAAGTGTGACAGTACTTGGTGTATCTGGATCTGTGTGGCTTAGTTAAAGGAAAGATGGAGGAAGCTAACAGCTCATTTATTTATTTATTTATTTATTATTATTCTAGTTTCACCTTTCAGTCATGTTCTCTACTGACATACCCTTGTGGTAGTCTTTTTTGTAGTTGTCTTGAGAAGTGTGCACGAATTAGGTGATTTCTGTCTGGAATTAAATTTTGTGGAGGCAATTTCTGAAGTTATGTTTGGAATATGTTACCTTTTATTCGCCTCAGAGTTTGTCTTTCAGTAGACCCTGACAGACGTGTTTTTGCTTATGAGAGGCATATGTTAGTGTCTGGGAGAATTCGGTTGATCTACCATAAAAATAAGTATTGTTCTGCTACCAGCTATAAAATCCTATGAAAGAACAACCTGTTACAATAAATATAAACAGTGGCTGACCCTGCTTTGTTCATTATGTCAAAGCCTGTAATTTCAAAGCCTGTAAAGCCTGTATGTTCTAGCTTTCTAGTTTCTGGGTTTCTAGTTTCTTTTTTTTTTTTTTTTTTCCTTCTATAGATTCTTCAGTCTCTCTAGCAAACAGCAGCAGTGTTGATCAGTGCCCTAAGCCTCTGCTGGCTGAAACTGTTTGCTAGCAAAAGCACTTTGTCCATGTGCAATGATTTCTAGTTGGTCTTCTGCTTGATCTTGTCTTGTATTTGCTCCTGTTTTTCCTCTGATTAAGTCTCCAGCTATTCAGCTTCTTAGAGGTTTCAACTGTAGCTTCTGTTTTACGGCATGCCAGGGGCACGCATTGAATTTAGCAAGTCTTCTAATTCAATAGAAATCAGAGACAAGATTAGCTTAGGAGTGTATTACTGATTTCTACTGCTATGTATGCTAGGTATGTATGTTACGTGGGTAGATGTTGTATTGCTTCATTTCCTCAGTGTAAGCTTAGTTGAAGGAGGGATGAAGGAGGCTAACAGGTCATTAATTTATTTATTTTTTGACTTAACAAAATTAACAAGAAACAACATAAGTTGGATTTTGTTAACCCTGTAAAAGTGGAGTGATTTAGGCCTTTGTCTGGATCCCTAAAGCATTGATGCTGCAGGTTGTTGTCCAACCTGCCTTTCAAATGGTGCAATGATAAAGCCACCACTGAAAATAGAAACCTGGATTCTGTCAGGCTCTCTGAAAAGTGACTCAGCTCCTGAAAGTGGTAGACCTGCAGAGCTGCTTGACAGTCTTCTTCCTTAAT
Organism: Rhea pennata; assembly: GCF_028389875.1. NCBI lineage: Eukaryota > Metazoa > Chordata > Aves > Rheiformes > Rheidae > Rhea > Rhea pennata. The sequence continues at coordinate 57,034,144 of NC_084665.1, forward strand.
GCAAATTCACTGGAATAATCTCCCTTTTTTTCCCCCTGCATTGCATTTGAAGTGGTTCTTGTCATTTTCGTTAGCCCTGGAACAAAAGAAGAAAATTTGCAGTTCACACTGCAAGTAAATTGTAAGGTAACTATTCAAACCCTTGGAGATAGCTGTTGTAATTATACTGTGGGTTTTACTTTTTTATAGCTGTAATTACTAATTCTTAAAACTCCTAAGTGGATTATATGTTTGAATAGTTTATATTATCTCTGAGCTTTGATGCAGTGCTCAATAAAGCTGCACTGTAATTATTTCAAGTTGTGTATATTGTTGCATGAATATCTTGTTGCCAGAGCATCACCTCCTCAGTAGTTAATCTGTATGACACATACTGTCATTGTAAAACAAAATGTAGCCAAATCAGCCTTTAGTGAACCTCCAACTGCCATTTTTGTACATGTTTCTACTAATATAATAGGAGCCATCTTTTCAAGTTTGTCCTCTGCCACTGTCCCTTGTATTGTTTGACTCTTGATGTTGTGCATATTCTGAGTGCGAAAACAAAGAAATTCCTCTTTTAATTTAAAGGTTTTCCATTTCTTGCATTTCTAGATCTGCTTAGTACAAACACAGGTTTATGACAGACACATTTCTTCTTCTAGCAGATTACTTAGGTGATTCCTGAAATGCAAAAAGCAGATTTGCACATCTTAAAAGAACTGATCCCATTAAACAAATACCTGCTTAAGTATCAGAAGCCTCTGTGTTGCCTTACTTTGTGTATTGGGCATGCTTTCTAGTGTATTTAGGTGTGTAAACATAATGGAGACATAAACAGATAAACATTAGCACAGCTTCAGTAGTGAAGCCTTAAAGCTAGCCATATTCAGTAATGCTGCAGGTGAAGTTTGGGTTAAATAGTGTGTCCTTTTAAAGAGAGCATAGAGCTCTAGAGCTTATCTTGCATCTTACCTGATTTGGACAGAAGTGGATTCTGATGATTATTCAGTCAAGACATTGACATAGTGGCCTCCTTTAAACTGAAAGTCTTCTGAAAATAATAGCCTTTTATTTCAGTTTTCTTTGTCATCACCTAGACTGCAGTGAGTATTTGCTTCTGGCTTCTTTTATTTAGGTTGCTGTGGTTATCAACTGTGTGCAGATCGGAGTTGCATTATGTAGAAAGGTGGGTTTCAGAAACAAAGGTGAGAACTGGCTAAACTTGGTAGCACCAGTAGTGTTTTTTTGTTTGTTTGTTTTGTTTTTTTGTTTTTTTTTTTTAGCTGATAAGGTTGTTTGCAGCTAGAAGAGAAACTTTACAAAGGTCTGCTCTTGTTTTTTTTTCTTTTCTCTTGTTTTCTTTTTTCTTTTTTGTGTATGATATTAGTAAGACTCGTCCAAAGTTAATGGCTAATCAAATCAGGGCTTTAGTTGTTGGAACCTGGATGTCATCAAAGTACAGTGAAATTCAACTTAAAATGGTGTACCAATGAAGAAAAATTTTTGCTTGCTATCTTGCAGAGTGCAACTCCTCTATGAAAATCCAAGTGGTTAATAATTATGATGTATTGATTAACATTTCCATAGCGTTACATACTCTGGTCATTTATCACATTTCCAGAGTGCTAGGCACTGCATAAACATAGGCTGTGTAAGCTCTTACTCCTCCAAGGGCATTTGTCTGCATCTACTAATGAGAATGTTTTTCTTAAAGGCTTTTACATAGTTGCACAGCAAAGTATGCCAAAAGAGTATGTGTGAGCAGAGAAGAAACTCATTCCACAAGTCACAATGTTGTTTTGTGGACAGTACTGCAGAGCCATGGCAAATATATTGGCCAACGCTGACCAAATTTCTTTCATTGTTCCCTGAGGTGAGAAGGCCTGCTACAGATATCAGCACAAATGCCCTGTCGTTCTGGTAGATTTTTAGCTTCATGGCTGTTGACCATCCTGACGACATCTCTGTGGTCAAACTACTGAAGTAACTTAAAAAGTAGCTTTTTTTTTCTTTTCTTCTTCTTTTTTTTTTTTTTTTTCCCAGCCGTGCAGGAGGGAATTGGCTTTGAGCACAATGCAGCTTGTCAGGCTTCTTTTCACATGCATTTGGTGTACGTGGCAAGCGTACGTTGCTGATTTTGTTGTACAAAGAAATGAATCAAAAAGCAGACAGTCTAGAATATCACTTATTGGCATTCTTACATAAAAACTTTGATGGTGATGTCCCTGCAGTTGTATTCTAAATTATAAAATGTGTTCGATGTTAACCATTGTTAGCAGTTGTTTTGGAAAAGGTTAGATGCAGCTATAACCTACAGATGTTACATCTATCACCTTTGGGGTTCTCTAGTCATTGAAGCTGTGATTTTTCAGTTCAGAGACAGTTGTGTGTGTTATGTGGGTTTTACATGAGCCCTGGGAGGCCAGGTTCACTTACTGAATGAACAGATGTGATATCCTGTATTTCTGAAGGCTTAACCAAGACAGCAGTCACCAAATACCATTCCTCAAATAACTTGGAGAATGGCAGCTTTCATAGATAAATAGCAGTGAAGGGTTCAGGTATTAAATTATCATAAACATTGTTACCAGAAATAACATTTTTTTTTGTCATGAAATGTATTGATGGTAGCAAAGTACCATAAATAACTCAGTATGTTCCTGTTTATACATAAGGATATCCAGATTTTTACATTTATTTTTGATCCTAATTTGCAATCCTCTTTGAAAGTAAGCTGAAGGATTGCTTGAGGAATCATTCTGCTTGCCTCAGGAAGATCTATTAGCTGCTCAGCTACTGCCGAAAGCCCACATACCTCTTCTGACTGCTCTTATACCAGCAAGCCTTCTGGGAGAAGATGATTGCATGGAGCAAAAGTAACTGTTGCTTGAAGCACACCGTTGCTTTGGCGCATTACCCTTGTGTTGAACATGTTGCCTAGAACTATGATTCAGATCCTGTATCAGGAAACATTTTGCACAATCTTTGTAATAGAAAAATGAGCTTTCCTTAAGTGAGTGCTATATATGCTGCTTCTGATGCGCACAGAACTTAATTTGTTGATTTCTAAATGTTAATTAAAAATGACATGCAAGTGATGGATCGCTGATTTCTCAGCAGAAGCAACTGTTGAGTCATGGCATAGATGTTGCAAATAATCTTCCTCACTAGGAGCACACCTATTTATTGTCTGCTGTAGGTGAAACTGTGACTTCTGACAATACTAGCCAATTTAAAGGCCTAACAACAGATGCCTCTTGGTCTGTGTTATCAGATGATGCTGCCATATACCAAGGCTTTGACTAATGCGGTCATGTGATTTCAGAGTGCCTTTTGCTGAAAGCGTGGCCCATGGTACTCAGTCAGCAACAAAACACGACTTCCTCTAACTTTAGAACTATGAATTACTACTTTCATTTCCTCTTTTTCTAGTTTTCAAGAAAGGTTATGCAAAATAGATGCCTGAAACATAATGCCATCTTCTTCATCATTTTCTAGTAACTAACCTAAGTCAAGGCAACTGGGGAAATCAGGCAGTGGTAGCGTTTGGTTGGTAACGAGTACAATAAAATGTGCTGACCTGCATTTTGAGGATCTGAGTTCCAAGAGGGGTGACATGGAGTTAAGGGAGTGGGATCCTGAGCAGAAACACTACGCACCTGTGGGCAAAGGTCAGTGCTTGGTAGATCTTGCTGCCTTTATTCAATTTCAGGCACTAGCTGAAATTAGGAGCTAGAAGAGCTTTTTTTAAGGGAGTAGCTAAAATTAGCATACAATACATAAGGGATGAGAAGCAGTGAACTTCTCTCAACGTCACCGAAGAAGTCAAAACTGCTGAGTGAATACAAAGTTAGTTTTGCTGGATCATCCCAGCAAAGGAAGCTTTGTTTCTCTGTTGTACAAATTCTGTCTGGTATATGTTAGCAGGAGAAGGGTTTGAGGGGGGAAAGGAAGGGAACGTGGCAGGACAGCACAGCGGAAGCACTGCTGCGTCTTGGCACAGAGCTGACATCACTGACTCCAAACAAATGATTAAGACTCTAGTAGCAAAAATGAAAGTGAGTGAAAAAGGTTTGAATTTTAACAAGTCAGATATAGTATTAAGAAGATTAGTCCAAAGCTAACTGTAGAACAGTGTTTTTATACTTCAGTGTACAGTTTATAAAAGCTAATAGCATTGATTGTGTTACCTCAAAGGCCTAAATGGGGAAAATAGCTGGTGCAAATATATGGTGAAACCAACTTCATGAATTTCAGTTTTTAATGTGGCAATTAATGGAAAGTTTTTCTCAAATAATCACTTGGAGAAATAATCAACAGCCTTTTTTCTGACTTCTGTTTGAAAGAAACAACCAAGAGAAGAATTCTCTCCCCCCAGCAGAGCCAGATATTCATGCTGTCAAGGGAAATCTCAGTTTGGCAAGCCTGTTTGTTGTAGATAGCTGTTTGATTCCCTACTCAAGACACTTAGTAATCCTGAAATTTGATACCATTTTGCTTTAGATGCAGACAGTTGTGGCCGAAATTCCTCACTTAATTTGTGATAATGATAGATTTCATAATTTTCATGTACTGTTGGCCTTATACTAACTATAATGACAAATTCACCTCTTTGATATCCTATTCTTTCATCCCTGAAATTTCTGACTGTGAAACTGTTATCTTTCTCTGTGTTCTTTGAGGTTCAAATCAAACTGTCTTCCCATGCTGCTGATTATACTATTGATGGGATTGCTCTAAGTTGAGCATCTGGTAATATGACTTTAGTTTAAAAAAATGCTGAATTTGCTGTTGTTAGTATAGTGTACAAAGCATCCTCAGTGAGATGTTACTTTGCTTATTTTTGAAGCATGTCTCTTCTGGAATACCCAAGTTGTCTAAAAGATGTAATTTACCAGTCTAAGCAGCTCTGATAGTTGTGCTTTGCAAAAATGCTAATACAACCACCCACATACTCCACATGCACCCGCAGCTTGTGTCTCTGCCTTAAGGGCAGTAACAAAATTTCATTACCTACTGTTGCCAAAATACAGTAGAAAGTTCTATCTGAGAAATTACTGACAGAAGTTTCACATTTTTCTACTTTTTATCTTGTGGTTTTGGGGCAGAAAAGGAAACTAACCTCCAGCTTCAGAGAGATACTATGTGGTAAACAGCAGCCCAGGAACTCTGTTGCCCATTCTGTTAAATTGTAGAATGGTCCTTGGCATGGTTTTAGCGCAAGTCAACTAGCAGTATCCTAAGCAGGGAGAAGAGCATGGTTCAAGAGTTAGCATGGGCTAGGGATCATTCCCAGTAGCCAGGCTGGATGTGGCTGTTCTGTTTCGAGGTTTAGTGGATCTTATGGGTATGATCAGACTGTGCCAGTGGACTTCAAGGCCTTCCAATAGCCTCTGACATTGTTTAATTCACAAGTACACGGGTAGCCACCGTCATGGTTTCTTTTCTAAGTCTCTTTAAGATTTATGTTTATGTTTTAAATTCAAACAGTTGATTCATTTTAGCTGTACCCAGTTGGTTGTTTTTTTCTTTTTTTTTCTTTTAAGCAGGAGTTTTGCAACTTGTACATTCCTCTTGCATTATGTCACCTTCACTTCAAATTGCCAAACTGTGGCGAGAATTCACTGCTCTTTGTTCTTTGTATGGAGTCAGTCAACTTAAGCTGACTGTTTGTGATGAGGTTACAAGCAACAAGTTTAAGCCCATCACCATCTTCAGCAGAGGTCATCAGCAGTGGCTTAGTGTTTCTGAGATCACTACTGACCTGAGCTATTACTTTAAATAGAGCGATGGGGGGGGGGGGGGAGGAAATCTCTGTTTGCCATCTCCTGAGCCATGTGTTAGCCCTTTAATCTGAAGAGTTTATAACTCGCTGGTGGAACTGAATGCTTCTGACCTGGGCAGAGTCCTAGAAATTCTCCTGTACATGTCTGTTGATTTGTAGCCAAAGTATCCTGTGTCTGAGGTACATGGAAACAAAAATACCAATATACTGACTCCATTTCTTTCAACCTTTGTCTAGGTTCTTCCTTTCCCCAGCCAGGTGGTCTACAACAGAGTCGGAAAGTGCGGGAGTCGGACTGTGGTTTTGCTTTTGAGAATTTTATCAGAGAAACATGGATTCAACCTGGTTACGTCTGACATTCATAACAAAACAAGACTTACTAAAAATGAACAGGTAAGTTATTCCTGGTCACCTTAGATGCTGGTTTCTTATTATGCTTCTGAAACTGTGAAACAAACGGATGATTATGCTAGCAGAATCATATTGAAAAGATATGTATTAACTTTTTTCACCTGAGTAATCAGCCAGGATTCGTCACCCTTTGAGTGGCTTCAATTAATAGAAGAAATGAATGGTAGAGGCATGAACAGCATGATGTGGGGAGCTACCAGAAAAACTAACACAAATGAGACAGCTCTTGGATGTAGTCAACATAGCAGTTGTCAGTCCAGTGTTAGTCAGTTCAGCAGAGAGGCAAGAAAGTTGCTCTGAGTGGAGTTTGGCACTAGCAGCTTCTGGGACCTGCATTAATATATCTGCACAGCCATTTATCATATAGATGTGCCAGCTTATTCAGGCCTGGCTTGGATCTCTTTAAGCAGAGCAGGAATTGAATAATAGCCAACAATTTCTTTGCTCGCTTTCTTCATTTGCTTTGAGTTATTACTTGCTTCAAAAAGTTGTTTCTCAAGGCTGTGGTAACCTGTGTTGCTGTAGTTTCACACTTCCTAGATCCTCTCTCAGCACCTTCCTCTTCTGCCTTTTTCACATTATCATACATGCCTTACCAGGACAACACCTAGTAAAACTTTTCTCCCCCTTTCATGTTCCCTTAAGAGGTAGAGAGCACTATTTTTGCAGCTTTGATTCCACAAAAGGTTACCTGTATTTAAGGGAGTCACCCACCATAAATATCACTGCCATCAGGAGGTCTTGATGCAAATGATACAGAAACTTCAGACTCCAGAGATTTAGTGAGATGCCTTACACACAAGTGTATTCTTTTCCCACAGCTGTTCTTTTGATCTGCTGATTCAGGTAAATGCTGCAATAACAGCCTGCGTCATTGCTAAGATTAGCAATCTACAAGCCACAAAAGGATATGATGCTCAAAATACAGATGTGGGGCCAGCAATGGCCTTGTACTGTAGTTAGGGGTTATTCATTTGTAGCCTGCTTGCGAACATGTTTCCCCATTTGTTCATTTAGATGTGGCAGTTCATTCCAAGTGAAAGGCTCCTTTCTAGGGAAGGGCTGTTGGGGATGGCTGGAGTCCCACCTTTTGCCCCTGCTCAGCCCCCTGCACTGTTGCCACTGTGCCTGAGCGAGCAGAAGGATGGGGCAGAGCCCTGAGCTGCAGCTCTTGCAGGGTCCCTGTGAGTGGTGAGCTGCTGCCATTGCCACCACTGCCACAGTTCTTGCAGGAGGTTGCAAAATGGTCCTGTTGCCTCAGGGTCAAGTGATCCTGTGCTATGCAGTGTGTTTAGTTATTCTGTCTGCTTTTAGGTTTTTCTGCTTAATTATCAGATACGGGATAGGGATTTTTCCCGGTATAATTGGAGTTGTGTTTTGAGTTATTTGGCCTCGTTCTGAAGAAGAAATTCCTCATCGTATTTCATTGCTCATTGGCTGGGAGGTGTATCATAAAAACTAAAAAAATCTTTAAAATAGTAACTTCCATATTCACCCTCATTGTCTCCTTCATTACAGTGCTGTTGGGCAGATTGTCCATTGTTAAGCAGAACAAAAGATCACTTATAAACAGTCTTCTATGCTTTACTCCAGTGAAGATATTAAAATCCCAGAGTAGCCTGCGGGTTTTCTTTTTTTTTTTTAGCAGCAGATATGTTGATGGAGGAAAAATACCTGCATTATTTTTTGCAATACAAAAGCTGTTATATTATTAGATAGCAAATGTGATAGAATGCAGGTGGTGGTGGACATATTGTTACAGAGCTGAAATTTTACTCTCTAGATTACCCTATTATAACTCGAGTCACTTTATTCTAATTTATGGTTTATTTGTATAGTTAAAATAGGTTCATAATTTAATGAGTACTTCTGCTGAAAAGTGCCGAATATGAGAAATCAGTTACTTCTCCCACCTTTAATGTGATATACACACTTGGAAATTAAGAGAATGGATGAGCTCGGGCTCCAAACACTTGGATGATCTGAGCAGGGCTGCAGGCTCCCAACATGAGCATGGGCTGCTCACTCAAGATGCTACTACTCTTTTCCTTCTGTCATTTGTCTGTCTTGTGTTTGGTTAAAGCTCTGGTCCAGCCAAGAATTTATATAAATATTTAGCTTATGCAGTCTGCTATTGTTAAATAAAGTTAGGCACTTAGGTGTTCTTTATGACTACAGTGATTGCACATAACTGGAATACATATTCTCATTGCCCTTTCCTACTAAGAAATTTTCTCAAATTGTGTGTGCTTGCCAGCAGTTAGAACTGTAGCCTTTGAACATCTGTGATGAACTCCCCATAAGGGAGTGGGTTTTGGAAACCAGTGGGTTCATTTGTCCCTTGCCATTTGCAAAAATAGTCTCAATTGAATTAAATACAGAAATTATATGCAATATTCATGTATACAAAGTCCAGTTAATCAACATGGCTTTAAATTGACACACACATCGATGCATAATGAATTCTTCTCCCCTCAATAAATTCCTTTGCATTCAGAGAAGGAAGAATGAGTATGCTTAAAAATATGCAAAAGCAGATTACATACAATAATAATTGATCCTTTGTCTGTATATCATTTCCTTTTGCTACTCATCCTTTTGCCCAGACAGCCAGATTTATACATAGTTCAAATTTAACACACTAATAATCCGTTGCTAATTTTTCTTAAACACTTATAAAGACAGAAAATTAGTCTTAGCAGCTTAGGGAGTTTAAGAAATTTTTGAAGCAATTCCAAATTTTTAAGAGGTGAAAGTGGAGGTCCAGTCACATTCTTGTGATGATGACACAGTTGTGAATTTTCTATGGAAAGGAAGTTCATCCAAGATAAAAGTGATATACTAAATGCTTGCAGATACTTGTGTCTCCTGGTTCCTACATACCTTCAGTAGAGACTGAAACCAAGAGAATAAGTTAAACAACTCACAAGAGAGACAGATGCAGTGAACCTTTTGTTGTATTTGTATCAATGTTAGCAGAGACCATCATGTAATCTAGCTGACATCACTTGGAAAATCACAATTGTCTCACCATTTTTATACGTTTCAATCTTGAATTCCATCGCAGTGAAATACAGCACTTTAAAAAAAATAATAACCTTTTGACCAACCAGAGAAAAGTCTATAGGCAGCGTCATTATCTCTTTGTTTTTTTCATTTTGTTCCCAGTGGAATATACCTGTTGTGAATCTTAACACAATGCAACAGCTCTGAGCAGGCCAACCCATGAGGGATGAATGTTTAGAGAAGAGAGGAAGAAGGTGTCCTGTCTTGCAAATCTGACTTCAGTTTGTTTGCAGGAAAAATGCTGTGGCTGGAACAACGCCATCCTCCACGTTTCTTTCCTTTAGGGGAAGGCCCCATCCAGTTTCTCCCTGAGTCGTTTCACTGTGCCATCTGCTGGATTGTTATTTAAAATGCAGCAACAACAGAGTATAAATATACTGATGAATCTGAGGCATAGTGGTTTGATTTATTCGATGTGGCCAGCTGAAGAGCCTATAATGATAGCATAGGACAGTAGTCTAAGGAAAAAGATTTTAGCTTATTGCTTCTTGATTTTCTTGCTTAGGTGGGCTTTAAGATTCAAAATGAGCTTGTGTTTTACAGGGTTGCCTCTGTTTATGGATCTAGTCTTGTTTAAAGGCTTTGCATAAAAATCAGAGCAGAAAAATTGTAGAGAAAAGTTTGGAAAGAAAACTTAAGGAATCACAGTGGCAACAAGATATGATGCTAAGGAACAAATCAGCATTTAGGCTAAAAGACTGTTCCTTGCAAGTATTTGCTGTTTTGGTAGGCTTTTTAGAATCGGAGTCTGTCTGGCCGTATAATGAGTATTTAAAACCCAGGTATTTCTAGCAATTGCAGCAAATGCTTATAAGCACAGTCAGTCATGCCGTGGAGGTCTTTGCAACTGCTCACTTTTGTTTCAAGCTCTGCAGACTCTCACTGTGTTGTCTGTCTACTTTTCTGCCGTAGCCCTCGGGGAGCGCCGTGGGCTCCCTGGCAGGGGCTGGCCAGCCTGCACATGATGCCAGCACCTGCCTCTCCCCACACATGCTTCATGTCCTGGCATTTCCTCTCTCCCTGGATCCTTGTTCAGCAGCATTAAGTTGTCTAGTGCAATTTAGTTCATTTCCAAAGCAAATTACTAGTTTTTCAGCACTGCCTCACTGAAGCAGCCTGAGTGAACTATTGCAGGAGAGATTGTGGCAGCACTGAGAAACAAGGGACGGCTCCTTATGAGTTGTTATCCTCCTGGGCGTGTGCCCCATTTGGTCTTCCCTCAGCTATTTTTCTAGTTTCTCCCGCCAAATACAAAAACATTCTCCTTCATCTCTACCCTGCCTATGTTTGCCATGGTGGTTTATTTTCTGCTTGTGCCTTTTCATGTCTTTTCAAACTAATGATGGTTTAGGAAAGGTCTCCTAGATGATCACTACTTACCTCTCTCTCTCTTCCTCCCACGTCTGTCATTACATCCAAGTCTACTTGCTCTTCTTTTGCCAACTCTTATCCTCTACTCACTCTTCCTCCCTCTGTCTCCTCTACTGCAGCCTTCTTGTCTCTCCTTCTTTTTTCTTTTTTTTTTTTTTTTAATAAATAAATAAATAAATACTGGAGAGCTTACCCTTCTGGTAGATGCTGGAAGATTTATATATTTATTTTTGCACCATCTTAGAAGGAAGGCTGATTGCCTGATGTTCCTGAGCAATACGTTTGGCTTGTAAGTTGAAATCAATTCAGCACAGTGGGATCAGAGAGAGGGAGAGGGAGAGAGAGAGAGAGGCCCATGGGAAATCTCGCCACAATTTACATGTGGCTGTGAGCCATTGCAGTTATTTATTTTTCCCTACTGACATCTGTGTGTTGTTTCTGTTGAGCCTTACTTACCCTTTGGCAGGGTTTTTAAAAGAATGGGGTTTGCTTGTTTGTTCATACGCATAGTGCAACTTTATCCACATCTGCTTACAAGTCCAGTTGAGCAGTAAGTGTCTAAATATGAAGGTACTTTAAGTCAAAACAAAATTCTATGTCTGTTTTGGAATAAGTTATTATCATAGCTCTAGAGATTGAATTTGGTAGCAAGAACTCTAAAAAAAAAAAAAGAAAAAAAAGAGCCAGGCAGCCAGATGCTGTCTAACGGTCTATGTGCATCTTTGCAGACTCACTTTAGAGACTTACTTTACTTTACACACACAGACACACACACATTTATTTGTCATTATTGTTTTTAAGCTCATACTATTTTTACATCTCCATGTTTGGAGGTTTGGGGGGTTTTTTATATTATGAAGTGAGAGATCTGATAGCTAGCCTTGGGAGTCTTTCTTCTGTTTCATTCTGGAAGCAAGATAAGTGAATATCATTTTTCAGCAAAAAGAGTTACCAGTCCTAAAAAACTGTCAATTTATTCAGTTTGCTAGAAAAGCCTTTGTGTCCTGGGCTTTCTAATTCTGACCTAGTCAAGTTTTGCTTTTTATTTTTATGAATTTCTTTCTCGTAGCATTTTTATTGTAATAAAGGAGATGTATAAAGACTTGTTTATATTTGGATCAGTCAAGAGTGTGGATATGACTAACTAAAGCTAGGGAGCCATCTTCACTTCTTCCCATTTTCTTTTCTCAAACATTTTTTCTATGTTTTTTCCTTTCATATTATCTTTCTTTCAGTCTCCTCCTCTGTTTCTTCCATTCTCTTGGGGTTTTAGTGTTTCGTGGGCTGAAGCCTGGGTAAATAGACCTAAAGTTTGATACAGTTGAGCAAGTTTGACAGAAAGAGGCCCATCCAGAGAAGATAGACAAACTCTTTGCTTCAGTGCTTCTCACATGTGTATGTGTATACAACTGTTGAGGGCAAAGGAAGGACGGGAAGAGAATATTTGTGTGTGCACTTTTTCATTCTGCTCCAGAAATTAAATGGCTATGGTTTGTCTTGGCTGAAAGAAGAAGATAGGATATGTGTCTCATGGAGGGGAAAAAAAAAAGTAAGTAAGTAAATGAAAAAGAGCTGAGAAGCAATAGAATGTGACACACAAAGTAAAAAAACAGCAGAATACAGCATATCAAAACCGGAAAATGTGAAAAGAAAAGAAAAGAGAAAAGAAAAGAGAAAAGAGAAAAGAAAAGAAAAAAAAAAGAAAAGAAAAGAAAAGAGAAAAGAAAAGAAAAGAAAAGAGAAAAGAAAAGAGAAAAGAGAAAAGAGAAAAGAGAAAAGAAAAGAGAAAAGAAAAGAAAAGAAAAGAAAAGAGAAAAGAAAAGAGAAAAGAGAAAAGAGAAAAGAAAAGGGAAAAGAAAAGAAAAGAAAAGAAAAGAAAAGAAAAGAAAAGAAAAGAAAAGAAAAGAAAAGAAAAGAGAAAAGAGAAAAGAAAAAAGAGAAAAGAAAAGAGAAAAGAGAAAAGAAAAGAAAAGAGAAAAGAAAAGGGGAAAGAAAAGAAAGGAGAAAAGAGAAAAGAGAAAAGAAAAGAGAAGAGAAAAGAAAAGAGAAAAGAGAAAAGAAAAGAGAAAAGAAAGAGAAAAGAAAAGAAAAGAAAAGAGAAAAGAAAAGAAAAGAGAAAAGAAAAGAGAAAAGAAAAGAAAAGAGAAAAGAAAAGAGAAAAGAGAAAAGAAAAGAGAAAAGAAAGAGAAAAGAAAAGAAAAGAAAAAAGAAAAGAAAAGAAAAAAGAAAAGAAAAGAAAAGAAAAGAAAAGAAAAGAAAAGAAAAGAAAAGAAAAGAAAAGAAAAGAAAAGAAAAAACGATTGATGTCCCTTAATGTAGTTTGTATATTTATATGGCATGGACATCATTTTCTGTGAAGCTCTTCAGGGATTTTTAATGCACTGATTGCACACCAGTCAGCTTATCTTGACCACTTAATAGGCTGAACCCTATGCTTCCCCTTATTTTGTCTATGTCAGCTATAACATTCAAGTTAACATTTTTTAAATTAACATCCTCTTAATGGTGTTTATATTTAGTATGTGAATTGACATGATCCTAACCAGGATGTTTATCATCTTTTCTTGTCTCTTTCCGCCCACCTCCCAAAGGCTATGAATTTCTGTTATTTTCTGTATTATTTTCTGCTACCCAGGCTGTAAAATTCAATAAACGTATTGTGAGTTTCAAATGCATTTGTGTTGAGTGTCCATAGTACAGCCTGTATTTGAGCATAGAACAGCTGCTACTGAAAAGAAAATCTTAGGAGAGTAAAAGTGAGGAAGGAAAATTAATGAGAATCGTCCAACTTTCTAGCACTTCACTCCACTTAGTACTTTCAATTCCTTGACATGCCCTAGAATATTCTTGCGGCTGGAGTTAGGCTTATACAAAATATGTATTCATATCCTTGGAATGTGGTCTTTGGTATATACTGTTTACAACATTTTAATTATTTTTTTAATGCAAAATTTAAATAATTTTTAAAACAAAATTAAAATGCTGTGAATGTACTACAACTTAGCACCGTTGTTCCAAAAGTGCAGGTTAGTTTCAGACTCTTAATCTTCTGTCATAGTGGAAGGAATGTTTTCTATACAGTAGGCAGACAAACACAGTGTTTTGGCAAGGTAACAGTTTTTACTGTTACATGAAGATGTTCGTTGGCTCTGCTCCCACTTTCTGGTATGGTTTCAGACATTTTACTTTTTGGTGTTCTGCTTAGTAGAGCCAGTATCTCAAGAAGGCAGCTGCCACTTGCAAAATTCTGATGCAGGTTTAGGCAGAGTTTAGATACTTCCCTTGATTTAAGACCTTATTTAAACTGATACCGGCTTCTGGGAGCAGGTAAGCCGCATGAGAGCATGAGGGTGTCTGCATTTTAACTTTTCTTGCATAGGCATGAAATAGTAACAGTGCTATCTAGAGTGCAGTTACCATCATAGTTTGAGGGGGACGGTGGAGGAGAAATTCCTGAGTAATTCTAGGCTTGAAAATTACATTGTTGTTTGTTGTTTGAGAGTTATATTTGTTTCAAAATGTGCCTTGACATAACATGGAAAAATTGATTTGTTAATTTTTTTCAGATGGAATTGATTAAAAACATAAGCACTGCTGAGCAACCCTATTTATTCACTAGACATGTTCATTTCCTCAACTTTTCAAGGTAAGGCATTTATTCAGTTGAAAGGCTTTTTTGTTGATTTATATTAATATATGCTATACAGGTGCTTTCTCTTCTTTTTCAAACGTAAACAATACAATGAGCTATTTTTGTCCTTTCTGGCACTAGAAGTCACATTCAGAAGTTTTTTCCGGTAGTATTTTTGCCTACAGAATAGTTACGTACAGTATATTTTTGAAAAGCCAGAATACTATTGCATGCTTCTGCTACAGAGACTCTCTTGGTTTATAACATTTCCAGCCAACATGAATATCACGTAGCTTACGTTAATGGAGTTCCTGTCAGATTTCCAATTGATGCTGAGTAATTTGAAGACAGTGCTAACAAAGCATATGATAGTAACTTGGGTCTTTAAACTGGCTCGTGTTTTAAAAGTGGCTGCACACTGGTGTGAGTGTTCGACCTGTATATAGTATCGGATAATAGAAGTTCACCAAGTTCGTTCATTTTGTGACTGGAATGATTTTTCACCCATTCAAGTTATATTTTTGTACTGACAAAATAGTTCCCCTTCCACAGGATGCAGAAGTATTTGTAAACCATGCACCATAACCACGCTCTGTATCGTGGGAGTGCAGCTCTGTCTGGCATAAAATTTAACAGCTATTTAAAAGTACACAGCAAGGCTCTAGGGGCATTTACAGCACAGAATGTGAAGAAAATTGAATTTGGATTAAACTTCTGAGGGATTTTTGGAAGGGTGCAGATGAGGTATGCCAGTTAGCAGTTAGCCAGTGTACAGAGGTTAAAGCTGACTTCAGAAGGTTATTGCCCGAGCTTTAAATTTCATTTGAAAATTATGTTCAGGAACGATGCCATCTGTGCCACTGGGTTGGACTCTTGGTACTTAGATAAAAGAATTTCTGTGGAAGTGTGGATTTTCCAGAGGTCTTTGCAAGAGCTTGTCTGACTTCTCAGCATTTTTTTTTATGCAGTAATGTTGGTTCATGTACTTCAAATGTGTGGTTTCAGGCATGGGTACAGAGTGTGGTAAGAAATGCCAAACATTTAAATGTTTTTTTTAGAAAATGAAAACATTTTGAGCAGTTGAAAGTTCACTTGTCCTACAACTAACTGTAGGCATGGTTTCAATACCTAAAAACCTGGTAATTTAAACAAAATTCTCATCTTCTGTGTTCTCTATTTTATGAGAGTTCCATTTCTAATACATTATCTTTAAACATTCATTAAATCAGGACTTCACATCTTGGTAAATCACCTTTTTTCCCTGCCAAAATCCAGGATCAAACAAATAGCATGCCTGAAGGGCAAAGGGATGTTCCTTGATTATACTGATTTTTTAGAGGTGGTACACTGCATTAGACACATGAGAAGAGATGAACATTGTTACCTCTTGCTGCTCCTAAGATGTCATTTACTCTAAATATGGTACTTCTTTGTCACATAGGTAGCATGTTTCCTGTGTAGTGTGTGCATAAGATGAAATCTATGTTTTTCTTCCAATGTATATTTTTAAAAATATATTGACTATAAAATATTTGCAGCTTCCTTTTTTGCTGTTAGTTGCAAAACTGAAAATTGTAAGCTTGCATGTTTAAGTTTAGAGGGATACTTGGTTTAACTAGTACTTGTACAGTAGTGAAAAGGCTCTTGAGTCTTTTAAATAAGACATCACTAAAGTGCATTAACATTGCTTACTTTTGGTTTAGCTCTTCCTAGTATTTTCTGGTATATTAAACACGTCAACCAGAGCTTTAATCTTTAGTTTCAAAAATCTGTTAATACTGTTACACTCGACAATGAAGTAGCATGTTGGATTTTTTACAATATTCCAAGAATTGAACATACAGAAGTTTCAAGAATGTAATTTAAAAAGGCATTATAAGTAATAGGGTATTGTGAAAGTGATCTAGTTTCACTTATTTTTTTGAAGTTGCATTCCTTTTATAGTCCATCTCTAGGGAACAGCTCCATTCAAATTGTCTGGGGAGTATGGTTCCTCCCGTATGCCCTCGCTTTTCTGGCAGCTGGACATAAAAGCTGTGTAGTACCCCGGAGACTAAAAGAAAGAGCGTCAAAGTATTAATCTGGGGCTCTGACTGTGAGTTCACTACCTGTCAGTCAGAAACCAGTGCAGTGGGTAGTGGGGCTGCTACGCAGGAGCAGGTAGGAGATGTGACAGTTTATTCCTGACTGTAGATTGAGGAAGCTTCAAATTTGTAAAAGACCCAAAGTGGCGGAATAGCACGTCGATGGAAACCCTTGGTCCTGCACAGGGGAAGGGTCAAGGCTCTCCTTGCGGTGTTGCAGCACAACTTTTACAGGAGATGACAGACTTCTGCGGGAGCAGCGATCCTGGACGTGAGTCCAGTCACCAACCTGACTTCAGCCGTTTGTCATTTTATACCTTTGAAATCAGCCTTCTGCTTGCGGGAAGGGATAAAGAGCGCTTTCTTCTCTTCCATTTTATCAAGCTGGCAGGCAAGTAGTAGACAGAAGGCATGTTATCTTTGCTGCTTTTTCAGTAAGCTTCAAGGTTACTGTTGGGGTGAAAGGAGTCGCTTCTACTCAGCATAGACTTTTTTGTACCAGTCCTTTCAGGATCCTCGGGAACTGCCGTAAGCACATCACCAGGCCTGCAGGTATTAGATAAGCACAGAAAACGTAGGCAGTGTCCTGCAAAACAGGAGTGTACTTCGACTTCATTTGCCGGTGCCTCTGAGACTTCCCAATCAGTAGTAGGGGAAATAAACTTCATTTTTTGTTAATGTCACTGATACGAATAATAGCAATGAAAAATCACTTATGTTTTCCCCTTTCTACCCTGCACCTGCTTATAAACGCTGTCAGCTCTTAAGCGCTCTGATTATTTAGAAAAGCAGCATGACATTTACTTACACTGTTTAAATTGTTTCCAGCTTGGAAAACAGGGGCTTTATCTTCTTTTCAGAAAAGATCTCCTCCTGTGGAACTGAGCTAAGCCTTTGAGCACATGCGTTTTTCAGAGGCACCATTAGCTTTCCTGAATAAAATCTTAATAAATTGAAAATCTCGCCCCAACCTGAACGCTTGCCAGGGACATTTTCCCCTCTTTTCAAACAATGCTTTAAGAATGTCTGCTGGTTCAGCTGCAGTAATGAATCTTCACTGACTCTCCTTCATTCTTTTCTTTCTTTAGTTCAGTCCTATTTTTCCTCAATCCAAAACAGTGCAAAAAAGGCAGACAAAAAGACTAGTCTTAGAAGGATGCATTAAAGCAAATCTTATGTAAATTTATACTGGCGTAGATCCAATTAATTGCAGCTTCAAATAGGAGACAAAAATAAAAATGTTTCTTGCTCTTCTCCTGGTAATGGGTGAACTTCTGCATTGTGCTTGTCACCAACCAGGCCAGGAAAAGCTTTATTTCCCAGTGTTTTGCAGCTTCTGTTCCCAGTCAATCCAGTGCTGATATGCCTGACTTTGTGAGACATCCCAGTGCCTCAGAAGGATCGATTCCATCCATTTAAGAGTGGTTTTGGGTGGTGGTGGGTGTTTCCTGAGTTCTCTTTTGCTTGTGATTGCTGGATGATGCATTTAATAATGGCTTTCTGATCCTCATCTTGCTCATTTAATCTTCACTGCTGGCCTGCCCTCTCCACACCTGGCTTTCTTCTAGTAACCCTACTCTGAAATGTTCCATAGGCAGAGATAAATGTTTAGTTAAAAACCAATTTTTAAATGCTTCTCAGTTTCATAGTAGCTGTTGCTGAAGTGGCTAGCCTAGTGTGTAATTTTACAGCTCTTGATAGGAAAACATGTATAATTCTTAGATCTCTTCCATAAAAGCATCCAGCCTTCATTCAAAGGCATTAGCTTATACTGTCTCTTCCACTTCCTTTGGCACTCTGTTCCAGTTGTCTGTCAGCTTTACTGTTAAATTATTTTGGCTAATTTCTAATGTGAATTCCTCTGGCTTCTGCTGGAGAAAGCTTGCATGAAGTGCTTTTTGTTCACTGGTGTTTCTCCCTGTGCATTTATCCACTGCTACCTCCAAACACCCTTCAGTCCTCAGTCTCCTACTTGTTACCAAAAGGAACCCCTAAGCCTCTTGCTGTTGGATGTTTTCCTCATCCACTTAATAATTCTGTGACTCTTCTCTGTAACTTTTCCGGTTGTTCCATGTTCTTTGCTGAGTTTAAGTAACAAATCTGTACTCTAGACTGTGTTGGCCTCCTTGTAGCACACCTGCTTTTAGCTTCTACAGTTAGAGTTGGGTAGTTTTGCCAGGGCAATCCTGACTGTCATGGTGAGTTGTTTTCCACTGTGCTTCCTTGATGTTTTTCTAGTCACTTTTAAACAGACTGCCATTTTCTACTCTATGGGAAACTTCCATTCCTTGTTCTTAAATGTGTTAACTAATGAAAAAAAAAAAAAAGGGGGGGGGGAGAGAGATATGAAATTATGAAATACCAAGCTGGAGAAGCAAAATTATCTCACTGCAGTGGATTTTTGAAGTAGAAAATTGAAGAAAATTGATTTAAAAAAATTTCTTGACGTGCATCTATATTCTCAGAGGCTGAGATCTATTGACTTATGTTAAAAACAAACAAAAATAAATAACTGAAGAACTTTTTTTTCACCTGCCCAGGAGTGCTAGAAGTTATCAGTAGTAACCTGCGCTGTGGTCTGCAATGCACACTGCAGAAGCAGCCACCTCCCTTCGGGAGGATCTGCGAATTCAGTAGGTTTGCATACATGAGTAGATGTGTGCTCAAAAAGGGCACATTGCAGGATCAGGATGAGAGCTAACATTTCCCTTTCTGATATTCCAATTCCTTTTCAATGCCAGTATTTAAGAACTGTGGGAACCATTAAGTCATTAAAGATACTGCTTTTTGTTGCATCTTTCATAAGATTTTGGTGGCTATTTCTGAATTTAGGTTTGTATGCTAATATTTCTGGGAAAAGTATCTGAAATGTTAATCAGAAGCAAACTTTAAAGAATGTGCACAGTCTGAAACGGTGAAGATGCATACACTGATACATTTAGTGAAATTGCAGATGTTATCAGTAGGTCAAAGGAGTACAGTGTTAGACTGAAGAAGCTTTGAACAGCCAGAACAACTTGCAGAAGCACGAAAAGCTGATTCAGAATAGCTGAAGGTTGTTCACTGTGCTTTATCATAAACACCAGTTGTCATCTGTGTGTTTAGCCTAAATAAAATCAAGCAAGAAGAAGCTTCATGTTTGCCGAAAGGCCCCTCTTGAACTCTTAGTAATCTTCTGGTGAATTAACTAAATATAACAGTCTTTGGGCAACCGCTCAAGATCCTTGGGGTGTGCTCCAAATGGCACAGATTTCAGAGAAGCAGCAAGAGCGCTGGCAGGAGCGCACACCGCAGGGATAGAAGCAGCAAGAATTGCATTACTGGTGTCCTGGGTGCACACAGGCAGCTTTCCTCTCTGCAGCATCAATTTGCGAGGAGGGGTGGAGGTTGTCTCTTCAGAGCATGGGTTTGCAGAGCGCTGTTAGATTGTTAGGTGGAGTTGGCAGCTTGGCTGTTCATCCTGGCCTGGGGTAAATTAGCATTACAGGGGAATGTGCTAAAATCTAAAGACGTGTTTTTGTCAGTGGTCAGTAAGTATCTGCTGCTTGTATAAGTGCTAGCTGATTAGGTCAGGGTAAAGGCATAGGAGTGAGAAGCATTGAAAGACCACCCAAATAGAGAAACAGGGTTTTTCATGTTTTACTGAAGTTGTGTGTTCTTCACTTTCTGCAGTAGCCACTGGGGAATGATCTTTCTAAAGATTTTCTGTGATATGGCAAGGAGATGCAAAGAGCCAAAGAATTAACTTATTTTAATCTTATGTTTTTCTTAGCACTTGTATTTTAGTTAATTTTTTCTAAGCAAGGATGAATTCATGTCCAGCGTTAGGATGGGAGGACTCATCCTTTCTCTGCTGTTGGGCTATCAACTGACTGCAGCTCTCTTCTTCATTTCAGCTGCAGTTTAGTGTCTGCAGGGATGGGAAGAGTTTGTCTTCATTTCTGTGCCATTAGTTCCCCCTATCTTTGTGTATGTGTCTGAGGGAAGGGGGCTCCACTTTCCTTTCAGCATAATTTTCTGAGGAAGTAAAACCCCAGCTGCTCTGAATGTCTTCCCCGTTTCCCCCCATCCCTAATTCCTAAAGAACTTCTGAACCCTTTGGCCAATTTCAAACCAAATTTGGAAGGGAGGTGGCAGACTCGGAGACAGCTACGCTGCTGCAGGTGCCTCTGTGGAAGGGAAAGCCGAGTAAAACAGAACTGATGGACCTGCTGTGGGGTCCCGGCCAGTACCCGACCACTCACCCTGTGCCCTGCTCGGACGCTGCAGTATGGGGCCTGCTGGGCGCAGGAGAGACACGGAGGGTGGGTTCTGGGGAGGAGAGCAAGATGTTTTGGAAGCGAATGGGGCTTTGTTAGGTCTACTGCTCCTGAAGGTGCTTGCCTTTAACAGGAGTTCCATCAACATAAGAGTATTTCTGGTTTTATGTTATTCATTAGTAGAGTTAATGTACAAAGTTCTTGGGTTTTTTGAAAAAAAGTCTTTTCTGGTAAACACTCCATGTTTAAATAACTGTAGTACTGATTTTTTACATTTTTTTTTTAAAGAGGCATAGTGGCCAACACTAACTAATAAAAATCAGTCCATTGTAGGGATGGACACTGTAGCATGCAGCAGTGCTTGTGTGTTTGGACCATGTGCTTCAGCTCTGACCTAAATTTGGAATTATTGGTAGCAATAAATCCCATGCTGTATGATGGCAGTGATAGGCAAAGAGAGAGTCAGTTAGGCTAAGCCAAAACTCTACATAATTGCTGAATATTGTTCAGTTTTTCTGTTATTCATCAGTTTTGTGCTTTTTCCAATGTGGAAGCAGCTCTAAAAATTATGGTTCAACACAGCACTTTGACATTGCAGGATTCCCTGGTTTTGGTCTCCGTAAAATGTGCCTGTAGCCAGCAAACAGAGAGGAGAGGTAAATCTTGAAGCATTAACTTGGCTATATTTCATGTGAATGAGTTGCATGTTTGAAAGCAGGAGCACTCACTGCACTGAAAGCTCAAGGTTTGAAAGTGTGATATGTTAGCAACTTGCCACTGTTGGAGTAGGTTGTTTTTTTTTTTTTTCTTTAGGGGTTGTAGTAGATGTTTGCCATTTTTTTAAACTAGATTATCTTGATTTGCCATGAGTGTTAACTGAGTGTTAATGCTTCAAGAATTTATGCATACATCTCTGACCTCTCCATTTGGTATTAGGATTTTGCTTTTAAATTTCTTTATAGACCTGTAAGAAGTCTGTAAAACCATAGTGATTTTGTGATGCTGTTTTCTATCACTTAAACCAAGGCATGGAATATTTGTCACTACACCCAAATTATTAATAACTTGAGGATTCTCCTTTCTCCCTCTCTCTGGAACAAGTAATACCACATAGAATGTAAATGGTAGAATATGCCTATTATGTTTTTTTGGCCATGCTCCACTAGCTTTTGGAAGTAAAGTGTGCTGGGCAAATGCATAGAACTAGCATGACAAGATGCTAGATGTCCATGCCCCTTTGAATGCAAACTAGGGTATGCTTTATGTGAACTGCAATAATTCAGTCAATTTGCATTGATCTGTACAGCTCAGTTGTAGGAGGAACTGAGCTCTTTGAGTGCTTTCCTGAATCAATGTCTTGAGACACTGATTGCAGATTAATGTTATCTACCAAAGCAGTTACCTGTTGTGATTTTTTTCTCCTTGAAAAAATAAACATACCCAGCTAGGAAATGTCATTAAAAAAAAACATTGCCCTTTAGGTTAGCCCTTAAAAGGAGCAAAATCTCAGCTAAACTAGTGCACACAGCCTTAACACTGTGTCTTTATGTGTGTTCATTACAATCTATACTTTTCTCTAACACATCATGAAACACTTTCTACCATCATGGGAGGTCTGCCTTGTAAAATACACATTTCATGAATGGCCACATGGTGCTATAATCCCTCCTACATCTTTTTTTCCTTTTTTATGCTTAATTTTTTTTAATGATAGTAACTGTGACTTGATGGAAGGCTAAGTGCAATTTGACCTTTTTATGGTATGAGGGGGTTGGGTTTCTTTTGGGGTTTCTGTGTAGTGAGTTTTGCCACAGTCTAAGATTATCTGATTTAAAATCATTTCCCCTAGCTTCACCAAATCTATTCTTTACATAATAGATTTTTTTAGCCTTGATTTAGCTGGTAATAATATTCTCAAATTGGAAATTATTGCCTGAAATTTAGTTATTGTGGGATCAGTGGGATCAGGCACAACACCTGAATTATCCCTTTTTTTATTGTTTGTGTTTCTGTTTCTCACATTTGCACTGTTCATGACCTGTTTGGGTGTAACTTAACTCAGGAAAGATGTTGAATGCTTAGAGAGAATCCAAAAAAGTAATGAGAATGGGTAATGAGGGAAAAAAAATGGGGAGTGGAGGGGGGAAGAGTGAAAGGGCAAAGACAGAAAAAAAGAGAGAAAACTAGGAGAGAGGGGACTGTGACAATGATTTTAAATTTTATATAAAAAGGGTTCTGCAAAAATAGAGGGAATAGACTGTCCTTTATAAGTAGTGGCATCAGAACTGGTGGTCTTAAGTTGCATCAACAGAGTTTGAGGATAGACATTAAGGAAAGCTGTTAACAGTGTGGATAGCTAAGCACCAAAATAGATGACACCTGAGGACTGGGGAGTTGGTAATGACAACCGCGTAGTTAATCCTGCTTTGTGGCAAAAAGAAGGATCATGGCAGTTTTGACACCTTTCTAGCTTTCTCCCCCTTGCATAATGCAAGCTATTGACCACTTAGGTTTGACCTACCGTGTATCCTTTGGGAGAGGGAAAATGTTGTGATTCAAAGTTACCAGTAACGACAGATCTGCTGTCCTTAGTAAATTGTTCCAACACTGAATTATGCTCTCTGATTGTAAGTTGTGAGGGTTTTTTTGTCTTAGTTTTTCTGAGAAATGCAATTTACTCCTTTTCATTGAATCTCGGAACTCGTTTGCCCACTATGTAAAGACCTCTTTTACCAAATTTCTTTTTCATATATTAGCTCTTAGTACTGTGGTCAAGCCACTTCTCAACCTTCTGTGGGTGTTTTTTTTTTTTTTTTTCCTTTTTGTTTTCTTTCCAAGTTAAAGATTTTGAGCTTCTTGGCATTTTTCCTAGTGTTTTCATCATTCTTATGGCTCTGCTCTGAACTTTGGTTTGTTCTCATGCTTTATAAAATGGACTCTGAACTCTGTTAGTGGTCACATCAGGGCTGTGCTCGGTCTTTGTACCTCTCTCCACTCTTGCATCTCAGAAAAAGGGAAATGAGGATCATTCTGGCTTGTAAGGTCTCACGTGCTGCTGATAATCCATTCAGGCATGTGAGTCTAGCAGAACTGCTGCTTGCCTAAGAGTGTCACCTAAAGCTAGATGCTTTGGGGGGTTTTGGCTGTACTAAAGTGTATGTTTGTTTGAGTGTGTCTTGCTTGCCAAGTGACTCTATGTCAGCAAATCACTGCCTTTATTATTGTCCACTTTCAGAACTTCGCTATCTGAAAATTTTAGTAATTTTCCACTTTTCTTCTGAGTCACAGATTAGCATTTTAGTGTAGAACCAGATATTCAAACATTATAATGTTCATAGGGACACATCTACTTGGTGGTGATTCCTTACATGAAATTACATTTCATGGACCTGTCAGCCATGTTCTAAGTTTAAGTTACACTGATTTTTGTGGTTTGTGTATTGTATACACAGTGTGTACTACTAGGTTACAGGGTGTGCTGAAAGGTGATTTTTCTTTTTTTCTTTTTCTTTTTTTACTATGCCCAAGGTATCAGTTTCCATATAGATACTCCCAGCACTGAGTAGCTCTCTGTGACACTGCCATTGCCACAATCAGCTGAAATCCCCCTTAACACTCTTAGTAAATGTATTTGTGCAAGGAGTTGAAAATGTGATACCTAGTGCACTGTAACTTTTGACCCTTGCCTACATCCTCTGTGTGATGACCTTTCTAGGAAGTCAAGCCCAAAGATTTTATATGACGTAATCAATTTTTAAAACATGTATTTTCTACACACCGTATTGATTGATTTAATACTTTTGCAATAGTCTTATATCCACTGTTCTCTTATTTGGTGGGAATTGCTGCTGAGGTGACAGGACTGTGATTACCCTTTCTGTTCCTATGTATAATGTACAATGTTTATTTTTGATGGAACATCTCTAAGTTGTGATGAAATCTCAGTCAGTGGTTCAGAGGGGATCTGAGCCACACCTTATAAACTCTTGAATGCAAGGGATCTGAAATTAAGTGATTTTAAATCACCTGACTTTTGTAGCAGTTAGCATTTTGAGGAGAGTTAATGTTTGGTCCCTTACTTGTATCCAGCTGTTAAGTTGCATGACACAAATTTAAACACAGTAAATATTTCATTCTTGAGTATTTACTTCACTTGAGTTAAAGATGCTATGCAGTCACAAGTAGAAGTTATATAATAGTTGATGTTGTATTATATACGTGTGTGTGTGTGTGCACATACATGTATATGTGTGTGTGTATATACACATGTATATATTTATATATATACACATACACATTTATATGTATATATTATAAACTACTTTGATATCCTTAGCGTAATAAAAAGCAGAGGGGAAAAAAAACTTAGTGTGTTTAACACATGTACATTTGTACATACAAATGTAAAAGGCTGAAGATACACAACATAAATATTCTGGGAAATTTAGAGCATTTTGGAATACAAGACTTGTATGGATGCAATCTGCTAACAGTTCACTAGACTGAGGCAGTTTACTAAACAATTCTCAGAGGACTTGGTATTTTTAACAGTGACATTTCTCAAGTAGTCCCTTCAGAAGCTGAATTTTCTGGTAGTGAAATCACAGCTCCAGAAAGGGTAATTAAAGAGTGGAGCGTTGCCTGTTCGCACTGTTTGCTTGTTAGCCTCGCACTACTAGGGTTTCGGATTCTCTCACCACCGCCTTTAAGGCCAGCCCAGCAAAGAATGTAATTTTGAAACTAAAAATTTGATCTTGGCTCACTTTTTTCTACTAATTTCAAGGAAAGAAAAGCTTTAAAATGTGACCACAGCCTAAGTTAAAGCACAAAAGCTAGAAGAGATGCACTACGCATAAAAGCAAGAAGACAAACTCCTTGATTTTGGAGGCTGGCAATAACATGTAGTGCCACACAGGCAATACCTCAGCTTGCTCCCCCGTGAATCTCTGCAGGAAACATGGCTGCTCCTCCGTACAGAGGGTCGTCAGAGTAAACCAAGAGCTGCTTTGCTCTGCTGCCTTATGCACAGAACAAGTTTGCTTTACCAGAAGTGCATGTTGATGCAAGAAGTTATCCTATCTTTTCATTTTTAATTCTACAAGTAAGATACCTTTTTCAGAGGATTGATTTTGATAGATCTGCATTTACTGAAGACCTAGAAGACTGAAAGTTGTGCATTAGTGCTTTTGCTGTGCTGCGGACCAGGCCACGGAGCTGTGACACAATTCACGTGTAACGCTTCCTGGGCACCTGTGCTCTCAGCGTGCGAGTCTCAGCTGTACGAAGCTGGAAGAGGAAATTGTGCTTCCTTTCCAAGGAGGACGCAACATGCCTGTCCATACTTGTATGATGTGATGACAGCTCCTATTTGCTTCCATTACATTTAACTTCTAGCAATCAACTCATTTAAGGGAGGACATTTTGCATTAAAAGAGTAAGAGGCAGCCAAAGTTCTTATACCCGTAAGTTCTTCTTACTCCCGTAAGCTGGGAATCTTGTTTTCCTCTAGGAATGTGGTTTGCCAGTTGGGATAAGGAAGCCTGCTTCTGCTTGTGCAAAGAGTTTTGTGATGAGCAGAAATTCAGCAGCTTCCTGAACTGAAGTGACAAGACTACATTTATATTTAATGTTTCTTTAAAAAAAGTGAAGTAAAAAATAGCAGAAGCTGAGCTATCGTTCATTTTGCAGCCAAGCAAATTACTTTGAATTTTTTTTATACTTTTTTAAAAACTCTTATCTTAGGAGGTTTGCAAACTTCTGAAGAAAGTTTTTGTTCATGTAAAGAACAAATCTGAATTCTTCAGAGAGATTTTTCTAAGGCAGATTTGCAACATCTGGCATATTTGAGGGCTTTTTTTTCTTTCCTTTTTATTAAAAACAGGTAAGGAAGTATATTATAGATGCATCTAAGTATATTTTATTGATACCTGCAAATGCTAGTTATTTTGATGAGGATTCCCAAAGTATATCCATGACTACAGAACAAAAAGTTAAAACTAATATGATGTAATTCCATTTACTAAACAAATCAGGAGAAGTTAAATACAGAAGTAGAGCTGCAGAGGATCAGCATATCCACTGATACATTTGCATGGCTCTATCGGAGTCCACAGAGGTTCTGTCCTGACTTGCTCTACCAAATTGAAGCTATGTGCTACTGGGCCTGAGAGTGATCAGATGCTTTGTTCATATAGGACCTCAATCTTAATCCCACTCAGAAAAGCTAAGGCTTGTGCTCATACCTAGAACGTGATTAGGGGGTTCTTTTGCATCCCTTGCAGTAGGCAGTTCAGTATAAATAAGATAGCATGATGTATAGTGACAGCACTGTATATTATTATTAGCATTTTCAGATGGGTGATATTAATTTGAAAAGTTTCAATCTGGAGATCTAAAGCATATTTCGTTTGATGTGGCTGATAGCGATCTAAAAATACATTGAACATACTTAAGTACAAATACCCCATCGATTTTCTTTTTTTTTTTCTCCCCTCTCTCTGAACAGCATAATGTCATTGATTTTTAAGCCTTAGGATTTTTTATGCTGTGCAACAGCTGCTTAACTTCCTTCCATAATAGAGTCTCAGTACTGTCCATAGAAACAAATGGTTGAAATTTGAAGTATTTTGAACTATGTTAGAAAATATATACAGATTTGAATAAGAGTCAGAACAGACTAAATTTTTTTTTGTAATAAATAAATAAATAAATAAATAAATAAATAAAATTATCTGCTTGTTGCCTGAGGGAGACACTGCCACTGGGTATTTGCCAGGCAGGTTAAAGTACCCAGGAAATCAGAAGTTCTGTCTGTCCTGTGTTTTGGAAGGCTACAGTCACCACTTCAGCAATCAGAAATCCTTCTGTACTTCTTCGTGAAAGCATGTCCTCTCGTCTCAGGACGAGCTCGCCTACACCTCTTCTCCCAGAGCTGCTGGTACTAGATTTACTGTTCACACATTCAGGGACATGACCTTACCTGTAAAAGGACAGGCCTTGATATTTTCATTGGTTGGTTTTGAAACCTGAACCCTCCTTTTACCTTAGAAAAGACAATAAATACAGGCATCTAGACAAAGAATAGTTGCCTGCACTTCCCCCGCTCCCCCCTCTGTTGAGGAACATTCAGGCTTGGCATCCTCTTAAAAAACCCAGGTTATCTCTGCTTATGCCTCCTGCTTCTCTGAGGCTTGGAGTCCCTCCCTCTCTAGGAAGTCTGGGAATCTGTCTGTCTGTGTCTCTTGTTGTCAAAAGCAGCTTGCTGCTGCTGTTGTTCCTTTTTGCTGTCTTCATTGCTTCTACTTTTCTTTACTAGTTTCCAGTGTCTTCTGCCTTTAAATTACTGTTGATCTGTACCAAACAAGGAAAATATGTCCTGTAATTTAGGTGCAACCTATTATTGCCAACAGTCTCACTGGAGAAATTAATTGTCATGGCTAGGAAACATGATATTGACCAAAGTTTTGCTATTTAAATGGATATCATCAAAGCTTAAAGCCCTTAATGCCCTGTGGTACATTTGTAGGAATGTCCTTTTTTATGCAAGTCTTATTTCAATAATAGAGGCAAAAAGAGTAGCAAAGATAGCACGGATTCTTCTCTGAGCTTATCACTTGCATGCAGACATATTCCTGAATTGGGCTGTGTACTAATTGGGAAGCAAGGAGCATCTGCCTTCTTAATTGGGTTGTTTTAAAGTTTTTGCCATCTGTGCATTTTCAAA
This sequence comes from Rhea pennata, assembly GCF_028389875.1. Lineage (NCBI taxonomy): Eukaryota > Metazoa > Chordata > Aves > Rheiformes > Rheidae > Rhea > Rhea pennata. Next base: position 57,062,456 of record NC_084665.1, read on the forward strand.
TTATGGCAGCGATCCTGCAAGACTGAGGTCAATGAGATTATTCGTATACATAAAGTTATTCGTATACACAAATCTTTACAGACTGTACTTACTGGTCTGGAGAATTATGTGGAATAAAAATCAAGTTGAAACTGCATGGGATTTTTCCCCTGGCTTTTACATTCATATTTTTAAATAATTTTGCTAATTCTTTAATATTTATAAAGAGTACTGATTTTTTATTTTACATCTTCAATTATTCATCTGATTCAGAAGATTAAGAAAAACTGAAAGGGTTTTTTTAATCTAAATGATATAGAATCATAGAATGGTAGGGTTGAAAGGGACTTCTGGAGATCATCTAGTCCAGCCCTCAGCGTAGCCCATACGGGGTTTTCAATTTTCTCTCTTCTAAGCTAATATTTTGAAATTTAAAAGAAAAAATGCAAACTGTGATTAAGAGAATCATTTGAACAGTATTTAATACTTAAATAAGACTACGTCCTCAAGCTCCCAAAATAAAGCATGAGCTAATACTTAAGTAAGGGTTGTTCTAAATTGGGGAAACATAAGGGAGAAAAATAATTCATATTCTTAGTTCAGGCAAATTTCAAGTTCAGTTTATCCTAGGAACAGCTCAGTTCAAATAGCATTTACTTTTCTCTTTGTCTAACAGCATTTCTAGTCTATAAGTCTGCTGTGGTGTGCAAATGTTCATTCTTCAGTTTTGACCAAAGAAGAACATAGCAGCTTCCCATTTTTTTTCCACTGAGTTGGCAATTAGGCCTGTTCTCATTATGGTGTTTATTCAAGTGAGATATACAGCCAGTATTTCAACATTGTAAAAATAAGATATAACCACAGACTTATCTTCTCAAAGTTCATTTTCCTCCCTTCCTTCTTTTGTATCACAGTCATTAAACTGAAAATGTTTGTCATAATTCTCAAGAGAAAGCAAGCAAGCCGGTAAGCTTGAGCTAAAGAGGTTGCTCTGGTTTATCGTCTCATCTCTGAATTGCAGGCACTTGTGCTGGATTTTCACTTCTGTGCAAATCCTGGTCACAGCAGTTTTTACCCCTTCCTTTTCCTTGGACAAGTTTTTGCTTGAAATTGATACCTAATTTCTTTCTGGACGCAGGAGTTTTCACTTTTTGTTGTTGGTGGTGGTGGTTTTTTTTTTTTTTTTTTTTTTTTTTTTTTGTTTGTTTGTTTGTTTGTTTTTAAGTATCTTAAAATGCTGTATAAGGATAAGGTGTTACAAAACCACTAAATAACCTCAAACCCAGCAGGTGGTGCAGGTTTGAGGATGAGGAGAAGGTGATCTGCATGTGTTACAGTGATTAAAAATACAGAAATGGTCTGCTTATCTGTCAGTTTATCCAAATGAAACCTTTTGAAATAACCTAAAATGTGAAATCCATTATGTATTACTACACTTACTGTACAGGTGAAGGTGATTCCAAGGCTGTCTTACAGCAGTTATTTTTAGGCAATTCATGCTCTGACATGATTTTCCAGAGAGGAAGTGAGTTTTTAGAAAAAGAAATGTTCACCCTTATGTTCAGCTGCAGAAGGGTCTTCCTCTGAAAACTGCAAGGAGAAAACCTGAAACCTGTAATCACAGACAAGGTGGAAAAAAATGGTCTTAAACTATAATGTCTAGATTATACACATAGCTTAATGCAGTATTGTATTTTCCTTTAATTCTGAAGAGATCTTGCATGCTTTTACAAGGTTTTAGTGACTAGTCATAAGCTTCTCAGTTTTACTTATAGCCTTATAAAAGCTCTTGTGTGGAGAGTAGCTTGAAAACATTCAGCTGAAAGATATGTGTATCTGTCTGAAGCCTTCTGATGAGATTCACCCATTTTTCTTTCCACCAGATTCGGAGGAGACCAGCCGGTGTATATCAATATTATTAGAGATCCTGTCAATCGATTTTTATCCAATTATTTTTTTCGACGTTTTGGAGACTGGAGAGGAGAGCAGAATCATATGATCCGTACCCCAAGCATGAGGCAGGAAGAAAGATATCTGGTATGTTTAAACAAAGAGCTTTTAGTGGAACATTTCTGGTTTCCCAGTATAGTTAGGTAATGCTGATGTTCAAAACTGGCAGCTTGGAGGCTCTGAGAATGAGACATCTTCAGTCCCACCTTTTTCACTTGTCTTCACACTGCCTCATCCTGAGTTTGGTCAGTTTTAATATGGAGTCTGTTGTGTATGAATTTAATTATACAGTTTTATCTCATGAAAGCTGGCAGCAAGTTTCAGGTGCCATTGAATTAGAACCCTGCCATTGAGTTCAATGGGCTTTGGATCTGGACTGTGTGGTAGCTGGCATAACAACTCTGATGGTATTTAGCACTGTGAATATTCAGACAGATTTTTGGATTGAAATGGAGGCACTAACTATGCAGGCTCAGTAGAGGAAATTGGGAAATTGAGCAATTAAGTGAGCCCAAGCCTTTAATGGTTTGTTGGTAAGTAGTACAAAGTGTTCTTCACATCAGCGCTACTGAATCTCAGTTCTTGGTTTTATTTTGTTGTCTTTTTTGGATTAAAAAGGTAACAGTAATTGTGGTTGAGCTGCTATTCTTACAGCAGTTTTAATTCTGTGCAACAGCTGAACTGTCCTAATGCCTGTAAGCCTCTGTCACAGGCCAGGATCCCACGGCGGTAAGTACTGTACAAGTGCTGAATGAGAAACATGGAACCTGGGGTGGCCGTCGCTTTGTATGATGTCTGATAGCTCTGCCGTTTGCATGTGCGCCACCACCTAGTGTACACGCTCTACCCAAAAGAAGATGATGGAATTAAATCTTATGCTACCTGTAACAGAAGTCCAGTTTGGTTGGATTCCCCCTTCAACCACAGTTGACCCTGCAGGATGTTCTGTTACGAGGTGCTGCAGGCCCACACTTAATGCCAAGGAAGGCTGGCTGCTTTTGTTGGTGTTTGTTTTTTTTTTGTTTGTTTGTTTGTTTGTTTGTTTGTTTTAACATATGACAGGGCTGTGGTGTTTTCTTTTGGACTTTAATACTCTTATCTGCCTACAGGGCTTTGCATGATAAGTCTATAAATTATAAATCATTAAGAGGAGTACTCTTTTTTTTCAGCACATAACTACATATAGCTTTAAACTTTCAACACATCTGCTATATAATTATAAATTCACTTCAGAAATGTTGCAAGGTGTTTCTTATTTGCTACGTAGCTAGAGTTACCAAGAGGTCTCTGAGTCAGCTGAGGTTTCAGCTCGTGATGTGTACGGTTGGAAGGCAGCCTCAACAGTCCTGCATTCTGCGTGCTGTGTACGTGGGCTTTTGTTCCCTGGTGTGTGAATGGGACAGATGGCGTGCAGAAGTGCGTATGGGGTGGGTCTCTTACTCTATTATTACTGTGCTAGAGCGGTCACATTTTCCTTTTAAGAAAGTTAAAGATAAGCAGTGCAATCTGTACTTCACCCTGAGTGTCCCTCCTTTTTATTTGAAGTGGAATGTACAGTCATTGGCACCTCTCAAGATTGATTTACTTTGTAAAAGTTGGTATTAATTCATTAGAAGCTGTGCAGTTCATTCCATTCTGAAGACATGATACATATACTGGGTAAAATTTTACTTCAGAACTGGATCTGGAACTTAGTAAATAGATTAAGTTCCTCTATATTTGTTGTTTTTAAAACAAACAGAAGGAAATGGCCTAGTACTTTCATACATGTGTTGGGATGTGCTTTAGGAGATTATACATTTAATTATATATATGCACACACATATGTATATGTGTGTATTATGTGTATAAAATCACACACACAAACACATCTGTATGGAAGCTGTAATCAAACGAAAATAAAAATTGCCTTTCTGTTGGGATCATTAGTCTAGTGGTTCTCTTCAAAAGGCAGTTTGTCTTTCTGAGACACCATTGGCAACCTTTATGAAAATTATTTCTGCTTTTCTGTTTTGATCATCTCTTTTTATAATTCTGTATTAAAAGGCTGGAAATGTTTTTGGATCTGTCTTCTGTCCCTCCTTGGCAAAGTCTGATTGTCGGTTGTGCTGCTCAAAATGGGTTGTTCTTGTCAGAGTAAAGCCTAGGCCAACTGCCAGTGCAATTCATTTTAACAAAAGCCAGTCATTTGGGATGTTAAGCATTTTTAAGGCTTTTGCTATCCAGCCCAATAATATAGTACATGACTGCATTTTCATCTTTTCCTTGCTGGTGAAAGGAATTCTGTTGGCATATGTTTTAAAACTCAGGTAATGGATTTTATGGCATGGTAGCTTCAGAAGTCTGCTGAATCAATTGCCTGATCCAGCTATGAAGAAAATTCGCAATCGATCTTACCTCTGCCCATGAGCCAGTGCGGCCCTTTAGCACACAAGAGATGGCTGGCATGACTGCTGTTCTCATACTTTTCCCAGTCCTTCTCAGAGATTTTTTTTTTTTTTTTTGGTAAACTAGCTGTATAGTGTGGCTCCATCTGGCTGACCATGAGCAGACACATGAAGGTGGGAGGATACAAGAAGCTTTTACTTTTCTTCATTATGCTTCAAATCAAAAGCTAGGAAAATACAGAAGTACTAATTACTTGATAATGTTGAGCTCATTGCTTAAGACCCTGAGAAGTCTGGCATTGACAGCAGATATAAACTTCCAAAATAGATGGAGAAGTTGTACATGTCTACCAAGGTCCAGCAACTCCTCTGTTTCTGGCTCCTGAAGACAAGGTTTGCTTGGAGGAAATGTGCTGAGATATTCAGGCATCAATAGTGCTTTTCTCAACCACTGGTGTACACAGCTTTCATCTCTCGGAAGGTGGTGCTGGGAACTTGGAGCCCTTTCAGTCCGTTCTTACTCAGTAACTCCTAATACTGGCCTTCTCCCTCAAAAAGTTAAGGACATGCATTTTCTTTTGGAGACCTCAGTGTGAATCTGTAGGAGAGCAGCACTTCTATAAAGTAGGCTCTTAAATAAGAGAAGAAAAGCATTTAAAATAAGGTTTTCTAAAGTTCTGAGTCACCAGACTCCTGCTTGGTCATAGCATTGTGATATCTTTGGATGGAAGCATTCTCTCCCCTCAATTCTGGTCGTTTAACAGAGGGTGAAAAAAAGAGGGTGAAAAAAAAAAACCCTTGAGGTTTTGTAGGTCTTTGAGTGCTATTTTTTAACTTTGAAAATCTGAACTACTGACATTGCAAATATCAGAAACAGATGGAGATTTCCACCTGTGCACTGATCATTTGAAATTTTCTCTGACTAGAGCTTCAGGCTTTGACTCTGTTCCAGAGAAAACAACCATTCATTCAAGACTCAGATAAGTCATTTTAAATGTTTTGTTAAAGGTCAGTGTTTACCAAAATTTATTCAAAGCCAAGAGAGAAAACAAGTCCTTTGTTCACAAGTCAGATATGGTACAGGCAGCTGCTGCAGTGTGAGACCTTCCACCCAGATTAGGCAGTTCCTTGCCTTGACCTGGAAGGGGCACCCGCTCTGCTGAAGTGAGTTACTGTTAGTCACCTAAACAGATTGCTTCCAAGCTTCTCCAAATCAAAGAGTGGTTTATTGTGTAGAGAGTAAGGGTCTGGAACAACAGCAGCCACTTCAGATAGTATCGAGCACTCTCATGCAAAGGTTGCCCTACCTTTTGCTCACATAACTTGAGAAAAATTCATGATAGTGAATTTAAATGCATCCTAGTGTATATATAGCAGGCTGAACTGAAGTTCTTAGGTTAAACACACTTCAGTAAAGCAAATACCACATTATCAATAGAGCTGTAACAGCTGTTCTTACTAAGCAAAAGAAAAATATATACCACCAGTTGATTTAGTTTAAGGCTTGAAAGTTCAGAAGGTAAGCACTCCTGATTAGAGTGTGACTACCATAAATATTTGAAAGCTTTGCATTAAAACTGTCCTTTCCAGGTGGCCTGTTAGTAATTAGTTAATAATTTGTTATTACTGCAGTGTGAGACATCAAATGCAAAAAATATGTGTAGCATTTTCCATCTTTCTTTAATGTGTGCTTAAACTTTGATCTATGACTGCTGAGGTTGAATGAAGGTGTGAAGCAGTATGAGCTTTGAATTGTTGGCTGATTTTCAGGAAATTTAGCTGTGGATGATTCTGATCTCTATTAATTCTAGAGTCACTCCACTGGATATAGTAGCATGGCTCCTGTCAGCCACAAGATCTAAACATCATTGAGCCTTATTTACCAGAAGAAAGAGGTTTTGTGTGAAAAAAAGTTTAGTAAATGAAAAATTTGTCACCTACCTAGAGGACATATCAGACTTTCTTTATAGTTAGTGTTTAAGCCTGCACCATACCTCTGTCAGGTTCAGCATAGTCTTTCAGTTTCATCTCTGAAAGTAAATATGCTTTTCCTGTCAAAAAAGAATGATAATATTCTAACCATATTCAGTCTTAGTTATGCTAAAGGTTACTCATGCGCATAATCTCATAAAGGATGATCTCTCTTTTTGTCTTTTAAATTAAATATAAATACTTAGATCATTGTAAAAAGTGCAGTAGGATCACCACAAAGGAGCAAAGTAAAATTCAAAGGATGTCAGGAAACTTTCTAGTCACAGGATCTAGGAGAGATCCTGTGGCAAAGGTTGGCTTTTCATACTAAATATTTGAATCATTATGTTGTTGAGTTTTTTCCATATAATTTAAGCAAAAGTATTGAAAATACTGAATAGTTATATTCATCCATCAATTTTTTTGTATTCCTTAATTTTGAGAATTCACTTGGATTAACTGCATTGGTTTTCATTAACATAACAGAATTACTTAGACATAGTGAATGTCTTTATTTATTTCCTAAAATTTCTATCTACAATGAAAAATAATGCATTACCAATAGCTTTGGTATTTTCATGGCAACTCATCATCTTAGTTCTTATTCTTTATTTGGATAATAAAAATATTTATTTTGCATTTTCAGTTATAATAACACATTGAACTTTCTCCTTCAGGCTATCTCTAGTTTGTGTTTTGAATTAAGTGCACAGGTAGCTTTTTAGAATGTGTTTTTACATTGTTAGAATGAGGTCTTCTGATGGGTTTTAATTGAAAAGTGGAAGATATAGTCAAATTATGTAGGTAACAAAATCTGTAAAGTTCAGAAAATGCAGGTCAATTCTAGCTGTATTATTTTCTATGTTTTAGGTGTGTTCTTGAGGATTTCAATTTGCCAGGGACATGGCCTTCAGGAGAGATCAGGGTACTGAACTGAAAGCAGAGGCTCCTGCTCTCTACTTTTGCTCTCGTGTGTGTGCTTCTGTATACGAAGGGTAGGGAGAGATTTGCCTGCCCTCAGGTTTATTTTTTTAAGTTGCTTTTCTGTATGCTATTTTTCTACTGAGCAACTCCAAAGAGGCTGCATTCAACAGCTGATTGAACCCTGGACCTTTTTGAAGGGTCTGAAAGCATGACTAAAATTGTTTAGGTTGGAGAACTGAGGCAGGAAAGATTAAAATGATCTGCCTATGTACATACAGTGCATACCAGTTATTTGGGAGTTAAAAAAAAGGGGGGGGGGAGGGAAACACTTTCAGTTACTGGATACTGAGTTTTAGTTAAGAGACTAAATATTTTAAGCACCCTTTCTGCAAGTTTCCCTAACTTACCCCTCATACACAGAGTAGTCATTTTACTCCCTGTATTATACTTTGGTGCTGAAATGATATGTTAAGTTCTTTTGACGTCCTCCAGTATGCCCTGAGCTGAAGTGCAGATTTGCAGCTGTAAATCTCATCTGAAGCTCACACAGTAGCATCAATATCCAGCGCCACTATTCAGGATGCTGGGAGGGCACTTCTCAAGCGTAGCCACCTGTCAGCTGACCCAATTAGAACAGTTTTCTTTTTCTTCCCTCTAATGAGTGCTTTTAATAGTCTCCAGCTGTTCCCTTTTCCTGCATTAACTCTTCACAGCAAAATTTATCTCATATTTTTGCAACTGCTCATCTAAAGTGTATGCTCTAAAGCACCAGGCAAACTTCTCTTTCACTTAGATTTTCCCATTCTCTATTAATAATTTATAGAACCACAAAGTTAAAGATAATTCAGACCTCAGTTGGAGGATGGACTGATTAAGCAACTTATAAAATGTAATATTAATGGAAATGTTTTCACGGCTGACTTTTAAGTTTTAATGACTTTAAATTCCAAACCAATACTTTTTACTGTTCCCCTGCGGAGTTTGCTCTTCAAATGTTGCAGCATTATGCAATTATGTGAGGGCCAGGAAAAGCATCTTACTAATCTATTTTCCTTTATTAATTTGAGTCAGTTACACATAGTAAATAATATACAATTGGTGAAAACAGCAGCATTAAAATCTCTTAAGTAATTCATAATAAATTCTTACATTAAAAACAAAGATAAAAAGATTGGAATTTTATTAATATTATGTTTTTAATTATATCATTCTGTATTGCATTCCTTCATAAGGAGGCAAGATACAGGATAACCACAACATTTTGCTTCAGAATGTAAAAAAATGACATGTATTTTGAGGCAGTTTTCTGATGTTCTATGTGCCTGAATATTTCTGGCTGTTGCAAATGTTAAGCAACTAATAAAGAAATCAGAGGCCAAGAAACAAGACAGGTTCTTAACACCACCAATAAGCAGGATGTGATAGTTAAGACATTTGTATTCATAGCAATTGAAGTAATTCATAATTCTTACTTAAGGACCTATCTCTACTAACCCAAGTTGAGAAACACAATTCTTCATTTTTATGGTGATTTATGCCGAGTTTGTTAATGGTGCCTTTATGAATGCAAAGAATACAAAATAACTCTTTTTTTTATTTTTATTTTTTTTTTTTAGTGATGGTGGTGGTTTTGTAAGTATTGTGATAACCTGGGGAGCTAGTTTTCTCCAGCTTCTTTGCAGTAAATTGGTGTTTGTAGGGTGGAAAATCCCAAATACAGAACAAAGACTCTAATATATTGATGCTGGCCTTCTAAGGCCAAAGAAACTGGATAAAGGAAGAGGGTACATTCATGTTATCTTTTCAGAGTGTGTTTTGGAGATTGAAACAAGAACAGAGGAGCATTTTTGTGTAGCCAAAGGTTAAAGCCAGCTTTTCCTTCAGCAAAGGCAGGAAAGTGATTGGCAGAGGGGGATATAATCCTCATTTCATGTGGAAAATGATGGAATTCCTGTTATCAGTCAGGAATGAGATCTTGTGTGTATAGTGGATAGTTCTATGATAGCATCAGGTCAATTCTCAGTCAAAAAGGCAGATCAAAAGCAATAGAGAACAAAACAGAGAATGACATTGTGTATAAATCTGTAGTGTAGCTGCATTTGACTTCGAACGTTTATGACCTCCCATTCTCAAAGATGGTATGGAAGAACTGGGAAAATACTCAGAAATGGGTAACAGCAGTGAGGAAAATACGAAATAGTTTCCATACAAGGAATGGCTAAGTAGATTAGGACTCTTCAGATGGAGAAGAAAAAACTAGGAGAGAGGATATACTAAAAGATAGCTTTGCAGAAGACATGGAAAAGCTGTGTAAGGAATCATTCCTCACAGTCTGTTTCTGTACAAGAACTAGAAGATGTCAACTAGAAGGAGTGGTATCCAGATCCAATAGAGAAAAGAGAGACAAGATGATTTGGACAATGTATAATTAAGCTGTGGAAGTCTTAGGCTGGAGAAAGTTGTGGATAATAGAAGTTTATATGTATCCAGAAAGAGCAAATACGGCCATCAAAGGCTATTAAATACCACGGCAAGAACTCTGTCTCAGAAAATCTCTGATGGGCAGGACAGTGCCTTCAAAAGTGTTTTGTTCCCACAGTCCTTGTGCTGCGAATGCCCAGGGCCTGGTGCAAGGCTGGGCAGGCCCTGGCACTGCAGCAGGGGAGCTATTGTCTGCTAAGACTGGCTTGTGACGGGGGGGACACGAGGGATGCTGGAAGGTGATGGAGACACTGTGTTTGAGGGACCAGGAAAAAGGGGAGATTCATGTAGAGCTTCTGTCATAAGGCCAGCAAGCTGTCTGGAGTGGTAGAGGTATATAAAATATTTTATTATTTGAGGTATATATTTGTATTTCATGTGCTAGCTAGGAGTTGTTTTATCCCTGAATTAGTGATGAACATTATTTTGCTTGTCAGTCTCTCCAACTTAAGCTCTCTCTCCTTAGACAAAGAGAGATTTACCTGGGAGTGTGCAACTTACTCGTGTGCGTGTGATACATACCGAGTTTCTCAAATTAGCGACTTATCTGAGTAACTCAAAGTCAAACTTTGTAATTGCATGCTTGTAGATGAATTCTACTATTGGGTGATTTAAATAAGATGATTACTTTTATAGATCAATGCCTTCAGTTCAATGTATTGTATCTTGACATTAAAGCAACTGAATGTTCTTGGTTGTGTACTACATAGTGGTTAGGCTGCTGCTGTCTTACATGTCTGTCAGCTCTGCCAATCAGTTTAATTTGTATAATTTCCAGACTGGCATGGAGGTTCTTAATTGTTAGTACCATACTCACTATGTTCAAATCTATCTGAAAATGCTGAATCAGAAACATATTTGAAGTATGAAAAGAATCTACAACTTTCCATGATAGTTGTGATGAATGTCCAGTTTTACAGAGTTATTAATAAATGCAGCAATATAACAGACATGTAAAATCCTGAATATTGTGTTTTGAAACATTTTTTGTACATAATTCCCAAGAAGTAGTGATCTATCATGTTTAATATGCAGTACTTTCAGAATGGATGAGCTTCAGATGTTTTGATGATTTTGCTAAGTTCTGAATGGGTATGCATATCTTCAGTTCTCCTCATCTATTTAGCATGTACCTGACTTAGAGATTGCAGCAGAAGGACACCTCTAAAGAAACGATGATGGGGTTAAATAGCTCCCAATAAGTGATGGCTTATGATAATTAGTCCACAAATAACCACCATCAACTAGAATGTAGGCTATTGGCAACAAAACCTATGAAATCTTTCTGTGTGATGTTAAATTCATAGTCTAACATTTTATGTATTATGAAGCTAGAGTGTTCTGTGCTCTAGTAATCATCAAGTAAAACTGTTGATTGATTTTTCTTTTTATGTGTCTAAAATTGGAACAGAGTGATTTTTAGAATTACAGATTTATTGTCATCCAGAACTCCTCTAATTTCCTTTTTTATTGCATACCTTTTAAAATTTATTTTTAACATCATGTTTTATATATGTTCCAATTGACATGATTAGAATTACTTCTTGAATTTTATTATTTCTGAGCTAAACATAGGTGTGACATTGACCAGCAAACAAACTGTTTTAAAAATATGCAGTCATATATAAGTTTAGAAGTAGAAGTCTTACTTCTCTGAAATGTTTTGTATTGTATTCATGTTTAATTTTAGTAAGGTTTTAAATTTTGTCTAATGAAATCATAGTAGCCTTTCCCTGGAAAACCCTACTAAATGCCTTCCTATAAATGCACTCCTCGCTAGGAGCAGACCTGTTTTGTTTTTTTCCTGGTCATTTTATGCTCTAACCATATTAAATCAGAGCTATTATATTTCCTGATATTATAAATCAGGAAATTGCAGAGCCTTTTAGTCTCCTTTACAGAGGAAGGGCAGGGAGAGACACCTGATTGTGTGGTGTTATAATGTAATTTTGAGTAATCAGACATTCATTTCATGCTGTAGATGTCAAAGCCTGTAGGAACTGACAACTTCTAAGAATGAAACTGTATTTGTTAGCCCATTTTATTTCCTGTCTGTCATTCTCCTTCCTCTTTCTTTTTGTGGTATATACATTAGTTTTCTGGCTGTCAGCACTGCCAGCAAAGTGAAATAAACGGAAATCCTGATCTCTAAAACTTATTTGGCGAAGCAAAGCTAAAGCTTTCAGAAGGTGGAATTGAAGTGAAGATTCCAGTATCCTCAGTCGGCAGAATCACCTGGCCTGTGGGATGTGGGTAACGTGGTAAGAGATAGCAGTGTTTTCACAAAAGTGGTTTTGTCTGTCTTGTGCTTTAGCTGTCTGACACATTCGCTGCTGACACATTCAAGTTACTATGCAGTGTTAAAATAGTACTGTTATACCCTGAATGTATTCTGAGCTGTTTATTTGTCTCATTATCATTAGCTTAAACTGTGTGTGTCATTAACCAGATACTTTCCTAAAATGTATTTTTTGGAGGCAGTGGGGACTTCTCTGTTGACTCCAGAATGCTGAATCACACTTGTAAACTATGTAGTTTTAAGATGATAAAGTAGTTGATGAAACCAAGTGAAAGCAGAGATAACAGCTTGTTGCAGAAGAAAAGGGATATTTGGTGCCCAGGCATACTCAAGACATAGTTTATCCTATTTCTAGATTTTCTTCCCTTCTGAAGAAAAGAAGCCTTCTTAAGGCTTTTTCCAGGCTGAAGACTTGAAATACACTACTGAGTCCTGGTGCCAGGATCACTTGGACTCAAGGGCCTGATGTACTGCTTGTGGCCAGCACCCGGGCCTCTGCTCCCTCATGTCCGGGCACACACTGGGAAAGGTGTGTAAGTGTCTGAGTGTGTCTTGGGATGCAGCTGAGGTGCATGTCCACACCTGGGAGCTAGGAAGTACTTTCCAGTCCAACAGGTCAGGCAGCACCTGCAGAGCCTCCCCAGCTTCTTGCATGGCTGCCTTCATGGCTCCTGCATAGCTGTTCAGCTGCGTAAGCACGCAGCCTTTCAAGCAGATGTGTGTGCTGAAAGGTCACTGCAGAGGTTTCTTTGAAATGCTAAAGCCAGTATGTTTTTTTTTTTCTACTCAGGCTAAACAAAACTACTATTTCCTGCGACCAACAGGTCTTCAATCATAGCAACCTCTATGCCAGTACCATCTGTTTGGCTAATGTCTGACCATGTCTTTAAGGTTTTGGTTATTACTAAACCTTGGCATGCCTCAGATGCCTGCTCTGCTTAATTTCATAATATCACCTTTCAAGTTAGGTATTACTAGATTTTGAATCAAGAAGGATGAGATGGAGCTAGAGAGCTGGAAGGAGGAGAGAAGAAGGGGTCTTGCTGAGGGGAGGGAGAAGTTTCAGATCTAAGCCCTCAGTGCAGGGATCACAGTGTTTTCCAGGATGGCAGTATCATTTGTTCAGGTCTCTCTGATCAAATGAGGGAATATGTAAGAAAGTAAAGACTGCTTTTATTTAAGAGATTGTGGTCAACAGTCACAGTAGGGACATCTGATCAACAATAAATGTCATTATCATGTGAGATTCCGGGGCATCGAGGGCCTTTGATCTGACTCGCTTGTGCCCTCAGAGCAGCACTTCTTCCTGTTTTAGAGCACTTGCTCTTTACCCTTGGTGTAAAAGAAGTTGTCTGCACAGTAACTTTTTCCTTATATGGGACAACCCTGCGTGTGCACCTCCAGTTATCAGCACTCTCTGCCTCTCTCATGAGCATTAGAGAAAGGACCTGCATTGGTTTCTCTGCTTCTGTAACATCAAGTATCTACATGCTGCTTTTGTTAGATTAAGACTATATAGTGTTAGTAGTGAATCAGTTTAATGCAAGACACTTAAATTTTAAGTCTTACGTTTACAATATTGTGAGTGCAAAGCTGTATATGCTAAGAGAATAGTATAACTTTTTTCATTTGAAAATAAGATTGACTATAATTCTTGACTGACTAAACAAATGTAAATAAAGGAGAGAATCCTTTGTATGATAGTGAAAAAGAGGCACAGACATGCCAATTTTGTTCTTTGTTTCTGTCTCATTACAGAATGAACAGATCTGAACTGGGGAATAATTTCCCAACAAACAGATGTTGGCTGCCTAGTCTTGCTTTGTTTGGTTGAATATGCTCCTGTGAGGTAGAAATATGCATTTGTGTTTCTACAAAACAACTTTTAAATAGATACCAAACGCCATAGGTTTTTGTTGGCAACTGGATTTGGATGTTCTCTCCAGTTGCCTGGCCCTGCCTGGCAAATGATGGGTGTGCTTTGCCACAGGAGTGTTCTTCAGGTGTCAAATATTCCAGAAATCAGATTTTCCAATTTGACATAAAGGATATTGCTGCAGATGTTTGGGCATTTTTTTAAGAGGGTTTTCTTTTTTTGAAGAGTGAAACTTGTATAATGAGGCTCTCAGCATTCTAATAGTTTCAATGAAATGAACTTTTTAGTATGGAGGCTCCAGGCTGGTATTAAGTGTCCTCCCTTCTCTTTTTTTCCCAGTGGGATATGAAAGGATTAGGAACATTAGACAATAAGGCGGTGGGTTGGCTTAGCTGCCAGACCAATAAGCAATTACCATCAAAAGAGCAACTGGCAAGTTTTGTTGTTTATCACAGTAGCTTTGAGAAGAATAATGACTTCGGTGCCCTGAGACAAGGACTGATTCAAGTCACAGGTTCTGAGGTGTATTGGCACCTTAATGAAATGGAAATGCAATGGAAAAAACCCAGGCATCTGAGGGATACTGATAGTCACTGAGAGTTCTTCAGAAAGTTGTGTGTGACCTGATTCCTTCAGGCTTTTTCTGGTGTATTTTGCCTGAACTGAAAAAGTAAAAGGCAGTTTTAAATAAGTTGCTGAAACAACATTGCCAGAAAAACAGATTGTGATAAACTACAAACCTGTATGTCTTGACACTGAGTGGGGTTTTGGGCCATGAGGCCATCATTTCCTTATATTCAGTCAAGTAAGAAATTGTATTGCTGCTAGGAACACATTTTCCTTTCTTTCTAATAATTTCCTCCCACCTCCCCTTTTTAAAGAAAGAAATGAGAGGGAATGAGACAGATACCAACTGTTTCAAGTGCTTTGATTTTTTTCTTAAGGTGACTATTTAAGTTCAAGTAACTTCACTCAAAAATCGTGTGCGACACTCAGACGTGTTGACTGATGATGTTGCGTGATCATGAGCTATCACAAGAGGCAGTGAAGGCCTGTCTTAAATGAAAATTTAATTCTATCTCAGAATAAGCAGTAAAGCTTCTACATCAATTGAGTCCATAAAAATTTTTAACTTAGGGAAAATTTTTGAAGGAAAGCAATGTTTCATTTATTTTTATTCTAAGTGTTCTTTTCCTTTTCCTTGTTGCCTAGGATTTTCAAAGCTCCTATATCCCTTGTAATTATAGTTGCTATACATAAAAACAAACAAAAAACAACAAAGGTGTATTGATGATTAGTTATTGCTGTGGGCTCTGCAAATGGACTGCATTGTTTCAGCAAAGCTGCCTGCTGCTCTGTGAGTTTTTGAAACACAGTCTCATCAGGTTGCCTTGAACACAACTTTTTCCTATGAACTCTGATCCAAGCAAAGCCAGCCGCTGTTCATAACTAAGTTTGTCAGGAGTAATTTCCTTTTTCTTAGGGAAAAATCCTCTAACCAGTGGCAAGTAGCAAACTTTCCATGGTGAATATGTTTTGCTAAATTTGATTTTTTCAGAAATTAACTTTCTTTTCTCTTGAAAAAAGAAAAGAAAAAGCCCTACACATCAGTGGTTGGAGGGAAGAAAAATAGAAAAAAACTCTCAGAATGTAATCCAAGGAGATGACATCTCTGAGAAAAAGAAAGAGAAAAGCAGATTTTTTTGCTTTCCTCCCCAGCTTCAGGCAGAGTTATTAACTTCCATGAGATTATACCTGATCTTGTTATTTGCTGTTTTTTTTGAAGCCCAGCTCCTGGAATGAAGTGACTGAAAGAATCTAAATGTGGGGAGAGGGACATGTTTCTGTTTTTCAAGGTTCAAAAACATAAGAGGCAAAATTTATCATACCTCAGAATCCTGTAGTTTTAGAAGTTTGTCTTTCATAGTGCTTAAACACTTGAAGTTGTCTATGCATGAAGCTGCCAGTACAAACTGAAGAGTGAAATCAGTATGTTTGTTCTGTTTTATTTCTGTTACTCAGAATGACTCTGCTACAAATAATGCAAAATATTAGTAATTTCCCAGGAAAGCACTAGAGCTGTTCAGCAGAGGGAACACTATAAAAAGGGAAATTGAATAGAGTCAGTATAATAAAAATCACCCCTAGTTGCAGTAGCGGGGAAGCCACATGCGAAAGTAGCACGCTTTTCTTCTCTTCACAATGAATGCAATGAATGACTGAGGCTTCTGTGGATCTTTTTATTGAGAGATGAAGGAACAGATTTGAAATCTTTAGACACTGGGCAGAAATCTAGTAAGAAAACGGAATATAATACACAGTACACGTTTAACTCTTTTCTCAGCATTCAAGAGAGGGTTGTAGTAGAGTGCTACTGTAAGTGTGGTAGGTAGAAGACATTTAGACCTTGGTGCTCTGAGGAAGCTTGTTAGTTTTTCTGTTTGACCAATACTGTGCTTTGATGATTTATCATCCAATATAAGAAATGAGCAAAAGCAAAGAAATTTATAACCTCTTCTATATGGTGATGATCGTACACATTCTCATTTTTTAGTAGGAGGTAAGAAGTGATTTGTCTGTATTCCTGGACAGTGTCATTAATGTCACTGGATTATTTCCAGTGTGTGTCACAAGCTGTTGGGTGCAGTCCTTCTCCCTTTAGCATCAGTGGCAGGAAACTGTATCACTGGAATTCACAAGAGTAGTAAGTTTAAGCTATAACTGAGCAGTGTGTGGAAATAAAATTTTTAAGATACATCAGCTACTCAGTGTTCATTTTCTTTGGTAAGAGTTGTACTGTATCTGTTGGTGAGAGAAGCTTAATAGTAAAAAGAGACATTTTCTGAAGCCTGCAGTGAGGGGCTTTTTGAGATTTATTGTAACATGTCTTTCCTCTTCCATGTACATATTTTTTTTTCTTTAGCTTTTTTGTGAAGAAGTTAAGAATTTTCTACCCTAATTTGTGTCACATGAACTTCTGTAACAGTATGTGCAAATGGAGCGATCCCTCCTGTTTGTTCTGTCTCTGTGTTGATGACATGTCTAAGGTAGTAGCATTAATATTTAATGCTCATTGCAAATGCAATTAATTTCCTTTTGGCTGACGGATTGTTTCTCTCTAGTTACATCTTTAACATTCTCTGATATTTTAGTCAGCCCTTTTTATCTTCCATGTCATTAAAACTATTTCTTTGAGAAGTTTTACTAAAAAGTCATTATAATGCTAGTTTCAGGTTGTTGTGGTATTAATAGAACTTAAATATGTTTCTGTTAGTATATGAGAGTTTGAGGTTTTTGCTAAAATCCACTGAGCATAATTTCTGTATGTGCAGTCAGGTCTTAAGGGAAAGAGGACGTTCGACCTAGGAAGGAAGACGTGAGAAAAATGTGAAACTATAGAAATTTCTGTTATAAAAATAGGCTTTCTGTATTGCAACATCTATGTAACATTTTGAATAATTTAAATCTCATGACATCTGTGTGAATGACATCTAGTGTCCTCTGTAACTCTGAGAACTTTCTGCTCTCAGCCCTTTTTGAGAACTGAGCATAAGAACCACTTGTACCAGGTCTGACATAGGCACCAGTAGCCCAACTAGAAAGAGGATACAGCTTCCCTGTATGCTAGGGAAAGACTATTGGACATGGGGAAACATAGTGTTACTTCCATTCCAATATCTTCCCAGCTTCTGACATTCTTCAGCCTGCAGATTTCCTAACCCAGTTACACCTGGATAACGCAGAACATTTAACTTAAAAAGACAAAGATGTTCTAAGAAGTTGGAGAGAGTCCAGAAGAGCAACTTAAGGAGGAAATACTGTGTAGAAATATAAATCTTCAGATGAGTAAAAATGTGTTATAAAGAGGATGTGCTTCAGTTATTCATTGCATTCATTAAACTTAAGACAAAAAGGAGTTGTCTTAAGTTACAGGGAGGTGTTTTCACATCAGAGATTAGTAAAGAATTTCTAACTGTAGGAGTAGTAAAGCACTGATATGAGTTAGAGAGCATATGAACATTTTTATGAACAGAATGGAGAAATATTTGACAGCTGTAGTCAAGATAAACTTATTTCTTCCTTAAAAAAAAAAAAAAAAAAAAAAAAAAAAGGTGGACTCAATGCTCAATGGCTTCTGAAGGTACTCATTTTTCTGTTTCAATTAAGGCGGCAACGTTTCCTCAGTGGCCCAGCAGCAGCCCAAAGTTCACCGTCTGCCACGTTCAGGCAGGGGGATGTGCCTGTTACCGTATGTGACCACTCCTGCCAGTGATAACTTACTTCATGGTACGCTGCCAGCCCGTTAACTTCATCGTCGTAGTCACCAGGCTGAGACAGCGATCTGTAGCTGAATAACTGTTTGTGCTCCAGAATTACCTTTTGTGAGCATAAATTGCTGGCTTTATCTGTTAACTCACTGCTTTCCTCACAAGCATCTGCTGACTAGCATCCAGCCACTCAGTCTTAGTGAGAGTTGAGAAATCAGTGCAGTGGAGAATATTTCCTGTTCTGCATTTGCAGAACTGAAAATATCCCATCCTTAATTGATTTTAGTAAGGGTCATCATCTGAGCAAACTAATTTTCCAGGTTAATTTATGAAAAGATGTTAGTAAACAGAATTAACAGATGTACTGTCTCGTACTGTGTCAGTGCTGTTGGTTGCCAGAGAGATTCATTCTCGATTGAAGTTTAATGGTTCTGTATTTTTGATCTTCCCTGGATCTGTACCCTCTATAACGGGACTGTTATTTAATGTTTATACATTTCCTCCAGCTGGCAGGCAGTCTCTCTCTCTCTCTTTTTTTTTTTTTTTTGGCATAAATTCTTTCCTTTTTTTTTTTTTTAAATATATTTCCCATCCTAAGAAGATCTGAGATGAAAAATGCAAAAGTGATGAAAGAGAAGGATATGAGAAGGTCATCATGATGATGAAGTTCCATTCTAATTAGTAAAATTTGTCTTTTATAAATTGATAATACAATGTCTGATAAAAGAAGAGAATAATGTACAATGAGCAAATATTTAAGTATATGTTTTTATAAATTAAATAATGATCTGCAAATGGATTTTATGTTTGTCACATACAAATAATGGTGTTGTGGGCAGAGTTGATCACCTCTGCTATGTTAATGCCAACAAAAGTATATATATGAATGAATAATTTATGCCTGTGCTAAGTGGAAAATGTAGACAGCTAGCAGAAGACGCTGTTTTGTTAGCTGCTACTTCACTTGCTAAGATGCCAGGAAGAAGAGCTGAATACATTGTTGGCAGAAAAAACAGGCAAATCAGTCCAGCCGAAAGAGTCCACCAAAAAGAAAAATGTGGGAATTAAAGTTGGCAGGATATTTGCTTATGTGGTCTGGGGAAAAAATGAAAAACATATACTTTGCCAGAAAAAAGTGGAAAATCAATTCAAAGAAAACCCAGAATTACCCCTTACAAAACAACCTCCTCCCCAGAATTCTTTGCTGATGTAAAGACAGCACAGTTGGAATCTAAGCAAGCCATAGTCTTGCTTAAGCTATGGTTTAAGCATACCAAACTACCCTAAGTTAGTTTTAAAAAGTCAAGTTTCCTTGTTAGAGCAACATTTAAAGGAGACTTACGTGAACCACGCTTCCAATCCTAACACTTGTCCAGATTTTCATAGTAGATTTTTCTCTTGAATAGTTGTACTTCTACAGTACAAGCTTTTATAGTTGAAGAAAAACTCCTAATATGAAATAAGCTGAAGTTTCATTAATTTGCAAGTTTATCCTACTAATGCTGTTACTCACAAAAGCTATCATAAATATTGAGGAGTAGAATAAGAGATGCATATAGTCCTCCTGGTATTATCTGTATTGGTATTTAGGGTTGACCTCGAGATCCTCCTCACTGCCAACCTTCCCGTAAGCTTCCCGTCCCCATCCTCTCCCTCAAATGCAGTATTAATATGTGTCCAAGCTGCCCTGGACTGTATGAAATAGAAATAGCTAGTAATAAATCTTGCAGACATAGGTGAAAAAGGCTTAGCAGAAGCAATTGCTGCTGTTCAGTGGTGCAGTGCAGTGGCATGCTCTGCCCACACCAAAGAAATGGGTTCTCAGGGGGTAACCCTACAACCAAGAGCTGAACTCCCTCCAGCCACAGGAGTGAGGGGTGAAATGCTGCTGGGGCCGACAGCTAGTTTTTAAAGTGTGTATTTCTTTAAGGAAATAACTTTCAAAACAGAGAGATTTATGTTCCCCTCTTCCCCTTTTTAATCTATTTTTCTCACCTACGTGGTTGACTTGCTTCAGTTCTCCATATTGGGTCATTGTATGAGTCACTGGACATATCAAATACGTGTCAATCTCAGAGAGGGCACAAAATATATTTGGAGCCCCTTAACTGGCAGTGACTAACGAGAGTGACAGACCAATACGGAAAAGAACTAACGTGAGCATTTGAACGTTGTTTCTGTGTGTAGTTGCCTTGTTTCCCCAAAACAATTTTGTATTCATGACTTCTCATCAGATGAGTTTCACAAATAAAGCTGTGAGCACTTACAAAAACAGAGCAGGGTCTGTCCTCCGAGTCATCCTCGTTGTCTCCTGGTGGCTGCCCAGGGGCTTTGTGCGAGGCGCAGGGTTGGCCTTAGTAGTCCTTGACTGCTGACATTAACGTTGTGCCACAATCTCTCAATGTTCACAATTTCTGCTCTCCTGTTTGAAAACTGGTCGCTCATACGCTAGAATCATGATGGTGGGTCTTAGATGAACAGCCCTACCTGTCAAAGTGAATAGTGGACAGGTGGTTTGCTGACAGAGGGGTGGTTATAGAAAGCATTTGAAGAATAGGGAAAAATGGAGAGGGAGTCAATTTCCAGATAATAGGGAGTGACAATCATTGGAGAAGAAAAGTATTCAGCAAACCATTTTTAAGAGCACATTAGCTTGTTTTACAAGAGGACTTCTGTTTTTAAGTGACCTTTAGGTAAGGTGGCTGGAGGAACACCTTTTGCATCAAACAAACTGTCACTACGGGGTGCTTTTGCTTTTCCTACACGCTGCTGCTAAGAGTACCTGAAACCTTTTAGAGGATGCTCTTTTGATGTTTCTGGTTGTTATATTGTATCATTCACTATGAGTACACTGTGCATTACAGAAGTATTGGTGATGAAAGGCTGATTTTTCAGTTTTTCTCTTCTCTTTATTCTCTAGTTGCTTTTGCTGCTACTTTTTTATACAATGCATGTAAGATGGAGAACAGTTTGTAGAAGAAATGATAATGATGCTTTCCTGGGAATTTAAGAGATCAAAGATTTTTCAAAAAGCATATTTCAGCTACTGACAGATATATGGAAGAACGGAATTTGAATACCTACAAAAGTATGAAATATCTGTGCAGCCTTTTGAAAAGCTATACAAAAGCATTTGGAGTTGTCTTATAAAAAATAGACATACGAAGTGAGAAAGAGTTGAAAGGAATATTATCTGTGACTAAAAACTAGTTTTAGAATGGAAACCCTATCTCAACTTTAAATGCAGTGTTTGTCAAAGATAAGGAGGCATCCATTTTGTCTTTGTTTGGATGGACTTCAGTCCTGACAGCAGGTGGGCACACACGTGAGCTTCATATTGCCATGGTCAGAGCATCTTGGCACAGCAGGTGGTTATGTCCCAATACCAGTGAGAAAAGACCTCATGATCTGGTGACCAACTGTTTCCCCATCATTGCAGTGACCACACTAACAAAATACCTGAAAGATACGAACCATGTGCCTGAAGTCACTTGGTATTGCCTGCATCACTCCCGTGGGACATATACTACAGCAGTTGAATAGCAGTGTTACAGTGGAGATTATGACACTTCTGTGAGATGGGCTGAGACAAGCCCATTTTGCTCACTGTCCTAGAAGAAGACTGACCAAATTCAGGGAAAAAGGTTTTCTGTTGCTTTGCTGAGCTGGTGGAGCTTGCATAGGAGTCAAGGGGCCATCAGAGCTAGTGTGAAGGGGTGGTTGGGCACAGAAACCCTCAGCTAGATCAGCTCTGCTGTCTCATGGAGCTCCACCCTGAAGTACCTACTTCTTGCTTGGGAGTCTGCCTATGGCGTCAGAATAAACTTGGTCAGCTTGTCGCAGTCTCCAGAGGAAATTTAGATGTCTCATAAAACTCCCACACAGTTTGGCACAGCCTACTACAATTGGCAGTCCTTCTTGGAGGGGCTAAATAGCAGAACAGCATGGGCGAGAAACCACTCAGCTTCAGCTGTACTGGCAGTTGGGAGGTGATGGCCAGCGCCTGGGGACCTAAAGATGATCTACTGCCAATGCTGTTTGTCTATGTTCACAAGCAAGTACCAGATTCCTCCAGAATCTGAAACAAACAGGTTTTAGTGATACTGTACAGCTCTAATTATCCAAATAGTTGATTGAGATTGAATAAGAGTGTAAAATATCACCTAAGTAAAAACTTCTTTACTTAGGGTTAAAATTATGTATTGTGTTGTAATTTTATTTTCCAATAAAAATATGTAAATGACTTGTGTTGCTAAACAGCAAACAAGAGGTCGTATTACATTTGTATTTGAAAACTCTAATTCCAGCTATAGCTTGACTTTCCAGCACCTTTGGAGCAAGGTATGTATTTCTGCAGCCTTACAAAGTAGGAAATCAAGCCTTTCCTTCTTTTGATTCTTATTTACATTTGCAAGCTGTTTTCTGAGCTGTCTTGTTTCCATTCTCTTTCTCATTGGCTACTCAGAATTCCTTAGCCAGGGGTCAGAGTAGTCAGTATTTCAGTGTAGTGGTATTTAGCTCATACGATGCAACGCTGCCATAAGGATATAATGGTCAGCTTGACCTCTTTACGAATACAAAGAAGTATGTGAGAAAACATTTAAAAAGCAGTTAGGGGATTCTGAGAGCTCTCAGTAGAGCAGAAACGTTTTCCTTGGCTGTCTATGGTAAGGACTAGACTGTACTGTGTATTAAGAACAGCCTTATATGCAGGAGAGATCACCATAGACTGGGCTCACTCATGGGTTTTCCACATAATTTTATTTAATTTCCTTTTATGGTTATGTTCCTACTTGAAAGGTATTTATTTAGTTCACTGCTTCTTCTGTGGCCTTCATGACATACCTTAACTTCACATCTATTACCTTCAGATTTAAGTAAGGAACATACACTGTGAATGGGTTGTGAGTAGAGTCTCTCCTGATTGCATCACAGAAGTTGCAAGTATCCCAGTCAGGCAGGGCACAGAAAGACTGTCGTATTTTTCATTTTGATTGTGAAAGAAGGAAAGGCTATTTATATGACTTCTCATAGACTAATGGAAAATTAATGGAAAAATATTTGCAAGATACGTAGGTATTTGAGTTATGATTCCTCATTTTATATTGTTAGTGATATTAAGAGGAATTGCCATATGTCAATGGCAGAAGATGGCATTCCTGTAATTTTTGGTTGAGACAGTGAGAATCAACAAATAGGGAATGTTTTTAAGCCCAAGAATTTTTTTTTTTAACTTAGGTGCTCCTAAGTAAGGAAAAAGGTGAGTATTTCTATTAGTATTGTTGGGATTTTATATTAGAAAAATACCCAAACTTTCAAATCTAAGATCAACCTTTTTTTTGTCTGGTACAGTATTTTCAAGGGTTGTTAAGTAGAGCAAACTTTTACATGTTAGATGAGCAGACAGGGAGGTGGATTGAAAACTGGCTGAACGGCAGAGCTCAGAAGGCTGTCATCAGTGGCCCAAAGCCTGTTTGGAGGCCTGATGTTAGCAGTGCACCCTGGGGAGTCAGTGCCAGATCTGATCCTGTTCAACTTACTCATCAATGACAGAGTGCTCCCTCAGCAAGTTTGCTGATGCTATGAAACTGGGAGGACTGGCGGATACCCCGGAGAGCTGTGTTGCCATTTAGAGGGACCCCATAGGCTGGAGAAATAGACAGACAGGAACCTCATGATGTTCGGCAAAGGGAAGTGCAGAGTCCTGCCTCTGAAAAGGAATAACCCCATGCACTAGAACAGGCTGGGGGCTGACTAGCTGGAAAGCAGCTCAGCAGAGAAGGGCCTAGGAGTCCTGGTGAACAACACGTTAACCATGAGCCAGCAATGCGGCATTGTGGCCAAGAAGGCCAATGGCACCGTGGGTTGCATTAGGAAGAGCATTACCAGGTCGAGGGAGGTGGTCCTTCCCCTTCAGCTCTGGTGAAGCCACAACTGTAGTGCTGGGTCTAGTGCTGGGTTTCCTGGTACAAGAGAGAGAAGGATCTACCAGAGTGAGTCCAGTGAAGGGCTCCTAAGGTGATGAAGGGCCTGGAGCGTCTTTACTATGAGGAAAGGCTATGAGAGCTGGGAGTGTTCAGCTGGAGAAGAGAAGGTTCAGAGGGGATTTTATCAATTGTGTCAGTGTCTGAAGGGAAGTTGTCAAGAAGATGGGGCCAGACTCTTCTTAGTGGTGCCCACTGACAGGATGAGCAGCAGCAGGCACAAACTGAAATGCAAGCAATTATGTCTGAATATGAGGAAAAGCTTCTTGCTGTGAGGGTGACTGAACACTGGAGTGAATTGCCCAGAGAGGTTGTGGAGCCTCCATCCTTGGAGATACTTGAAAGCTGTCTAGACACAATCCTGGGCAACGTGCTCTAGGTGACCCTGCTTAAGCAGGGGGTTGAATTAGGTGATCTCTAAAGGTCTCTTCCAGCTTCAACTGTTCTGTGATTCTGCGAAAATTAAAGACTTACTGTTTTACAGCAAATGCTTTGAAGTTTACAGTTTTATGATAGTATTCCCGTTCCAGAAGAAATTTCTCATCCAAGAAAATTTTTTAATCCTGTGCAGACTTTCTCTTATTCCATATATGAGCTCACTATGGCTAATAAAATGATTGGTTTCTTACTAACTTGGAAAGTAAACAAAAATATTAATAACCTGTCTTTGATACATTTCTAATAGATCAGTAGTCTGGCTGGTTCACAGACCAATATATTAGAGCAGGTCTTTCATATGAGAATCGGTCTTGGGGAAGAAGGAAGTAGACATTACTGATGTAGTAGTAATAGAAAGATAAAGCTTTATGAAGAAAATTGTTTCTGTTGTTACTTGCAGAAAGAAGCCCAGAGGGTCCGATAGATGGGGTAGGGAGGGGGCCCAGGGATGGTTCCTGAGAAACCCTGTGTCCTTGTGGAGACAGAAACTCAGCTGAATGCGATCAGTGCGGATTATAGCTGATAGCTGGGGAGTAAAGAATTCCTCTTTAGTGTTGAGGGGTGTGATCAAAGTAGCTCTACTGCTTTCATTCTGAATCTTTTTCGGCTGTATTTGAATGATTTTTTTTAAATGCTCTTCAAGTGACCTGAATGAGAAAAGCTGTGATCTCTCACCTTGGGTTTTTTGTCTCTGCGACAAAACTATCTGCTCTAAGACCTGTGTACTGCTAGGGAAACAAGCTGTAAATGGAAAATGTAGCATTAACATTCTCTAGGATAACAGAATAACATTGACTAAAATAATGTAGTTTCACTACAGTTTTTTGTGCTCAGAAGAAAACAGAAATTCCTATAAGTCATGTCAGCAGCAAAAAAAGAGCTTCATTTAGATATGTTTAAGTTTTGTAATAATTAGCACACTGATAAATGTTTCACACTGGAGTATACCTCAGGCCACACTTCTCTTTTGTCACGCCTCCTGATGAAAATTTTGATTTCACGGATCATGAAGCTGCATAATTATCATCAAGTAAAATCTCCTTGGAGGGTATGGGTGGTTGCTGGTGATTTATTTCACAAATTGTGAATACATTAAAATATGAAAGGATAGCAGGTGCTGCAAATGTATTAGAACCATCCAGCAGCTGTAATGCCTATCACATGTCAGCAAGTAATGCTGCTTTTTACAGCAGCAGTAATAAACGGAGATTAAAAAGGGGCAGTCCTTTGACCACAGAGCAAAGCTGGTGCTTCTGCTATCTGGAACATGAAAAGCATATTTTGTTCCTCGACTGAAAAATTGTAGGTTTGTTTAAAAACGTGCTTATCCTTTATCTTAAACCTCTGTTGAATCAGTGTGGGGAAGGAGGGTTTTCCACTTCAATCCTTTTGTTCCGTTCACAAATCAGCTTCAAGGGAAGTGCTGCTTCTTTCAGTGATCTTCCAGCAGTTCACACCAAAAGAGTGCACTAAAAATCTGGTCTTGGCTAAACATAAGTTACTTAATTGTTAAAGCTGCTGGATTCTCCATGTGAATGCATGTTACTGCTATTGTGTGGATGTTTTCTCTGTTTATCAAATACCTCTTTCAGAAGAACAAGTAGGTCCCTGTTACTCTTTTGTATTGAATAGCAAGACTTATTTGTCTCGGAGAATATTGTTTTCTCACTGTATTCATTATTCTTGTGAAGAAATCATATAGCTATGAATTAATGCTACTTCACCTTTGCACAGGAGTAAGGGAAGAGGATCAGTTCTGTATTGGTTGTTGCTATTTTTTTTAATCTTATATGTTTCTTCTCTTTAATTAATCCACTAATCAAGCATAAGCTGACTTTTTGACATAATTTAAAGTATTTCAGAACAATGTTTTAGCTATTTATAAGTTTATTGCAGAGTTCTGCAGGTTCTTAAGAAAACTGTAAAATATGTATCCCTGAAAACATCTTTAATACTGTCTACAGTAAAAAATACAACGTCCCTTTACGGAACTGCATTTTCTTAATTCCTCTGTGTTAAAAAGTTTTTGGACTCGCACATAAGGAAGAACACCGTATTTGTGTCACCGATGGATTTCTTAGTAATGTTTATAGCAATGAGAGCAAAGCGGGTGGAAGACAGCTTAAAGAAAGAAACTTAAATTCTAAAATTCACGTTATGACCTTCAATCGTTTGGCATGAATCTTCTGGCAAGCCGTGTTAAGTATGCTTGAATACACTGAGGGTAACAAGACGGATGGAATATTTGTATCCCAGTTGGCAATTTTTACATTCACAGAATTTACAGCCCAGGATCTTCTGACATGTTCAGAAATTCTGATTTACATAAGCGTAAGACTGGAATGGAAAAGGGAATGCTCTTTAAAAGAACTTACCAACCCAAATCTGAAACTAATGAAGGTTAGCATGAGGACTTAAGTTCTGGGAGGAGCGAAACAATTTTTCTGAATTGAGGTCTCAGGATGCAATGCTGCTGTAGGCAGCCTGCTTCCTGAGCTGCCATGGGAATTTTTGTTTCTCACTGACACTGGAAATGCTCTGAATGTCTCCCAGACTGGTGAGGAATTCTGGCTCTCAGATGGCATATTATCTACTGAAATATTTTCAATCGTGTTTTATTTACTTGATGAAGTATATATTTGAATAGTCATTGGTTTGTTATTAACGTGTGCAGCCCAATTGCTTGTAAAAGCAGATGTGTTTAAACAGGAATGAAGGAAAAAAGATTACTTGGAAACAGGTGAGATTCTTTCATCATTGCTTATGTTGTATTACACTTTTTCTTTCTCCAAAAGTCTCTTTCGAATCAGTGGATCTTCCTGGAGAATGAGGATACTTACGATATTTAGGTATAGTAGAATTCAATCCCATTGAAGGTGTCTTTACTACTGAGCTAAAATAAAATTAAGAATGGAGTGCAGTTCCTCAGCATTCAGTAGCATACCAAGTCTTAGAAAAATGATGAAAAGTTCCTCCTTACATGAACAGTAAATCAGAAAAATGATAAAGAGTTTCTAATCAGCTCTTTTCTCAGGAAGGGTTTACACAAGAGGGTCAATTCTGAACATCTGAGGAATATACTGAGTTGTAATCGAAGGTGATATAGGCTGTCATATAAAGAGCAAGCATTTGTTTAGTGTAGTCATTGTATGAGGTAGAATAATAAAAAACAAAAATTGATGTTTCAATTCGATTTATTCTGACTACTTCAGGTTTCTCCAAGAGTATATCTAGAAAGAAGAAGAATCAGAAAATAATGTTCTGAATATTTTAAATATTTAATCTGAGGATCACTTGTGTGTCCTGATTTGAATCATGCATTAATCCCAGTATAAAAATTCTGTGATCTGCAGCAAGGCATCATAGCACAAAAGAACTTCTCCCCCCCCCCCCCCTTTAGCTTCCTAATAAAATTTAGAAGTATTAAAATGACCAAGTTATTTTTAAGGTATGTGGTATGACCTCAGCACAACTCTTTCATTCTGAGATGACTGTATGAAATATGAGATAAAGAAACAAGTGTTAATAGAGTAGGGAAAACACAGTCGTCAGACTCCTTTTCTTTTCTTGTCCTCCACAGGATATCAATGTATGTATCCTTGAAAACTACCCTGAATGTTCCAATCCCAGGTTATTCTACATCATACCATATTTCTGTGGACAGCACCCAAGATGCAGGTAAATGTATAGAAGCTATTTGTTAAGTGATAGCCATTGCCAACTTTTTCTTAGAAAGTGCTAAAGCATAGGCAACAGCTATTCGAAGCACAAAAGAAAAGTGTATGTTTAACATGGTTGTATGGGGTAATTGCGTGCATATATTTTGGAGTAAGAAGGGGGATGTAAAGAGTAATGTCCTTTTTTGTTGATTTCACACTTGAATAATTAAACAAATCTAGATATATTTATTAGGTTTTTACCACTGCTCCATAATGGAATAATTATCTAATAATTATGCATATCTTCAAAAATTTTTTACAAAAGCCAGGCTTTTTTGTAGCAGTGCTAAGAAGTGAAAATGCGTTCATTCCCAAATCCCATTTTCAAAGTGTCTTTGCTGTAGATTCCTTCAAAAACGTATTTTGGGCATAAATGAGAGTCTATTTAAGAAACAAAATACATTCATGACTTTAGTTTTGTTCCTTTTTTTCCTTAATGTATTTTGAAAATGTTTATGGGTGTATATTTAACTTGTATATGTGAGTAGTCCCATAAACAACAGTGACATGCATGAATGCTTTCACAAGTCTCTAGGGAGTTCTGAACAGTATATTGAAATACTGTTTCGTAGCATATTATAGGTCCATTTCCTGCAGTTACCACAAGTCTGAAAGGTAGCATGCCTTTAAAATTAAATTTTCAAGATCAGCTTCAACATTACTACCTCTTCAGCTTTATCCTGACATAAGGAGTCAGACGATAAGACCTGCTTTTTTAAAGAAGTCATGGCCTTACTAGGAGTACTTGATGTTCTGCCCGCCAGAAGAGTAGGACATGATTTTAAGAACATAATTTCAAAGGGAGATCCTAAATGCATGTGGGAATTTGCTGGGACAGACCACACAGTTTCCATAATGTTACCAGATGTCTATTGCTCAACTGAAATACGTGATGATTGTCTGTTCAGACCCAAGGCAAGAGATGAATACATACTGGTTTTGGCCATGTGGTGGGTACACATCCAGTCACGTTTAGCAGCACATGTGCACATTTCTTGTTGCAAGATTAGATATGTGCTTGTTGTGTTACATAGCCGGTCTATATCTTGGACAGGCAATGGAGATGCAGACAGTCATGACTTGAAGGGACTGTATCAGGGAATAGCTTCTAACACTATTTGTCTGGCCTGCAGCTAACTTCTTGCATGCCAGTCACCAAGGAAAATGTTCACTAAAGTGAAGGCCACAGACAGGGTGAGCAGACTGGGTATGTTGGATCCAGCCCTCATCCCTGCTATCCTGGATGAAGAGATTATCAGATTGTGCATCCCCTTCTGTCAGCTGATTTCTCATTGGGCTCTCTCTTGCCTGTCAGGCAGACCACTCTCAGAGCATGGTTATCCAACAAAATCCACTTAGGATTGAAAATAACAACCTTGCTATGTTGTGTTCTGTGACTTTGAAGATATGAATGAACTCCCTTGTAGCAGAGAGGAGATGGTCAGGAAAACATCCCCCTGTGCTTCCCCCATGGGATCAGGAGCAGATCTCACATGACTGATCACAGCACAAGTCCTTGTCTTCTCCATTCTCACACCTGCCCAGCATCCAAGCCTCCTTTCTTAAACTGCTTTCTAATCTCACAAGGAGCTTGAAGAAGGATGATCTTAGTCCATTTTTTAGGACATTGTGTTCTTCCCGAAAATGGACCCATGCAAAGAATGGAATGAAAAACTGCTCTAAATGGACGGTTTTTAAAAAGTACAGGTTTAGTTAAACAAGTTCAAAAGGAAGGCATGGGTAAGATCTCTGGAAAAAACAGTAAAATGAAGTAAACCAAGGCAGAGTGTAAAGCAGTAAGATTTTCCACATGTTATCCAAAGAGCTTTTGACAACTGTAAACCTACTGGGACATAGTGTTTGCAATAGCCTGATGGGAGTCAGGGAACAGGTGTGATCTCTGGCCACTCAGAGGTAGTATATGTGACTCAAATACTCATCATCCCAGCTCTAACCTGTGAAACTTTAGTTTGGGACACTGGGCATGTCCCTTATCAATAGGAATGCTGACTGCTGCTCCTAGAGACATAAATTAATTAATCTAAGTAATTCAGGATTCATGTCCTTGTTTAACTTAATTGTGCTTCCATGAAGCTATGAGAGAAGCATAAAAATTTACTGGTCTGCTACTGGTTTCTCTCAGTAGGGGAAACACAGAGTAACCTTAACCTGATCTTCAAAACAGGTAGCAATCAGAGCAAATAAATGTACATCTGGTAGCAGAGCTTGGGGCAGTCATGGGGTAATGAAGGAGAAAGGGAGGGTCCTGGAGATTTTAGCAGGAGTTTAAATTAATTAGACAAGGCAGGAAAGAGGCTGTTAGATTCCTATGTGCTTTTTACTGGGTAATAAAAGGCAGTGATTGCTCGCAGCAGCTCTCCTGGTGTTCTTTAGAGGACCCTACCATTTCTAGAGAGCTGTTCACCACCTAGGGAAGCCATTCCTCCAGTGAGATGGACGGGGTCATGCTTCTGAGTAGAAATACATGATTTCACAAGTGTGAGGTTTTAAATATCTGAGTGGAAGATGTCTGGAGAACTGAGTACTCCTGCACGTTGTTTAACCTCATTTTAAAGTGATCGTGTTTTTACATACCAAAACAAGTCTAGATGTTTTGTGGAAATGCTCTATAAGCCACATAGATGCCTTTTTGTTTTCTGTTGGACGTACAGCATAAAACACTGCACAGGTTTTCCTGCATTTATGTTTTTAGCTTAAATTTCCAAGGCAAATGCACATTTAAAGACCCATTCTCTTTTTTCTCTTCCTTTCCTTTCCCTCTTTTAATTTTGTATAGGGAGCCTGGTGAGTGGGCTCTTGAAAGAGCAAAGCTGAACGTTAATGAGAATTTTCTGCTTGTGGGGATTCTGGAAGAACTGGAGGATGTGCTGCTTTTATTAGAAAGATTCTTACCTCATTACTTCAAGGATGTGCTTAGCATCTACAAAAACCCAGGTAACTTTTTCCATTAAAAATCTATTCTTACAGAAACTTTGGCAAAACCTACATGACTGCTTGAAGGTAAGTTTGTGCTTTATTCAGTCCATAAAGAGATGTAGCTCCCTTTCAGGGAGCAGATTTGACTGGCAGAGGAAGGGCGCATGTTCTGCTTTTATTCTTAATGTTAATGTGTATTTTTCATTCCTGAGCAAGCTCTCAGTGCTCCAATGATCTTGCCTCGTACTGGAAAGTTTATCACAAGAGTGGCTTTTCTTCTTTTAATTTTGTCATACCTGCTCTCAGAATGGTGCCAGGGGATACATACCTAAAGAAACTTTGAAGAAATGGGGTAGAGAGCTGGACACTTTTGTACCAGAGGATTTACTTTCCCTCAGCCTTGACTAACAAGTGCTGTGATTTACTGCTATCTTGAAATCATACTTCACTTGAAGTGAGTTTAGGTAAAGCACAAATAAGAATGCTTATTTATAGCACCCTAAGTAGAAAGCATGGTCAGAAAAAAGACTCAAGTAGAGAAATGAAAACAGAGAGCCTTTAAGCTCTCCCTTAATTTGGTCTGTACCCAAAGTCAGATCTGAAAGGGTTCTCTCTTTTCTGTGTTCTCCCAATGTTTATTACTGCTCACTTGTTTAGGAGACAGCCTTGTGTCTTATGCCTAAACCAAGGAATACTGTACCTCTGTGGAGCTGCACGTGACATTTTGACAGAACTGATTTCATGCTTGTCTTTCACTGGGCCATCAGTATCCTATGAACCAAAGAGGGGTAGAACTTCCCTTCTTGCCAGGGGACTCGGTTGCATTCATGTCAGTGTCAGATGACTACAGCCACTGAAATATATGTTTTATAGCAAGTAGTATATTAAAAACACATGAATCAAACACTGCTTATCACTGGCTCTGGATTGAGAGCAGCTCTAACAGTGATCAATCACTTTGGAGAAATTACGAGATTCAGTAGGTGATTCTCCCCCAATCCCTGCAACCAGAACTCATCTTTGAAGACTTTGTATTTAGCAATGATACGGATACTTTAGGGGAAGACTGATATTCCTGCACTAAACATGATTTTAGTGAGTCATTTAAACCATTTAAATTAGCTGATTGCAGTAGGACAGAGAAGGCAGCTATTTTAAAACTGGACTTATTACTTTGTTGTAATGCTACATCCAGTCATAGAGCTATTTTTGCCCAATAGCAGATAGGAGGAGAGTGTGGGAGAGAATTGACATGAGAGCAGTGTCCAGTTTTTAGATCAGTTACTTCCCTTTGCTTTGTAATTTGAAGTATAAAAAGGCCCATTTTTTGTAGCATATGGAAGTCTTCTAAAGGTTTGTGGGATTCAGTCTGTAAGGTTTTTCCATAGGGATATCATCCCAGAAGGAGGCAGGGAACCAATAGAAGGAGGCTGTCTTTGCAATCAGCAGATTTCTCTGTGGGAATCCATGTGATTTTCTCTGTTGTTTTCTACGTCACAGACTTTTACTTCTTTCACAATGTGGGGAGCTAGCAAATAGCACAGTAGGATCTTGATTTTCATAAAGGTGATCTTGAAATTGTCAGATGTGAAACAAGTAACGTCCCAAGATCCTTAAGTGCTGGACAATCTTTCTCTTCTCTGCATATTCTGATACCTGTGGGAGATTTGGTCCTGTATTAGTCATCCCACAGTGATTTCTTCTGCTCTGGGATTTTTTGTGTAAGACCTGTTTTGTCTGAAGATTAATTTCTTTTCTTTAGTGTTCCCCATGTGGATTAAACTTTATCTTTTCCAGTCATTGTCAAGGAAGAATAGAAAGGAAACAGTTTCCTTGTGTTAACTCTCTCCTCTCTACTCTTTTGTTCAATTGCGTGTTTTTTCTTTCGGTCATGTTTCTTTTGTGATTGTTTGTGATCGGTGCTAACGCTTATGAAAAACTAGGAAAAGCAGCCAGAATTGGGGGGAGGGGGGAGGAGTGCTATGTAAGAGTTGCTACATAGTTGTCCTCAGTGCACCTTAGACCTGATCTGCAACACCCTCTGCTGTTGCATCATGAAGTGCTGGGAAGAAAAGACTATTCTCTCTGCATGGTGACCCACAGGGCAGCAGATATTTAGGGCCACGTATGGTGCCATTGAAAAGATTGCTTCTACTGTGGACTAATACTTACAAATTAGATCTATGCAATTTACAGTTTTGTGTGCTAACCTGCTGCTCCACCTGAAGTTCAGAAGTTTATTACGGCAGTCTTTCCTTTCTTTGTATAAAGTAGATAAAGCTTTTTGAGAACTTATTTTTTTAAAAATGACTGTATTGAGATGAGAAAAATACAGTGAAGGCCCCTGCACAGAAAGGTAATATATTGCCAGGCTAGTGAATCCCTGCACTGGAATCCACTGCAATAAGTGATTCTGGATTAGACACATTTCAAATATTGGATTTATGCGACTGCTTTGAAGCAGAAGGTAGTTGAAGGAAGGAAGTTTCCATCCAGTACTGCTTTAGTGGTATACATAAACTGGAAGGTAAAGTAAGAAATTGGTGATTGTCATCCCTCCAATGTCATGTTTTTCTTAACTGTGCCAAGCCATATTGAAACTTCTCTTTCATTCCTTCTTTGTCTGTAGTAGAATTTATCATCTGAGACACCATTTAATAACATTTATTAAGATAACCCTTGCTCACTGTCGTCCTCCTAGCAAGAAATCAAAGCCTAGAGACTTTTCATTTTTTTACTTATTTAATAATACTTTGATACTATTGTTCTGAAACATAGGATCAGTAAAACTATGACAAAATTGATCAGATAGATAATGGACCGTTTACATCACAGAACACAAATGTAAGTGTGGACATCTGTCTACAGATAATGACAGAGATAATAGTTCAGTGCAATATGATTTGAGCACTTTTGTCAGTGATGCTGATGATTTATTTCATTTTGTTTTTTTGTAAGCTGCCAAGAGGATAATATTAAGGAAGGGAATATTTTAAAGAAAAGAATGGAATGTAATTGGCCTCTTAAGTCATTATCACTAGCAATTGGTTATTGAGATGTTTAATACACTTGGCTTGCCAGCTGCTGTGTATTTTTTCTGTGCTGACTTTTCTTTTTGATTGTGTTCACTTGCAGTTTGAAATATGCATACATTTTTCTTGAATTTTGTGAGTTTAAAAAAGTTATCAAGTCTGTAAGACAGGAAATTTTTGTGTACAGAACGCGAGGAGAATATTTGTCTTCATTGCATTAATAAAAATGTTGCCTTCAGTTAATCCATATGCCAAATATTTTATGACTTGCATATTTTTATAACAAAGTGCAATGAAATGTGAAAGCTCTATTTGGTGGTAAAGTTTTCATGGGAACCAATCTCTTAATCTTGTAGAATACATTAAAGCTATAGGTTTCCTATTTTCTTTTCCTTTTCCACTCTCTCCTTGAAACTAATTATTTTCTTAATGTTTATATCAAGTCAAGCGTGAATGAACACTTTTATTGTGCCTATCTCATCCAAAATAACAAACACCACCTGAACTGGCAGCCAAGACTGCTTTTGACAACAGATAGGGAGAAAAATCAAAGTGTATGTGGGATACTGGAGAACAAGAAATGCTACTTTGTTTGCTAGATTTCTTTGCTAACACAATAAAATTAACTCACTATTTTGTCTTTCTTTTTCTCTGACCACCTGAGCAGATAGGTTCCAATTGCAGAGCTTTGGTAAGATACACTTCAGAATTTGGAGAAAGCTGACAACTGTATCGCAGCCACAGAGAGGGAACTTCTGTATCTAATGGGTAAACCTAAGCCTGGCACTCAGGCCCTCCTTAGTTCTGTGAAAACCTGAAATAGTTATGGAGTAACTTCACGTGCAAAATCTCTCCTCACTCAGGAGCACAACTGAGTAAAAACCTGTGGTCAGTCCTGTTCATTTTGGCTGGTTATAGCTTGCTTCCATAACCTGGCTATAATAGCCAGAAAGCAGAGGAAACTTGCACAGTTTATTTTAAAATGTGCATGTGTGGGTTTTGATATTTGGTGGTTTTTAAGGGGCACAAAATATGCACAACACAGAGCAAAGCGTGGCATATTCTTCCACCTTTTCAACTTCTCTGAGACAGAATAAAAATTAATAGCATCTAATGTAAAGGAACAGACAATAAAAAATGTTTTTATTATCTCAGAAGTAGCCCTTATTCTTTCATCTTTCTGTAGGAGCTCATCAAATTTCTTTGGCACCAGAAGCCCTAAAAACACTTCTCCCCAATACCAGGAAAAGAAATCTTTGTTTCTTGAAAGTTAACTTTTGCAATAGAGAATGTGTAGATCTTACTAATAAATCAAGAAAATTGACTAACTTTTTCAAATGATTGATTTTTTTCGAATGTAATGAAATTGGTCTTGCTGTCAACTGGAACAAAATGTACTGTTGGAGTAAAATGATGTGCTTTTAAGAAAACACAGTGCAAAGGTGACTGCACCTCTTTTAAAAATCACATTTACAGGGAATGTTTTTATATTACCTGGGACAATATTACCACCATAAATAAACATACTGATCCTTTAAAATGTTCATGAATGCCAGTGACACAAACTTGATGCTTTTTATTTATGGGTTTCTGCTTTAAACCCGTAAGGAGGGAGATGCTGTCATTTGTCTTTACTGCAAGACTGAGGACAAGTGAGGCAGATGCTGATGAGGCCTTCCTTCATGACGTTAGGAAAAGGTCAGGTGAACTACAGAAGCCTTTGCACCATGCTGAAGATTGCAGTGCTTTTGGGGCAGTGTCTTTAGGCGGTGATCACCTTATATTCTGCCTTTGCTCAGAACAAAATGAAAAGAAATAAAAATGAAGACAAGTGATCTGCAGCTTGTAATATTTTACCCGCTTCTCCTGGGCAGTACTTTCTGGAGAAGGTAGAGATTTGAGTGGATAGATAGAAAGGGAATTCTAGACATTTCTCCTGTGCAGACATACCAAATCTTTCTCTCTTCTACAAGCATTTCCACTCTTGATGCAAGAATAAAACAACTTTGTTGAAATTAAATATAAATTCATTTTTTTTTTTTTGCATCTTAGTCTCTATTACTTTCTTGAAACAAAATTTGAGAAAAATTTTGAATATGCTCAAATGCTCAAAAAGTTAGATTTCTCCAAAATGCTTTCTTTTCTTTTGCCTCTCACTCTTGCCTTTTCTTTAGTCTTGTACTCTTGCCTCATGCAGCTTTCTTATTTTTCCCTGAGTAATCCTCTAAAGAGGAATTACTGTATATGAAAATTCTCTATAGAAAAGGAAAAATCCAAAATTTTTGAAGGTAAAATATGAAGCCGGACTTTGGAACTCGCTAACTATTTCCATGGCATGTTCCTGTCCATTATGTGAAGCAGTTTGTATGCATGACTTAATAGGATTTGTCCAGAAGGTGGTGTAATTTCCCTGCTCTTTTAGGACTTCCAGGGGACTTGAACATTGTGCTAGTGGTAATAGCACGTGTGAATTTACGTTCTGCCTGGGTGGCATTTTCTTCTTTATCACCCAACATCTTGTTCTAAAAATAAAAATAGGAAGTGTGGCCAGACCATTCCTTCTTCTTCCTCTGAAGTCTGAACCTTTAAAATAAGAGTGCTTTAAAACGATGTGTATGGTAGAACAAGCAGTTTGAGACCTAGGTAAAGTATCTAGGTGTTTTGGGGGGGCAGTTTTGTTTGGTTTTGTTGTTGTTTTTATGAAATAATTTCCCAGTTCTCTGTGTGCAAGAAAGGAAAAGAGAAGGAGTCAGAGCACAGACCTCAAATGAAGTTTGCTCCCCGTCAGTCAATAGTATCTAAGATGGACTTGCTAGTCCGTCTACCACTGAGGCTCTGCTTCTTGGTTCGCTTTATAAAAATGCTGATCAAAAGCAACTGGTTTAGATGTTCAACTGTGAAAATAAGGTTTAGAGAGCAGGAACAAAATCAGACTGCTTGATCTGGGATACACAGAAGTTAGTGGATGCACCAATCAGTGATAAGCACAATCTGTGTTTTTTTTTTCTTCTTTTTCCTAATTCCATAAAAGGAAAATATGTTGTTTTCTTTCAGAGGATTCAAATCCCATTGTGGATAAGCTAAGCAGTTCTAAAAATGCAAACTCTTGGAAGAATTTGAGCACTTTGAGGCTTTCTCATGACTCTGTATTTTTAAAAAGATCCTCCAGATTCATCTCAGAGGCTAACCCTCTCTGTGGCAAGTTCTGCAGAAAGCACTGGTGGCTCATAACAACTGCAGTTTTTCTTCTGCTGAGGAAGGTGAGGCCACTCAGAGTATGTGTGTATTGCAGTGGAAGACATGACTGTAGCACCAAAAGATATGTACCCATGAGAGTTTATGTCTCATTATTAAAATACTGGCAGCTCTAGAGGTGTTCAAGGGCTTTTGGCAGAGCTTTGCAAGCCCACAGGGAGCTCGTATGCATCCATGCTCAGTCTGCTCTACTTACGTTCTCTGCTAATATGTACTTGTTAGATCAAAGTTCATTGGTATGTGCATGTTTGTGGAACAGAGCATGTCTATAGATACACCTTTTGACCCAAAATGAATGGTATGTTTCAAGGTGAAAACAGGTGGCTGAAGGCCTGACATGACTGTGGCTCGCACCTCAGGGAAATCTGTTCCCTGAGCTCAAGGTGCAGGGAGATGCAATTTATGATCCATCTGCCAAATGTATGAATATGATTTTGCTTCCTCCTAAAGTCTGCAGGTTGTGATATTTGTTTAGGTCAGGTCAGAAATTGAAATATTTCATATTGGCAGATCAGGCTAGTGTGCATAATTCATAAACGGGAATGAGTAGTGCTAGTGCTGATCCATGATGTGGTTGTCTGGCGTTTTAGGAGGTGCAGCAGCCTTCAAGGTCTCATCATTGAATACGGAGAAGAAGGATGACTTTGGTGCTTGCCAGTAACAATACAGATTTTTAAATCCTTAGTTTAGGCTTGGATTTTCATAGGACATAAATTTGTAAAGGCTGTGCTCAGAATGAGTTGTAGTAGAAGGTGAAGTCTCTGTTCTTTTAAATCATCCTTTGAAAAACCTAGATCAAATCTTTCTTTTCTGCTTAATTGCTACTACTTTTTCTTTTCTACCACCTTTCTGAATATGTGAGCTCATACACTAGCTTTGGCAACCAACAATGTATAGTAGAAATAGACTAAATATTTTTTTCGTAGAATCACTGAATCCTCCCTTCTTTTATGCTGTAATACAGGTTGCAGTAATACTGCTGACTTGGGCACTAAGGTCTTTTTTAGTAGAAAAGGATTTCTTTGAGAGGTTGCATACAGTTTCTTGACATGCTTGTCATGATTGTTAGCTATCTCTGGAAACTCTTTGCTTCTCTGGCACTGCCTTCCCTTGATGCACACAGTCCATGTTTGGTGCTAGTTTCAGCTGTTTGAAAATGTGATTGTTTATGAGCTCTTCTAGAGATGCTGCCCATACACCTCTGGCTGGTGTCCAGAAATCTGGCTTGGGCTCTGTGGTCCACTATTTTTTTCTTTTCCTTCTCCACCACCTTATTCTTATTTCTCTTTCCCATCAATTGTCAAGGTCTTTATTTGAAGCCAACACCTTTTTTTGCTTTCTCTTACCTAAGCCTCTCCAGAGGCTTAGAGTTTTCCCCTCTCTAAACTTTCTATATAATATATTTATACCTGTAGAATTATGAAGGCCGAGACCATCTACAGCAACATCTTTGTATTTTATTACTATTCCAAAAACATTCAGGCTTCAGATTTTGCATTTCATTCCACATCTTCAGGATGTTTGCATTGTTTTCAATTTCCTTTCATCAGATCTATTGATAGTCTGTCTGGTTTTGGACTTAACCCACACAGATGTAATTTCATACTTTGTTGCAGTAAAAATAAAATGTGTTTGTGGTCTAGATCCCAAGGGACCAGTTAGCCAAACCCTTGCATCCCACATATCTGTCAAGAACTCATGCATATTCTTTTGTGTCAGGAGATCATTTTGAGGGGCTAGTGCTAGTATCTTTCAGACAACTGGAATGTTTATTAATGAGCATATCAGTCGCTAAAGATGTTATGGACTAATAGCAGTGCTGCTGCTGTTCATCTTAAGTTGATTCCCTAATGCATCTTTTGAATGTTTTCTGTTCTTAATATAACAAAATGAAAAATTCATAGGCAACCAGTATTGTTAAAGCTCTGGCACAAAGGGAAAGCTGCATTCAGATAGAACATAAGTTAAACCTCAAATAATCCTTAATCCCTGATGACAAAACACCACAAACTTTTCAAAGACAGATAATTAAAGCTTACAGTGACAGTTCATTCCTTCTAGACTAATTTACCAAATAAAATGACAGTATTATTCTAATTAGTAACATTACAGCTAAACCTCTGTTTCTGTTTATGCTTTAGAAATAGCATTTCTGTAGGAATTACAACAGTACCAGCTTATTCAAATTACTTCCTGACAGCTTTTACCTCTATCCAGGCAACATAAGACACGCAGGGAGGTAGAATGCAGTTAAATTCTGGTTAGTAGGCCTGCTTCCTATTCTTGGCTACATCCCCAGTAACAATGCACAGGTTTCCATTCCACCAACGTGGAAACAATAGAGTTGCGCAAGGTGGCTGAGGCTGGAATCTGAAAAATTTTTATTAGTAACAGGCCTAGAATTTAGTTTGATTATCACTGTGTCCCATAATATGTTTTCAGGGCTGTTGTTTGGGGAGAAATATCTTTTAATGGAAAATTAAGCGTATTTGACAATACAGGTCATATTTGATGTATTTGGGGAAGAAATAGGTATAACATGGAACAGATCACACAGTTCTCTATTTACATTGCTTTTAGAAGCATAATCATATTTTCAGTCTAGTAAAAAAGGCTATTACATTTTTTACATTAGACTAATGATAACACTTGCCTGTTGGAACAGCAGTAGAATAGACTACATGTTAAATGATCATTCTCATCTCTGAAGAGATGAGAAGAGTATCTCAGAAGAGCAATGCAAGTAACATGAGAAGGTATCTGTGATGATTTCAAATGGAATCCTCTGAAATGTTTTAAAACATTTCAAGCTGCTGGCATGCAGCTTGCTAAAGGCATTAAAGCTATTATCAAAAGCCATTTTCAACATCTCAGAACCAGGTGGCCTGCCAGAGAGTGTATGGGACTGGTAGGTAACTAAGAGAGGTGGCAGTTGCTCTCAAGGTAAAGGCGGCCATAATAAAGGTAACTATACTTACCTTGTCTGTGGAGGAAGTATGGATGCTCTATGCTGTAACGATTCTTGGTACCAATGGATATGAGGAGCTGTCACAGACTCAAATGTCAACAGAAAAGATTTTAGAAAGATTTTAGTGCCAAATTGCATCTGAGATCTGTCAGTTCCTGGTCAATTAGGAGTCTTCTCTTGAGTTTGGAACATCCCAAGAGTGTATCTATAAATAGGTTAGTTACTCCAGAGTATGCAGTATATTGCCCTCTAAGTCTTAAGACCACTATTATTATAAGGAAAAAAGGATAAAATTAGTAGAATTAATTTTAGCAAAGTGCAAGGGTTGGCACTTGATTATGAAATAATTAATTAAGTTATAACAATTAAAATTAGCAGTATAGCTCCTTTCTCAACTGCTGCATGAGAGTCCTTCTGGTACATCTCAGGGCCATCACTCCAGGGGGATAATTTGTTCACTTGAGCATAACTTCACACTGTATACATGCTCCTTCCTCAGAGTGCCTTGCTAAAGGCAGACATTGACTTTACTTGTCTTGGTGTAGGAGGTTTAAGATACTGACAAGCTGACTCCTTATTCTTTCAAGAGCAATTTTTGGTGCTTATGCTCCCTGCTTTCTCAGTTGGAATTTCCCAGCCATTTTGACCTGTCTCTCTTGAAACTTGTTTTCCAAGAAGCTTTAGCAACAGAAGAGATTTTTACTAAATAGGGCTATGAAGATTCTCTTTCTCTTCCTTTCCTCTGTTCTTGGAGTTGAATCAAACTCACAAATGTAGTAAGGAAGAGTCCTCTGCTGCTCTCAGGGTTCATCTTTCCTGTCTCCTCCCTTTCTTCTGAATTGCATTCCCATTGTATTCTTTAATTAGTACGTTCTTTCCAGTCTGGCTGCTTTTTCTATCTCCAACATTTGTACAATTGTTACTGCACTTTATAAATCTCCTTGTTGTGCTTGTGGTATATATCTCTTTGGACTCAATGCGAATAACTTTTCAGTTATTTACAGATGCCATCTATAATACACATAACAGATTTGGTGTTAGGAGCTTTTTTCCTCCTCAGTTATCTTTTCTCCTTGGCAATGTTAGGACTGCTGCTAAGACTAGCATTCACCAAGGAACTGAAATTGCCAACTCTGCTCTCTTTCCTATCAGTTCAATCAGCAGATATTTTGGAAACGGGAAGGTAGTTAACATGACTCCAAGTTTTTAAAGGGCTGTAGTGGTGATCTGGAGAGCTACAGATGAAAGAATCTGATTTATTTGCTGGTAGGAGTTATAATAAAGAATAGAATTAATAGACAGTTGGGAAAGTCAGTATGGCGTTGTAGAGCTTCACAAATCAGCTAGCTCCCTGAAGGAGTCAGCAAGCATGTGGATATGAGATGGTACAGTGTGATTTTCAGCAAGATCTCTGTCTAAAAGCTCTTAAAGAAAATACATTGTCAGGGTATGAGAGAAAATGTTTTCCTGTAGGACAAAACTGGTTGAAGTTGTAAGCATTAAATATTTGGTAGTCTACCTTTACTTTAAAATAAGCAATGTAATCCCACAGGGACTGTGCTCCGGACTAGAATAAATGATCTGTTAAAAAGATAAGACTGAGATGAGAGA
Organism: Rhea pennata; assembly: GCF_028389875.1. Taxonomy (NCBI): domain Eukaryota; kingdom Metazoa; phylum Chordata; class Aves; order Rheiformes; family Rheidae; genus Rhea; species Rhea pennata. The sequence goes on from NC_084665.1 coordinate 57,104,535, forward strand.
GCTCACTGCCAGTATGAAATCACCAGGAAAGAGGAACAGTGAAGTTTTTAGTGATCAAAACAAAGAAAGCAGTACATTAAAATTCAGCTTTTGTTTGTGTCCAGGCTCAACTTGGGACCTATGTGCGGTTCGGGAGATCTGTCCTCAGGGCTCAGGACTGCACTCTGCCAGTGCGCTCGGTCCTCGTTTTTGCCCAGGTCAGGAGGAAAGTGCGCATATTGTCAGATGGGTGGGTAATTTTTTCTGTGCAGGGAAGCAGTCTTCTGCAGCTTGCCATAGCCATTGCAGCATTTCTATGGCAAATAAATTCTTATACAAGGCTAGATCAAGACATGGCTCTCAGTTTTTCCAGATGACAGAAAATGATCATGTGGAAAAAGAAAGGATATTTACAGACTGCAGCCCAAATCACGTGGCAGCTGAGGGAAGAAAGTTCAGATTCAAGCTGCAACCCTAGCTGCGAAGAAGGGTGTTCGTGCTACTGCAATTATGATCTACTTTTAATTAAAAGTGTTTCAGGAGCATCAATACATACCTGCAGTTGATCTGATTTATAAGTTTGCTTTCAAATCCGAGTTCAGATCTGGCAAAAGATTGCAAGGATGACAGTGAAGCCAAACAAAGGTATTTTCCTTAAAACACCAGGCCTTATTTGCCAGCTAGACCTACCAGAGGGAGCAAGAAACTGTGGGAATGGTCTCTGGTTTTCTAGCAGTGAGCAGCAGCTGTTTTGGTAGCAGTAGCAGCAGCTCATATAACAAATGTTTCATGATGAATGCAAACAAAAGCCAGCCCTGAAATTCCAGCTCCACTATGTACACATAAAATATAAAACCAGTTCAAAATAACATAACTGCTCAACTTAAGGGATTTTTTCCCCCCTCTAAATAAATTCCATATGAGCGAGAGTGTTTGGTCTACTTGGTTCTCCAGGGCTCACCCAGAAAACAATCTTATCATACAGATTGAGAGTAAAATGTGAGCATAAAGAAAGATTAAGAAAAAAATATATTTTTAAAAGTGCATATGCAAAGAGGTGTGTGGTTTAGCGGAAGGTTTTGAGGATGCCAAACATGCCTACTGGAATGAAATTGCTGCTGATGTTTGTGAGTTAGCTCAATTGACTTGCCTCCAAAACAGGACTTGGAGAAATTTTGCATGCACCTCCGTGCAATCTGGTTTCTGAAGATGACTTGTGGTTTTAAAGGCATCTTCACATTAGAAGAGTGTTATGCCCTCTAGCATGAATGTCTTTCCAGAGAGCTAGCAGGAGGATTTCTGAGGAATGCAAGGAGCTGATGGGTGCATACTCAGGGGAAATGAGGGATTAGTATTGAAGAGAAAGAAAAAAAAATACTTGCAAACTCAGGAGAAATAGAGAAGCTATCCAGGGGGCAATGGCTTAAATTGTCATCTTCCTCCAATTGCACAAATTAAAACAACAACAAAACCTCAGAATTCGTAACTCCTCCCTGCTTTGCTGCTTGGTCGGAGCCTGGAACAGCATCTGTTGTGTACTCACACAAGTGCTCCAATCTGTTACTGGACCCTAAAGAATTCTCTCTTCAGAATCAGTTTGTTTTCTCCATGCCTTTCTTTGAGTCCTCTCTTCTGGCTTCCCTGTAATAATGGATTGATCAGCTCCGTGTATCCAAATAAGAAAGAAACATTATTTCTTAGTTTTGCGAGGTCAAAGATAAAACAATCTATCCTATCACCATGTCTTTTGTGATGTGATTCCATCTAATACTTTTTGTGTAGTAAAAATCTGAAATGAGGTGATTTCAGTGGTCTGTCTTCTTCCATAGCTTTCCTTTAAATTGTGTTTGGTGGATATATGGAGCTATGTTATTGTGTGATGTTTTGTTGTACTTCTTTGGGTACATATGCACTAAGATTGTACCTGTAGAACATGGTAAGTATTGCATCTTTGGTATTAAAAGCACATGAATGCAAGACTCTGCAAAATCACTTGTTTCACTCTTCTCCTGCTGTTGACTGTTTTGGTTCTTTTCCAAACAGCTGACTCCATTATCTGATTTCTCACCTTTTTTAGAATGGAAGAGGGAACAGGAGAGTGATGAAGAGCACCACTGGACCTAGCAAAAAAATACTTTTTTTTTTTTGGTTTGGTTTGGTTTGGGGGGAGGTAGCCAGAAGGAAGTGATAAGAATTGATATTGGAACAATCCCAGTGCCACGTTAGGAAAATTACATTAAGTTGGGATTGAAGAAAGAAAAAGAGAGAGAGCGAGAGAGAAGGAAGGAAGGAAGGAAGACCTAGAAGCAGGGCCTCACTGGCAGTCTCAGTTACCTTCTCTCCAGGTGTTAGAAGCTAGAGTTGAATTTTCATACGAGCAATGTAACACTTCAAAACTTCATTCATTTGTTTAAATCTTGCCTTCTGCTTTCTGTTCATTTCTTTCTTTTATTACTCCCTTTAATTTTGCATCCTGCTTCTCATTGTTTTGTTCCTTCTGATCTCTTTTTTTTTCTTTCTCTCCTCCCAGCCTCTCCATCCTTTTTGCAGTTATAGATCAGATGGTCTTTGAATATGTAATAGATAACATCAGCTGGTATCAGAAACTGTTGATGTACCTTACAAATAAGATGAACTTCAATAAAAATCTTAGGTCACTGTCAATATCACAGTTTATTTTCATGATATTCATACTGCTAAGTTAGTACTTAGACATTTAGATCTCAGTTTCAGTACAGGAAAGATATTTGTCTGGAAAACTAAAATTGGTTTGTCCACAGACATCCAGCTGAATCTTTGCAGTGGTTCATATACTGACTGTTGGAGATTCCTGTCCTTCTCTGAACTAGTATGGCTGTGGTACAATTGTCCCAATGGCTTGCCTAACCCACTATAAAACTAATGAAACATTTTTTACCTTTTACATTAAAATCATTACTTATTTTAGGCTTTCTTTTTAATCAGTGAAGGGAAATGGTCTTCTTTGGTTTTTCTTCTTTGCCTCTGGCTCTCCAGACGTGACCCTTCAGAGGTTAAATGGGTAGCTCTTGCAGGATTTAATGTAGTCCTGGACAGGACAAAGGCCGTCTCTGCTGGGCTCTGCAGAGCATACTACTCCTACTGTTCAAATGAGTTATAAACCTTGCACTGCCCTTAGAGGCAATAACCTGCCCCAGTTCTACAAGTCACTGAGGAACCTTTGCAGAGCTCTGTTGTTGTTTGTGTTTGGCTTTCCGTACACAGCAACCGGAGGTGAGGACACAACCCTGAAAGATGTGGAGCATGCTGACCTTGCTTCAGTAGAGCATTTAGTGCATGCTTCACGCTGAGCAGATGGATGGTCAGTGCAGCTGGCTGGGTGAAGCCAGAGCCCTGGGTGCTTTGCAGGACTGAGTGCTTTCATGGCATAAGCAAGTTTCAAAGTTTACTGCTTGAACAGGATCGTGTACTTTTTCTGTTACATGAAATGAGAGCATGGGATTAATGTGTGGCTGATACATAATGTAACTCTCCTAAAAGTTGGTTGAAATTAGACATGACAGGAATGAGAACATAGCCAAAGCAAATTAATTTAAAATGTTGACTGAAAATATTCACAGAAAAATCTGCTTTATCCTAAATACCTCTAAATACTATTTTGTGAAATACTACTATTTTAGTGCAAATATTTTGATGGGCATTGAGCTCTTATTTTATTTTACTTTTTATGTTTTCTTCCACTCTTCACTGTCCCTGTAAGTGCTCTACAAGTTTCTCAGTAGCCAGGATTGATATTTGAAAGCTCTTTAAAAACAACTAACCAACCTAGTTTACTTACTGGAGTATTCTCATTACTTAATTTCAGATACTTAAATTTTGTGCCATGGAAGCTTCAACTCTCTGCATGCTCGGTGGATAGAGATGACCGGTAATTTTCTTTAGGAGCCTATTTGATGCCCAGCATGAATGTCTGGAGTTCAGCAGTATGAATATCTCTTATTAGTATATGCTGGTATAAATTTGGGTACAGATGAATGTTATCAAGGAGCTTGCATTCAGTAGTGTTTGTAGGAATAAGGATAAAGTGTGCATATAAAAACAGTGTTTATATCATGCCTTATTAGTATTCTCCTTGCCCGTCCAATAGATAGATCTGTGCGTTGCTGATGGCTATTTGAGCTAAGCTTTGGCAGGGGGAGAGGTTGTTTGTTTGTTTGTTTGTTTTTCTTTTTCTTTTTTTTTAACACCTTTAGTACTATCTTTTCCTGCAGTGTTTCCAGGAGCAAAGCGTATGACCTAGTTCCCTGTAGCAGAAGCCCAGGACTTCTTTGCCAAGAGTAAAGGAGATGGAGGAAGAGCAAGATCTATTCCAGTGAACTCCCTGATTGATGACAAAAGCCTCTGCAAGAGGAGTGCTTAGAATTGCACCAAATGAGTTGCAGAAAACAGGAAACCTAGAAAGGCAGTTTGGATACAGAAACTGTAAAGGGATCTTGAAGAGGGTGGAGCATGGCAGGATAAACAGGAGCAGGGGATGATAGTCAAAGAAACTTGTTCAGCTGTTTGGCAGTGAGGTGATTTTGCCATTTGCTTCCTCCATGTTCTCTCTGAGGTTTTTTGGATGTTACAACATGTGAGATGTATCTCTGGCCTGGCCCTGTACACAGCTCATGTTTCATTCACTGAGAAGACCTTGATCTGTTTTTCTGCACTGAATCCTAGTACATAGATATTGGCATTTGTCCAGTTTCACCATAAAGGTATCGAGTAATGGTGCTTTTCATGTCTTCCTTAGGATTATTATTTCAGGTTTTGCAGATTTTTCATTCAACTTTTTTTCCTCTAGATTCTTATCCTAAGCATTCTCTTTCTTAATTTAGCCCATTAAGATTTAGTGGTAAGCTTTGAGTGCCTGTGGTGCCAGTTAAATACCAGCAGAGACAGAGTATAATCTGGGAATCCTGGACCTGTGTCTGAGATGCCAAAGATCAACTTTGAAGAGATCATGGTCTTTTCTGTGGGTAATTAGTTTAGTCCACAATTTTGTGTGATAAGCCAATTGATTTTCTTTACTGACATGCTCAACATGGTGGAAATACAATCTCTTTAAGACCAATGAAACAGATTCCTCTTGTTAGGATTATTTTATTTGCAAATAGCAAGTTCTTGCCAATCAGCATGGTGAAAAAGGGTGAAATGAGTGTTGCTGGTATCCAAGCTCTTGACAGAGAGATGTTATCTGGAGTAGGCTACAGTACATCTGATGAAACAAGAACTGCTCCTCTGGGACTGCAAGCCCTTTTCATAGCAAGCCAAACTGTTCTTAGGTGAAAGTAACAGGTACAAACTGCAGCTTGTAAAATCTTGCCTGTCTGGTGCAGCTGTGCCAGTGCAGGTGGCAGATAGCTGAAAACCTCACAGTCTCTATCTTCTTGTATGTTAGCAAACAGCTTACCAAAATGTCAGCCCAGTTCCTCTAGCACTTTTAATAATAGAACAGCAGTGAAGTTGCAAAGCGTATTTGTCTGTATATTGAATTTCAATATTTACTTGGCAGTGGCTTCTGCTGCTGGTAGATCATGGGATGTGGTCACCTGGTAGGCTCCAGTACATTTTGCTGTTGCAGAATAGACTATTTCGCCTATTTTAAGGGTAAACTCACTACTTAGCCAAAGGTTCTGCTTTGAATCATTGAAAATTATTTTCCTTGGTGCATATTTTTGCAAACTGCTTATAGAAATCAATCATTTTAATTCTTGCTTAATTCAGCTATTTAATTCATAGGCAGCTTCTTTTATCCTTCCAGACCACATCTTGGTGCATATCCTACTTGTTCAACAGGTTTTTTTAGAGTAGAAATTAAAAGTTAGGGCATAAACACTTCCTATCTCATGTGAAAGGGAAAAACGCCAATCCCCACACATCTTTTTTGTATTGTATACACGTGTGAATAATTTTATGAAGAAGTGGCATATACTAGGTTGGTATATTTTGTTAGCAATTGGCAATGATAGACCAACATATTCATTTCAAAGTAGTGGCAAACTTACACAGATTGCCATTAAAATCAAAGAAAAAATCTTTAACACAGCATTCCTGTTTGTGAGTCTTAGCACACAGACTGAGATAATCAAAGACAAGAGAAATACAAGGGAAATATTTTGATAAACAGATATTGGACACTTTACAGCATTGAATCACAGTTCAAATTTTCCCATGCTACATAAATATTCCCTTCACTTCCTTCAACCTCTTGCATTTTTCATGTCCTGCTGTTATCTGAAGTATATTCATAAGAAATGAAACAAGAATGGGAAAAGTAGATATATTTATGAGGACTCTATATTTGGTCAGTTTGGGGTTTGGAGTTTTTTTAATAAATGTATTTAATAAAAGTAAATGTATTAGGAATATGCCAGAAATACCACCAACCACTGTGGCAAACAGATGGATGAAGTGTCAGCTGAATGGGAAGTGTCTGGGTTACTATATTTCTTTAAAAGCTGATGACCATAGTTATTGGCCACACCAGGATAATCAGCTAGGAATATGTTTTTAAAGGAGTTCAGAGTCACAGTTTTATGTTCCCAGCACCCACTTTTGGTATCTGGCTTACAGGAAATCTTGGCCTCCATATAGGTACTGAAATAGGGAGTTTTAAAGTATTCTGGGATCAATATATTCAACACTAAGAAAAAATCTGATTACTTGTATTGGTATCCAAATGAGTGCTGAGCTTATGTGAAAACATGGGCCTTATGGCCCTGTTGGCATGTGTAAGTGCATACAGTCATCCAACACCTTAGGGCTCCCCTCAACTTAAACTTACTCCCAAGTTTCTTGGAGGTGAATTTTGGGATTTCAGACAGGCCATTACAAGGTGCCCTTGATATTTTTTATTATTTGTGTTACCATGAAAAACCCTTAATGTACCACTCTCAGGTTTTTTTGTCATATTTTCCCTATAACTTATAAGCATCTTATAAGCAGGCATTTTTGTTCTAGAAATATAAATATGAGGTAAATAATAATGGAAGATGCATATGGGCAACTAAGCATTAAAACATCGGTACCTTTTAATACCGTTAATTCCTTTATTTGACTAACTCTTGACTAGTGTTCCCCCATCTTAGCTACGTCTTGCTTGAAACATTTTAATCTATGCTTTCTGCTTTGTTTCAAGTATAGTGAGTCTGTATCTACAGAGCCAAAAGTGAAGGGTAAACCTTATAATTTGTGTCACAGTGACCAGCTTAGCACAAATTCAAGTTGTGAAATGACTGCTAAAGTGGTAATATGTTGGCAGAGAGTTCATCCGCTGAAATTATTGCCTTGGTACCACAGAGGAGAATGACTGGGAGTAAGGGACTGAGAATAAGATTGATCTCCTCAAAAAGGCTTTGCACAGCCATGTGAAAGAGCTGTCTTAATGCAGCATGGAAGGTCCTTAACGCCAACATAAATAACTGATAGCTGTAGAGCCCTATGGTCATGTTAAGAGTGAGAAATCGGGCAAAAGACCAGGATTTTTAGGCTGATAGTAATGTGGAAGGACCTGCAGTGTCTTCAGTTATTGCTTTCATTACGCTGGCTCCTCTCAGTGCTCTGCCTGTCTGCTGTGGGCTCAGCTTATGGACCTCTTCTGGCCCTGTTTTCAAGCTTTGCACATTCCTTACAGAACTGCTGTATGGAGTGAATATTTTTTACATACACTCTGCCCTCATGGCCTTTCAAGCCCAATGCTACCTTTATATCTGTAGGGTTTTTAAAAAGTTTCTGCAAGAAGTTGACAGTGCTATTTTCCTGCTTTCTTTTGCATGCTATATCTAACTTTTTCTCTATGTGTTTTAGTCCATAGCAGGACATGGCCCACAATGACTGTTCCCTAAAGACTATTGATATTCTCATGTCAATAGATTTGTCTGTTTATGTTGATGCAGCTCGTAACATTGTGTGTCTCATGAATAATATTGGGGAGCTTTATTTTGCCACTTTTGCTAATTGAAATGCAGGCTAAACGTTATTCAACAAAGGCCTGGTTTGCTGCTCCCTGTTCCCTCCCCAAAAATGATTTTTGTAAAGAGTTCTTCACTGCTGTCCCATCCTTCCTGGTTTCCCATTATACTCATCCAGCAACATTAACATTTACATGTGGCCTTTCGTACTTACATGGAAAAAGAAAGACAGTAGGTCATTTTATTTCTTAGTTTCATGCAGTATGGTCTGGAAGCATGGTAGTCATTATGTCAAGGCTAGTGATGTCATTAAATCAAAAAAGTGCAGTCATTTTTGAAAGTTTGATGCTAGCCAGTCTCTCTAACAGTGAAGAGAAATCATGGATTGAGACACTGCAGACTTGAGATAATATGCAGGATCAAGTGAGGATGTGTCGGCTTTTCATACCATGTAAATCTACCATCCTGATTCATGGGTGTTTTCATAACACTCAGCTAATTTCCTTAACCTGCAATAGAGTTATGGTGACTGAAAATATACTTCCTGTAAACAAGATGATAGATGGCAGAAATATTTGCCCATGTATCTTTCCTCCTCTCAGCACAGTAATGTTAAATGTGACTTGAATTATAAAAGGATTATTGAGCAAACTATTTGCCTAATGGATTGCTCTTGTGCTGATACAAAAGCAAGTACAGTCAAGGTTTGCTGGAAGATATCACATAAGTCTGTGAAGACAGATGGTAAGTACTACAGGGGAGGCTGCCTTTGCTACTGGTTGGTGTAAATGCACTGGGGTTCCTAGGGAGGCCTTCTTCTGCAAAGATTGTAGTCTTACAAATATGTATCAGAACCGTCATTTTTCCCTTTCAGGAGAAAAATATACTGTATGGAAAACAGAACAAGTACACGTGTGCATAAATTTTGGTGTTTGAACGGCATCTAAAAATGTCCTATATTAATTTGTATTAACCTGAGTAGACTAAAAGCACACTTCACCTTAAATCAGGGCCAGCTTCTGAAAACTCTCAGACATATAAATAATTCCTTGGAAAAGTTTCCTGCAACAGCTCACCAAGACAGTACATCCTGTAATATAACATCTGAGGTAGTTCATGTCACTAAAATGCTTAGAATCAAACAAGTCGCTTAAACCCTGCAGATTTTGTTTTCAAGTTCTCTGCCCTTGGCTGTGCCCGTGCTCCTAGGGAGCTGTTGAGGTTGCCATGTAGGTAGCCACTGCTTCCATATGTAACCTCCACAGCAGCACTTCCCGGTGAGGTGCTGGGGGAGAGAGATGACCTCTAGAGTTGCAGTGAACCCCGAGAATCCCAGAGGCTCTGTTACAGAGACTGCAAAAGCCCAGGTACAAATTCAGCTGGAGTTTGGTTTAATGATTTGTGAAATCCAGCAGGAGCCTTGGTCACTGTGAAGCCCTGAGATAGCTAAACATTTGGCTTATTTACCTGTTAAACTCCAGTTGTGTAGACATTGCTGCTGCTGTTTCTGTGGAAAAGAGCGAGGATGCTCCACTTTCTGATGGGCTTGTTATGGCAGGTGTAGATGGGAGCAGTGGGTCACCTGGAGATTCCCAAAGGAAAGAAAGATGCATTCTTGCTTCTGGTTCATAAAAACGCCAATGACATGAAGACTCTGGCAGCCTTATGGCTTTAGCCCTATTGAGACACTCTGCATTGCCTTCTAACCTGGATGAGGTAGGAAAATCAAGGCAGTCCCTTGTAAGGAAAAGCATGGGGTGAGAACTGTATTAGCTGCACTAGGAGATGGCACTTCTCTCTCTGCACTTTCAGTCAATATAATTCCTCTTCTTTTTAGTTTTTCTCTTGCTGAAACAAGTCTGCCTGTGTTAAACAACGGACCGTTTTCCTCAGTTTTGGCCAGAGGAGGAAGCCTTTGTCCCAGTACCCTGGCAGCTGGCCAAGAGAGTCGGGCTGTGGGCCAGAAGGGGGTGAACTTGAAAGGAACAGTGTGTTGTTTCTGCTCTTGTTGCATTCTTCCTTCTTTACTAGTGCCTCAGCCTCTGGCTGTCTTTAGTAGCTCATTATACACAAAAGAACATAACGGGAAAAGAGATTTTTTTTTTCTTGACCTTCTTTAACTTACAGTAATAAGAAGCAAAGCAATTTCAGACCTTTGAGTTGTCTGTATACGGACATAGTTAGTAGGAAATCTCTTTAGAACCAAACAGATTTCTCATTGGGAGAAAAGAATTGATATTTTATTTTCTTCTCCATTTTAATAGTAGTATTTTTATAATAAGATATACCTTTCAGTCCCATTGTACCATACCAGTAGTGGTTTTATCTGTACGGTGCATGGATTTTATTATTGACCATTACTTTGTTTTTTTAATCTTTTTGTTTTTTTCCTTTCTTATTTCAATACTTATAAAATATCATATAAGCAGTCATATGAAGGCTCTAGGAAGACAACAGGAGCCAGCACTTTGAATTAAGAATTTTAAGATCATATACTCAAGCTTTTTTTAACTTACCTAGTTAATTTTTAAGTTTGCATTCCTGCAAGACCTCATATTACAAAATGGTGACCACTAGGCTTTGGAGAGTCAACCACTAGAAATGGTAGCAAACTGGGTGTTCAAACATTTTTCCAAAAATGACATAATTTAGGTATCTCACAGACATTTACAAAAAGACTTTCAAAAGTGATGCTTCGGATGTGGAAGCTGAGACCTTTAAGACTTCAGGAATTTGCAGCTATGAAAGATGGATCATTAGATCATTAAGTAGACAATTAGATCATTCAGTTTGGCTTCTGTGCAATAGGCCACACAATTTCACTTATTTTCTGCACAGTAAGAAGTAACTTACTTCGCAGTAGTAAGTTACTGTAACTACTACACTGACTTGCAGTGGTCAATACCTTGAGTTGGTTAAGACATCCACTTTTGATATAAAAATATCAAGGGGCAGCAAAGCTACCAACTCCTTTTCTTATTTTGTTCCAGTGATTAATCACCTTCACTACTTAAAAAATATTATGCCTTATTTCCAATTCACATTATTCTGGCTTCAGCTTCCAGCTTTTCAGTACCCAGAGTTTTCTCACTATGAAAGTATGTAGATGCTGTAATCAAGTCACCTCTCAATCTTTTTTTTTTTTTTTTTTTTATTTTTGGGTAAGCCAAATGGAGTGAATTTATCATCCCACTCTAAAGTGTTCTTTCCAACCCTGGAATTCATTTTGAGGCTCTTTTTTGTACCCTGATTTAGGATGTGGTTACTAAAACTGAATACTATATGCCAGTGTTGCACTCATCAATACTATATATGGAAATAAAAACACCTCTATCTCACTCCATCCCACTTAGACATCTTAAGTTTGCACAGCATGCTTCTTCTGTTATTTCCTTTTTGTGGACAAAATCTTTGACGCCAGTCTACTGTTACCTTAAGACAAAGGCAAGATGCCTGCTCTAAGTTCTCAAGTCCCGGGCTGTATCTATGTTTGCAGATTTTCTGCATAACATATCTGCAGTGTGTTTTTTTTCTGCTCATCAGCCCAGCTGAAACTTGTCTAGGTCACTGCAACTTCCCCTACTCTCTGCAAAATGTAGTAATGTTAGTATCTGCCTAACCTAATATGTAACACTATTCACAAGTGATCTGCAAGAACCTATTTTTAAATTGTGGTTTTGTCAAATTGTCAAGTTAACTGGATTCATTCAATAGTACTTATGCAGCTATAAAAGGTAGGTTAGAAATTTCATATGAACTGCAAGCATAGCAATTCTCTCAGCAATTTGAACTAGAGAATCCTGGTATTTCCTCTGCAGATGATTTTGGTTTTGGCACCTTCAACTGTGTCTAGTTCAACTTAGAAGTTGCTTAACAGCAGTAAAAGTACCTGACCACATTCTTAAAAGAATCTGCCTTTTCATTCTACCAATGTGAGTTAATTTTCAGCTTTTTACTTTCTTGTATGCTAATTTACTTTAGCTGGGAATGCTGCATTAAATTGCCAAATATAGAGAGTCTCTTAGAAGATTCTGTGAGATTTGGTATCTGATTATGTGTGAGATAAAGCACATTTTCAGTCTTCTCGGACAGAGCCAGAGGCAGTGTGTTGTTTGGTAGGGTAGGCTGAGGTGTCCCGTGCAGCTGGAAATCCACATCATTAGATTGTACAGCTTGGAATTGGTAGAGATAAAAACACTAACACTGTGAAGAGTTTCCCGGAGGAAATTTGGAGATTTCATAATAACTACTTCTTGGCTGGAGAAGATACCTCAGAAAGTGATAAGTTTACAAAGTTTGGGGGAAAGGTATATATTTGTATTGTTGAATAGTCCACATTTTGTAAGGCAAGTGTTTCATAATAGTGATACAATACTTTTAATAGTTTAAGTAGTACTTCAGCACACCATTGAATTATATCACTGTTACATTGTTCAGTTCACAGCCAGGCCAGTAAGGTGTTTACTTCCACAGTATATTCGCCACATATATGATTTGTATCCTGTAGGAAAATGATGCTTTTATTGGTTTCAACCTTATAAATCCAAGATACTTAGTACATTTCACACAATCGCAGAAACATTGAGGTTGGAAATCTCTGGAAATCATCTAGTCCAACTCCCCTGCTCAAGCAGGATCACCTAGAGCAGGCTGCCCAGGATCATGTCCAGATGGCTTTTGAATATCTCCAAGGATACAGACTCCACAACCTTTCTGGGCAACCTGATCCAGTGCTCAGTCACCCTCGCAGTAAAGAAGCTTTTTCCTCGTGTTCATATGGAATTGCCTATGTTTCAGTTTGTGCCTGTTGCTTCTCCCCTTATCACTGGGAACCACTGAAAAGAGTCTGACACTACCCTAATTACACCCTCCCTTCAGATATCTTACACACTTAATCATATCCCCCCCTCAGTCTTCTCCAGGGTGAATAGGCCCTGCTCTCACAGCCTTTCCTCATACGGGAGATTCTCCAGTCCCTTAATCATCTTAGGAGCCTTTCACTGGACTCACTTCAGTAGATGCATGTCTCTCTTGCAGTGGGGAGCCCAGAACTGGACACAGTACTCCAGATGCAGTCTCACCAGGGCAGAGCAGAGGGGAAGGATTAACTCCTTCAACCTGCTGGCAGTGTTCTACCTAATGCAGCTGAGGATACCATTAGCCTTCTTGGCCACAAGGGCACATCGGTGGCTCAGTCAACTTGGTGTCTACCAAGACCCCCAGGTCCTTCTCCTCAGAGCTGCCTTCCAGCAGGACAGCCCCCTATTTCTCACTAACATTGTTCTTTTTTCATTTCTCTTCATTGTTCTGGTTTTATATCATGCCTCCTTGGTGTTTACATCCTTCAGTATTAGTAACTGTTTATTATGTGTCTTTCAGAATTTCTCAGCTGTTCCTGGATAATCTCTCTCTCATTTTTTTTTTTTTTTTTTTTTTTTTTTTGCAGTCCCTCCATTTTTCATTTTTCTCTGCTACATTATCATTCTCTGAGCTCCCTGCAGTAGATTAAAAGTGATATTATTCTTTCCTCTGGTTTCTTTATTCATTGTAATGGTAACAAGAAACAGAATTGCTGTAATGGACTCATCTAGTTCAGGATCCATCACTGGCAGCTGTCATTTTCGAGTGTCTGCACTAATTATAATCTGGTGTATTTGATAAGTAAGAAGTCAGATTTGCCTGGGATTGCATGCCACCAGTGTTGAAATTAAACTCAGGTCTCTGAAGTTCTGGGTATCGCCATTACCTCTGGATAGCTGTCATGTAAGAGAGAATTGTATCTTACAGTTAAGAGATAGGACATTACTGTGTGCCAATATGCTGGAGTTTTCTTTCTGATCTCTGGAGTTAGTAGTTCTCTGTCATGAAACACAATCATTTATGTCCTTAGTAAAACGAAGCAAGCATTGCTAGTGAGCATAGTGTAACAGTTCTCATTGTGCACAGAAATGTCTAATCTTTGTCTCCATCTTGTTAAATCTTGCGCCTTATTTTGTTAATGTGAATAACTGAGAAGAGTTAACTTCTTTTACGCAGTACATTCTAGCAATAAGAAGATTAAAAAGTGGGTTTCATAGTATTTCAGGCATACAAATTACCGCCTACTATGGGGCAAATTGCCCTTACCTTTTCATCGACTTTATTTTTTTAATACACTTCCCAATTGGTGACTCCACTAGGTCTCCTCCGCAGTTTCTCTTTTACTTTGGCAAACATTCATCTACACAAGTTGATCAACTGCACAGTGTGGCCGTATGGCACTGCCTTCCTCCTCCTGCCGGAGCGCAGGAGCCTGCCCCAGCCCCAGGGCTCTTCAGAGCAGTACCAGGGCCGGGACCGTCAGGAGGGCAGTACGTGGGCCAAGCGCAATGGTGTGTCATCCGTTCTCCCAAAACTGTCCTTTCCCAGATACCCTGCATAAGCCTTGCTAAAAATGTCAAGAAAACCTGACTCTCACTATGCCTGAGAGTTTTCTACTGTACTGGAGCTGAATATTTGGGGGAAGGGGAATAGAGTGGATCTAGTGTAGCTATCAGCGTCTTATTTTAACACTTCACTGATTTGAGTGGCATATCAAACAGAGGCCCTTAGTGATTCGTACGTCACATCTAACCACAGTGACATACATATATTTCCATTTAAATCTGTGGAGAAGTAGGTATGCGCTGTAGCTCAGCTGCATATGATTGAAATGTGGGGCCTCCCTGTGTAGTTCCAGGAAATGAGTTTACTATATCTTTGACAACTATCATGTTCACACAGTCTTAGAGCAGCAGAGCTTGATGTAGGATTTTTCCACTGTGAGTGTTAGCCTGGCTAGCCCACAGTTACACTTGCTTGCAGCATTCCTGTGCTGGCTCAGCCTCAGCTACATCTCCCTACCTGAGCTCTGAGGACTCTCAACTCCTTGCAACTTTGTTCAGTATTGAGGACTACTCAGGAGTCAGCCTTTGCATCTGTTTGCATCAGCTGAAACATTAGAACACTGGCGAGAGCATAACTCATAAATTCTCTTTTGAGGTAGAGAATGCCTTTAGGATCATTTTGTCTAAATATGGCAATCCAAGTTTTTTCAAGCCACAAAATATAAAAAAACACTGTTCCCTATGGTTTAGATTTCTGCTGCCTTACTGTGGTAAGTAAGGCAAATTTCTTAATTCCAAAAAAAAAGAGGGGGGGGGGGGAAGTAATGGTAACTATTCATCACCTGGTAACCCAAAAGAATTTAGTTTTCTTCCTCCATGTCTACATACCAGTTTAGTCTTCACCATGTAAATTCAAGGCATGAGCAGGCTATGCTGGGAGGTTTGGTTACTGTACAGTAAATTCTTTTTAATAATTTAAAAGAATGCCAAAGCAAACACAGTTTAAAAAAATAACCCCAAAAAGTAAATGGTGCAGTTTGTTGCCCTCCATATGGTTAGCTGTCTCAAAGGTCATAAAATGAGGTCCAGGTCCTTTGGTGGGACAGCTGGGTTTATATACCATATGCAGATTGTTATATTGGCTTAAAGCCAGATCTACATAATTTTTCCATTTTGCTTATAAGTTGAGGAGAGGTGGTTAAGGTGACTTCAAGGGGCTGTTCTGTGATTTCATTCATATTTGTATTAAAAGACCTTTTAAGAGAATTTAAGATTAGAAACCAATCTAAATAAAACTCAAGTGCAAAAAAGTCAAGTTCACTTGTTTTATTAAAATCCAAGACTGAAGCCCAGCACTGCCTTGACTTGCACCATGTGACAAACAGTATCCCATAGCTATGTATACTCTGCAGTTAGTAATAGTTATACTGAGAGGCAAACCAACAGAAGCCATAAAATCTGCAACACTCTTTAATTTTCCAAAGTATCCATAATGGAATAGAAGTTACCATCCTTGTGGGACAGCTCACTGGAGGGAGGAAAAAAAGAGCCTCCACTGATTAAAACAAAAAATATCACTTCCTGGAGTTTCTTTTGTCTGATGTGCTGACAAGGGAAAGAGAGTTGTGGCCTTTCAAAGCAAGAGTATGGGAGTGTGTATATGTGTGTCTGTATCTATGTGTACATATGTATAGATACATACACGTAGGTATGCACATGTGCATAAAGCAAAACGTAATTGCATGCATCTTGGAATCCTCTTTCAGGACTACTGAAATTGCAAACCCCGGTCAAATTGACACCACAAGTAAAATTTCCTGCTTTCCTGCTCTTCTCCTGCAGTACCTGCCCCATGAGGGTGGCAGGTGGCACCTGGCAGGTTTGGCAGAGTTGGTGCTGGTGGACCTTTTCCTGCCTCGCATACCAACAGTAAATTATTCTTTAACTCGTCCTGCCCCATACCGATCACCCCCGCCAAGAAAACAGTCTAGCCTTTTCACCTTGTCATCATTGGCAGCACTCCTGAGCTGAACACAAGTGCCTCTCTCTGCTGGAAGGAGCAGCCACCAAAGGAAGCTGGTGCTGTAATAAGTGGCTTTTCCCAGTTAGAATCCTGGTGGGACCATATAAATAAAGAGCTTTTTCCAGCTATATAAATGCAGTTTTCTTCTGTAACAGAAATAACCTATGTAAAATAAAATGAAGTTGGCAACCAGTACAAAGGCTTAAGCTTAATAAATAAAATATTTAGTAGCATATATTTGCTGCTGAGTTTGTAAAGAAAACCAGACTGCAAAGCTAGTGGAAGCTACCAGCTAAGCACCAGAAAGAAGAATTTCTTGAAGTGCTAAATCATCATGAGACAGTTCTTTCCTTCTTACCTAAGGACAGATATTCTTCCTTGAGTTTATTCATCTAATAGCTATCAATAAGAACTTGAACAACTAAATGAGAACTTAAAAAGACAAGATTGTTTGTTTTCCTAATCCAGTCTATATGTAAACATGATATAGAAGGGAGTAAGCTCTTCTCTCTTGAAGGGATCCATTGGCCAAAAACATTTCACCCCCATTAACTAGCTACAGATAGTGCTTTCTGTGCTAGTTTTTAGTTTAAACTTTTGTATATATGAATCAAGTTCCACTTCTATCTAAATAAAACTACACAAATTGATAAAATGTAGGCAATCATTAAGTATAAAGCAGGTATCATCATTTCTAAAGGAATAAAAGTATGAAAACTGTAAGAACTCTATATATTATAAAGTTGTTTACTTAGATATGTGATTAGAGATTTCTTAACCAGTGTAAAGCTGGTTATGAAGCTTGGTATAAAAGCTCCACTTAATTACCAAATAGTATGTTTTAATTGTTGCCAACTAGTGGAAACCATTTTTCCATTAGAGAAGAAATTAAGAATACAAACGCATAATAAACAAAGGTTTAAAGCCTAAAGTCACTTTCTGTGATTTTGAATGGCACTGAGATTGGTAAGCTAGTTAACCTGTTCTCTCTTTATATTGTCACTTTTCCACATTTCAAAGCACTTTACTGTAAAAGGTAACCAGAAATGAGAGGGAAAATACCTCGTTTAGATGCTGCTTTTCTTGTGCAGCAGATGTGTGTCACACAATGAAGTTAAATAATGCGAGAATGTCCAGCCCAGTAGCACTTGCTGTCTTGTGTAGCATTATTAAAATGAACAGCTCTCAGTTGTTTTCATTCAATGGCTTTACTTTGAAGTAGAGCCATGTCTGCTGTGTATATTTGTATGTATGTAGATGCACTAAACTATATGAACATAAATCATTTAAAATGTGAATTTTCTCATGTTCACATAGCTGTGCTCTACCTTTCAACTGTATTTTTCAAGGCTTAAAATCTTGTGTAAATATACGTTTTTGTTTAAAGAACATTGCTGTTATGTTCGCTAGGTGGTCTTACCTTTTGTTACTTCTTGAAATAAGTGAAATTTGCCTTTGGTTGAAAATCTTACCTTCCTTAAAAAGTTTTCTTGATTGTTTCTTTTGAATGAATGTACAGCTTGTGGCATCCCCAAAACACCTCACTGCTCCTACTAGGAGCCATTGATCAATCCTTTAAACTTGTGTGTAAGCAACTGTGAAAACTTGCTTTTCTGCAGAGCTGCTGAGCATGTGTTTAGCTTTGCTTGCAAGTGCTCTGAAGACCCCGGTTCAGACTGAGCCTGTGAGCAAAACTCTGCTCATGTCAAAATGCCATTTCAGTTCAGGGACTTTCTCTAGAAGTGACAGTGGTTGCTAGTAACAGGACACCGGTGCCTAGAAGTGGCTTTGCGGGGGCGTTGAGCTGTCCATGGTAGGCTGCGTCATGCCTACAGGTGTGCCGCTGGTCAGTCGTGAACGCTTTGCCAGAGGGTGGCAGCTACCAATGTATTTTCTTCCTTCTTTTCAAAACTGATCAGCATAGCAGAATCTATTTTGAAATGTTCTTTGTTGACTGCTTTCTTCTTGTAAGTTCTTTCTTTGCCATGTTTTGAGGCCAGACCCTTTTGCATTCCTCCGAACTTGCAGTGAGAACTGTTATTACAATAAGAAGTAGGCTTCTGTGTCAAAATCCAGCTTTTCTTCACTACAATAGTTAATCTATATAACCATGTAGAATATGGGATTTCTAACTGGCATTTGGAGCAGCACAGAGGATATAAATATCAAGGAAGGAATGAGTAGCATAAGCCAAGAAACTTCCTGGAACAAAAAGGCAGTTCTCTTGCAAACCTTGCTATCATAGCCAGAAGTGAGGAAGTGACCTAAGGATTGAAAAAATATAAATGAATCTCTTGATTTTTAGAATCGTGGAAAACAGCCTTAAGATGTTCCCTCAGGAAGTATATATACATATATATATATATATATATATATATATATGTATGTATGTATGTATATGTATGTATCCCATTTTTTGCAGATTTTTTTTGTAATCTGGTCTTTAAAGCCTCCAGAGGTAGAGGTTTCATAACACCTGTACTCTACTGCACTGCTTAATGCTCCTTGCCATTAAAAACATTTTTAGCTGATGTCTAATTGGCATCTCATTCCTTCCATGCAAGCCCATTCCTCCTGCCTTATCTGGACATAGTGTATTCTAAAGATGTGATAATTTCCATGTGGGTCACTTTCTGTCAGAGTTAACATATGAGGCCTACTGGATTGGAGCAATGAGATTTCAGAAAGCCTGATTAATTATAGGGGATACCTCTTCATCAATTTAAAAGTCATCTCCACTTGCCTTGAAAAAAGATATAGATGTTTGGGAGAAAACAGTGATTTTGCAGGTCAGTACTTCCAAGTTAAGTACTTTATGATCAATAATGTTTAAAAAGCTTTTACTGTTCTCTTCTCAAAATTGACTTTCAGTTACTTCTCTATCTTGGAGAAGAAAATTCTTGGGATGTTCCAATAGCCTGTTGCCATTGGGAAAAAAAAACAGAAAAATGGTTGCTTAAAGTGTTGAATGAGCATGGCACAGAACATCTGTTCTATTTGTTTAGATTTGAACAATGAGAAAGCACCACTGAGACAGCATTTGATTGTAATTGATTAGCTCAGCTCAACTGTGTGTTGGATGAATGCTTTCCATACATCAGTCAAAATTTGCCAAGCTAGGCAAAATTATATGTTTCTCTGTATATAGTTTATGCTCATAGTTGGAGTGACCTAATTTGCATTAGATAGCCCTTGCCAGTTAAGAACCTGAGTTGACTGTGTGCAATGCCGAATGTTGTGAACTAGCCATATTTAAACATACAAGTCTAACTTCAAACATCTATAATATTTCATCTCTCATGAAAAATAAATAAATTATTAAGGAGGCAAATGAAGCTTATTTTTTTATGAGTAATATAGTAGGGCCATGCCTTAATTAAAAAAAAAAAAAGAGAGAGAGAGAGAGAGATAGAGAGAGAGGTTTAGGTATGGTCTCTTTATTCAATGCCTGCCATGTTTTTGGTTTTTTTTGCAGAACATAGGAAACTTGGCAATTTGACTGTGACAGTGAAAAAGACCGTCCCATCTCCAGAAGCCATACAGATCCTCTACCAACGCATGAGATACGAATACGAGTTCTATTACTATGTCAAAGAACAGTTTCACCTGCTAAAGCGCAAGTTTGGACTCAAGTCTCATATCAGGAAACCACGTCCCAGACCCGAGTTCTTCATTCCTTCTCCCCTGGAAACAGAAGAACCAATAGACGATGAGGAAGAAGATGATGAAAAATGGCTAGAGGATATCTATAAAAGGTGATGAAAGCAAGAGCCATCCTTCTCTCCTGGTGACCCCTTCAGCTTTCTTAAGATTTTTTTAATTATTATTAAAAGTAATTCTTTAAGGAACTGAGTTAATGAGCAGCAGCATTTAAAACAGAATAAAAGAGAACATTCCCGAGTGTTGGGGAAATTGGAAGATACCTGGTTTGATGGGTTTAATTTTATTATACTGTCTTGGCTCCATAGAATCCTTGATGAAACATAGTTTAAGACAGAACTATCTACAGTCTCATCACAAAATAACTTTTGGAGTGCACAGCAGTCCTCTGGGCATCTGCAGAACATAAAAGAATAGATTAGGCAGTATTGCAAAGTAAGTTTACAGACTTCTCATCTCTCACTTTCTCTAGAAACAAGTCTTCATTGCATAATGCTGCAGCATTAACAACCAGAAATGAGAAGTTAGTGAGCCACTTGGGAAAAGTGCCTATTTCTGATCAGACAAAGCTAGTGTTTCAGTGGTACAGCCAGAACCATTGTTACTGTCTACACATCAAAGGAAAACAGACTCAAAAGTAGATTAGACTGTGGTTTCTGAATAACTATGTGTAGGAGGAGCAAGTGTACTGTTTTGGCAAATTAATATTAATTATTGGAAATACGGCAAGTTACAGGAACTAGATATTTCTGGTGAACTCGTCTTGTTCATAGAGTGGAAAAAGTTACCAGGTCAATGACTGGCAAGAATGGATGAAAAGTCTGTAAGGCTGGGTTACATGATTTGTAGAGTTTTGTTTCTGCAGTTCAGTGCATTTCTTTTAGGCTGCAATGGAAGCGGTGCAGTATATGTCTTTTCAGGAAAATTATTTGTAGATCATTACTGTTACTATGGATCAGAAATGTGAAGAGATACGAAATGTCATTCACCTAAGAAATATAAATGGTATGGAACTCCTATTACCATGAGCAATATTTCTGTCATCTCAGAATTTAAATCTTCGTGTCTGAAGCAGAGTGCAGCTGCCCCACCATTCCAAGAACCAGATGTCAACTTTTTAATATGACTATAAGAAAATAAATAATATGGAGATACACAACTTTTCTAGTTTAAATATTTCAGAATGATAAAACTAGGGGGAAAAAGATCCATGCTCTGTAAAACCAAAGTCAATTCAATGACACGCTGTTAAGAGAGTCACTGTGAAAGGTTACCCATACTAATCACTACAAGTATTATCAGTAAACACTATAAAGTGGAATGGTAGAGGCTGGGAGGTGAAGTAGGAATAGCTCCAATATGTGACGTGCCGTTGTCTTTAAGGTAAGTATCCTTAGGGTTTCCTGTGACATGTGGGCTAGAGGGTTCTTCGGCGGTATGCCTGGATAGGTGATGCAGGATTGACAGATGTGCATGCAGGAACAGGCAGAGCTCCTTGGCTATTTGCTCCACAGTAGAACGGGAGAGACCTCAGGGTCTCGATGAAACCTTGGCTTCTTGGGCACTGTTGTTGCCCAGAAGGAGCTGAACGAGTAGTGGGGTAGTAGCAATAAATCCTGTCCTAGAGAACAGGAAAGAAACATGGCAGCACCTTGTCAGGATGAATCCCAATAACACTTCTGGGATAATACAGCTGTATCTAACTCGAGTTTTTCTCAAACATCTACTAGGCAGTTTTTGCTTTTTATTATGTGGCTGCCTCAGCAGTGTGTTTGCTGTCTGCAAGATAATCCTTTGGTTTGAAATAACAAGCAAAAGTTATTTTGTGATGGATGAGGCATATAAACTTGGGCTAAGCTCAGATGTGCTTCTCAAGGGTTTTCTTTTCCATGAGCCTGCTGGTAGCTGATAGACATTATGGACCATCCTTATCACCAGTCAGTCTTAACTGTACTTACATGCAGAGGACTAAAATAAAGAAGTGTAATCATGCTAAGACAAGATGCTAATTTAAAGAAAATATTATAGAGAAGATTCTGCTTTCATTATGAACATCCCAGTTTCATGGTAACAATGCACTACCATGAGGGAACACATTAAAGAAAGCTGGAAATTGCACAGATAACAACTAACATATTAGCTAAAATATGAATCTGCTGCATTGTATATTTTAAGTGGTTTCTATGAAATTACATTGAAAGAGTAATGATTAGTTTACACACTGTGGAACTGTTATATTTTGGAAAGAAAGTTAATATTCTCACCTTTCAGAAAATTCTGTTAGAATCCTTTTTGCCAATGTTATAACAAAATAATCAGTCATTTAACACATTCACCCTTCCTGCAAGTTCCCTGCTGCTTTCTGTAAAGCCTATTTTTATCTGTTTATTTAAAGGTATCTTCAGCCATCACTACTTTATAACCTAAGTACAAAAACTGTTTAATGATTTACTCGCTAGGTTTTAATGTTGTTACATTTTTCAAACCAATCAACCCGGCCTCTCCTCCCTGAATGGTACTTCATGAATTTATTTGGCACACAGCTTCTAAGATTCCTGGTCTTACAGTCCATTTGTCTGTCATTAAATATATTATATTTTACTTAATTGTTAAAAGGTACGTTTTAAGCTGGTTAATTTTTGACTTATTTATTGAAACTTTTCAGCACATTCCAAATTCCAAGTTGCTCAGGAAGAACTTGATTTAAATGATTTTATTTTGGTCTGATGAATATTTCTTATTCAAAAAAAAAATTATTGTTTGTAAGCCTTTAGCCCACGACAGCTTTGTAGGAAGTGCCATGCATGTATTTGTAAATCTTTGTGGGAGAAAAAGGTGGGTGCTTGACATTTATGAAAAGAAGAAAACATATGTGTACATTAGCTTAGGTATAAATGAAAGCAACGAATGTTTAGGGATGAAATATTCTTTAACTTATTCTCTACCATTTCCTGAAATATAAACAAGCCATATGACTCTCTATTTTTCAGTCCAGTGATGTTAAAAATAAAACTTGTACATTTTTTCATAGCGCCATAGTCTACTTGCTTGCACTAGTTTTCTTGTCTGGGTATAATGACTATGGGAAATACTTTGTTTGGAATTGCATCTAGCAGAACAGTATTTTATACAACATAGTTTTATTATCTAGAAGTCATACTTTAGAAGTGAGATTTGGACAGGTTGTTCCCAGGTTGTTCTATGTCCTGAACTGTCTGGAGGTATAAGATTGAAGGCTGAATTACTTCATTCACCTGAGAAATGCAATAAGTACCCAGAAATACATTGGGTCATGTGCTTTATTGCTGCTAAGTAGAAAGAAATTTTGTGTAGAAGAGAAACAGCTTGATCCCCATACACTGCATTTTACTAGACTTGCTATTTGATAGCCAGGCTGAAAAGCTCCAATAGTCCAAAGCTATTTTATAATGTAAGAGAAACATCAGTGCTTTCACACTAAAGAGAAAATCAACCATTGTTATAATGCAGCATTCTGGAAAAAATAAATTTTAGTTTTAAGTTTCAAATGTCAGTGACAAATGGTGCATTTTTTTGTTCCTGTTTATTTTTTTTCCACACCAATTATTCTGATGATACAAGACTGAGTCAGGGTTTCTAAAATGCACTTATAAGTAGAGAAGTAGTTCAGCAGAGCTCAAGGTATGTGAAATTAATGGTAGGTTTGAATCATTTCAGTTTTTTTACAGTTCTTTATCATTGGACCTTTTCTGATGCGTTGTTTGACTTTTGTAGTATAGTATGGTATGCATTCTGTAAAAACACAGAACAAAATTACAGGTTTTAAACACTGGAGAGCAGATTTGTGGATTACAGCCATTGAATTGTTCCTCCTCTCGATATTTGATGTAATTAAAATATTTAAAGAAAGGGTGCATTTTTTGACTGACAAGAAGAAACACACCAGATGCCAATTTTGATCCTCTTATCAAATGAGAAAAAAACATGGTCAAATTATTTTAGAAACCATCCTATTAGAAAGTAGAGGTCTGTAATTCCCAGTTAAGGATAATAGTGCTCTGATCTTTTCCTCCATTTGAAGAAAGGGAATATCTGTGATGATAGATCATAGCTTAAACCAACAGCAGCAACATCTTTGTGAGCTACAATACTGTAATACAATACCACCACATTCTTTTGTTTTATTTCTTTTTAAAGAATCAGCTTTTAATGCAAAAACTCCAGCAAGTATATAAAACCTTGCTGATCAATCTGTTTGCATGAGCCAAAACCAAAGAAAAGAATTGAGCATTGTTACAGTCGAACCTCCATGAATAAACTCCATGTGAGGAACAAGAAAGATCTTACCAAGCCTTGAGAATGACTGCCTAGTGGTACTGGAACCAATGGTTCTGCTGCTATACTGTAGTGTCCCAAGAGAGCGTTTGTAAACCCAGGGTTTATTTAAGCACACAGACATATGGTGTGAAGTGACCTTGAAGAGAATTCAGTGAGAAGCAGCCATGGGCTGGGGGGGGGGGGGTGGGACCTGCAAAGTATTGGAAGTGGGTGGGAGAGATCTTATTTTGAAGGTGAAAAGTTAGATTTCAGCTCCTAGTGTAAGCCACTAGATGCTGATGTCTCACTTACAATTGGAAAATTGTCATATATTTTCTTCAGTTTGTCCAGAAATTGCACTGCATGCCGAGCTGCAGCAGTGATGTGGTGAAGTGAATTTTGGTAGCTCAATTATCATCTTCTGAAAATAGGTCTGTGTAGCAAGAGCACTGGCAAACCCTAACTGTTCTGTCAGAGCACCCATGTGTGACACTCTCACATTTTAAGAGTCTCAGAGGTGGGGTGAAGGACTGTTGTGGGGCAACAGGAGATTGGGCAGAGGGGAAGTTTTCTGCCAATAAATTTATTTGGCCTTTCACACTCCCTTCAGCTTTCAGCGCAAATGTATCCTCCATCTGCCTCTATGTTGTTTCCTGAAAAACATACTTCAGCATTAGTCAAATGGTAAGATTTGGCCAATGCTATATTTGAATGTGGATTTTGAATATAAACTTGCGGATTTCCTTTTCTGAGTATATAAAGAATGCAAGTCTGTTTTTGTGTTTAACTGATTGTGGCTGTCATAAAAGGGTAAGGAATAACACTGGTGTCAGCCAGACGTGGTGTAAGTGTGCTTATACAAACTTTCCCCATCCTTCTGTTACCTTCTTTGTATCCAATGGACAAAAAGACAAATGGCAAAGAATTTTGCTATACCATGGGTGAATATGTGCTGTGAGAAGCAGAGATTAGCAAGAGTGCATCAAGGTAATGCTGCTTAGAGTGAAGCATAAAGGTCTAAAAATTAGGATGATACAGAGCATCCAGCAGAGTTGTTACACAGACTGCTCGCTCTATGAGATCATAATTTGAAATTAAATGCTGCTTCAGGTATGATTTGTATTAAGCCAGCATGGAAAATCCAGTTTTTCCATGCACTTCCAAACTGCTAGCCTACAACACCTGACTTAAGTACATGGCCTATACCTTTAACTGATGCCCAGGAACCGATATGAGAGATAGATTCGATCCGTCAGTAAGCCTCTGTCCAGGCTGAGTGCTAGGACTACCAAGTCAGTCCTTCTCAGTGCAGCAGTGCTGCTAATGAGCTGAGTCATATTTAGTTATTGTGCTTCAAAGGATAAGTGTAGCTGCAGTTTTCAAATATACTGGGCCAGGACAATAAAGGAGACTTCACATAGCTTCAGGGCTGGGTGTGATGGTCAATTAAAATATCTTCCCAGTTTTGAACTCCTGACTATCCCCAGTTCAGGTGCAGTAAGGAAACAGAGGCCTATAGCCCTTGGCCAAATTCCAGAGTATGGCTTCCCGTGGTGCAAAGCCATTGCTCCTTTAAGAGTCTCCTACCTGCTTTTTGCAGTGGTAAACTTAGTGAAGGATGGGGGAAAAAAATGACCATAGTTGTTAGTCATCCTCTGGTTCCCAAAAGAAGACACAACCCTCCGAGATCACGCTGGAGAGGTTTTCTTGAGAAGAAGTGATAGTGAGGCACCAGGGAATGCCTATGGGCCTTTTTTGTTTCCACTTTCTCCACTTGTTTTGTATTTAAATAAAGCCAACCATAGACTGTGTTTGGTGTATTTCCCAAGATCAATGTATGGAGGATATTTCTGCAGTAATCGTGTTGTCTGAATATCTTTGAAAATAATTAATATCTTTATTGTTATGATCTACAGTGGAGATAAGTGTTACTGTCCCCATTTCATACATTGGAAATGGATACAGTGAGGGTATGAGTAATATTCCCACACAGGAAGGTTGTGACAAAGCACAGATTATAATTTAGTTAAATGTCTTAAGCCTTGAATCATATTTCCTATTCTAAGAGAGGTTCTGGCTTTTAGAAGGCAAAACAGGTGACATATGGTGTTGTCTGTTCTTATCTTTCCCTTGAAACTATGCAAATATCTCAGGCACCAGCCTCAATGTGAATGATTTTTTAGTGGTTCAGCAGACCATTTAGGTCCTTTTTGTGACAATGATTAATTCATAAACTTAAAACAACTTAGAATACCTGTAAGAATGGCATGGCTGTAAGTTAGCTTTACAATTGGGAAAGATGATCCTGTAGTAATTACAACAGGTAGGTGGATGGATGGGTGGGTGGAACCACATCTTGGAAAATTAGCTCTTGCAAGAATATGGCCACATATTTTCCCTAAATACATGGTGCTTGAAGAGTACTTGGACATTCATCAAATCTCTGTTTGTATATGTAGTCTAGGTTGTTTTTCCTTTGTATTCCAATAGCGCTTAGAAAACGAGTATATGAAGTGGTGCCTTACTGTTCACCAACCAGCACCAACATACAACAAAAAGACAAACACCACACCATGTAGTTAGTTGGTTTTGTGTATTCATAAAGCTGTTAGAGAGGAGTATATTCCTCTCAGATTAGAGATCTTGGCTTTTCCCTTGTCTTCTCCTGGTGCCTCCCTTACTCTGTTGCCTCAACAGTGGTGCACATTGTTAAACTTTTGCTGGGGAACATCTTAAGGAAGAGTGAACAAACATGGCCATGATCCAAACTCTTCTGTCAAAGTGCCAATACTTTGTGGAAAGCGAGAGCTGCTGAGCTTTTGAGGTTAAACCCACTTGGTAGGTGACAGCTTCATTCTTTTTCCAGATCTAGTTTCTACTCTAAGAATTAGGGCTAGTCTTGGCCTGTCTCTGTTTAAATAACTCAGGCTTAGTAATGCCAAATCCATCTCCTCCGACTTCAAGATGATATGCTGAAATGCACTGGCAGATGAGTGCATCAGGATGCAAAGAAGTCTCAGCAGTGTCAGTCCTCAGATGTGAGCACAGACACTGCTGGTGTCAGGCAGCAGGCCCTGGAAGGCTGGTGTTAGGTGGAGTTTCTCAGTTGTAGCTGGCTGGTGGGCATGTCTGCCAAATCTCCTTTGGACAAGATCATGCTAGTCCTGTCAGCACTTGCTGTGGGAAAAACCTTTCTTCCTTCACTTCTTCGGACAGAAAGCTGCTGAGAAGGGCCCAGCAGCGCCTCTCTTCGAAGGAGGCTGAAGGCTTCCAGGGGAGATGTAAGGGTGTAAGGGAAAGGGAACAGCCATCTCCCGCCCAAGTACCGCATAAGGGGCCGAGCTCTCACCAGATCCTGGCAGGAT
Organism: Rhea pennata; assembly: GCF_028389875.1. Lineage (NCBI taxonomy): Eukaryota > Metazoa > Chordata > Aves > Rheiformes > Rheidae > Rhea > Rhea pennata. The sequence continues at coordinate 57,132,157 of NC_084665.1, forward strand.
GGTGCTGACAGAAGACAGCATTGCTACTTGAAGCATGAAAGCTGAGCTCCTCACAATGAGATTACTTGTCAGAAATTCTGCTGCAAAAACTCCCTGAATTCTCCACATAGCTCTAGCTGTCCCGCAGCTTTTGCCCCAAAGAACTGAATTTGGCCCATCAGTATCGGCTGGAAGCTGAGCTTTCTAGTGACTCCACAATCCAACCCTTGTCAGTCACGCTACTTTGGTCAGTGCATGGGGTTCTTTGTGATAAACCTCACTGGAATTTGGAAACTGTTCAGCAAATTTGACCTCCACTTTGTCTTATAAATATCACAGTGTCACACATGTCTTATCATTCAAAAACTGGAAGGAGGAGATGGAATTATTGTGCAGTCAGCTCTGATTTTCCAAAACAGTATCTTTGACTCAAAGGAAAAGTTTTTTTCTTCTCAGAAAGAAAAAAGACTGCCCTCTTTTTGCCTGGGGGAAGGGGGCTCTTCTGAAACTTTTGCTGATCACTCCTTTGCATGTACTAGTCACCCCCAAAGGAGCCTAAAGCATTTCCATGCTTTATAGGTAGAGCACAATTGCAGCCACCTCCTGCAAGAAAGATGAGAATCAACCAATTTCTCTGTTCTTACCACAGGAAAGGGAATGCAGGCATTAGCAAAACCTTGGCCAAGAACAGCCCTTACCAAAGTTAAGAGCTTGTAATTTCCCTCTAAAATAGATAGAAAAGATCAATGGAGCTATCCAGAAAATCTGGGGAGGAGGAAGGGCAAAAGGAGAAAATATATTTAGATGCAGATTGGCATCTTTTAAGAACTCTACTTCTTGCTAACATGAATACAGTCAGGTCCTTTCTTTCCTAAAAGCCTACATGCTCTTGCTGTGCCTCTTGTCCCCAGCCCCAATTTTGATGCTGGGGCAGGGGCTGTGATGTCCAAAGCAGTGGAAGATCACACGGAGACAGCGCTGCCTTGTGGGCCGGCAGTCCAGTCTGCTGCCGAATTGCTGTGTGACCTAGACTCATTGCTTAAAGCTTTCCCAGCTGTGAAGGCTACTCTGCAAAACTTTTATGAGAATTGGTACATTTTTGTAGAATTCCTTGCTAACACAGATCATAATATCTGTGGCAGAGCCAGATTTTCAAACCAAAAAATCGATGCTTGTTGTGTTGCTTGTAATCTCTTAAGCGAGGCCATTCAAAGAGTGCAGAAATTCTTCCTTTTTTTTTCCCACTAATTTCAGCACCGAGTGCCCTGAACCACTCCAAATCCAGCTCAGGTACAGCAGCCCAATATGCTCAAAGTGCTTGGGCTTCCACCTCCCTTTTTCAATGCAAATTCCAGGCAGCCTGGGTGCCACCAAAAGGCAGCATAATGTCAATCTCTGGACCACTCAGGAAATTTGCATTAGTTTATATTCCTCCAGAAATAAAAAGGAGGTACTCATCATTTCCATGGGGAAACTTTCTTCTTTTCCTGACAGTATTTCTGATAGTGAAACGAGAAAAGTAGTTTGAAATAGGCCAGGTTCCCTCTGCTTCCCCAAAGTATCCCTTCAGGTATCAGCCAGCCCTGAGATACTGTATAACCAGTAGTGTCATGTCATAGTCTTGAAGACTCATCTTACAATCAACATTTAGAATCAAGTAACGAATGAATCTAATGATAACAAGACTATTGTGTTTACCTTCCAGTGTGAGGTAAACTTTCGCACTCAAGATTCAGCTGTGAAGTAGATGCTGCAATTGCAAACAACCCAAAAAAGTGCTTCATATGCAGAAGAGTCCTTGTGCAAGAGGTGGAAGACTTCAGGTTAAACTGTGAGAACCTCTTGCACTGCTTGGGGCCTGGAGCATAGCTAGCTTTTCCCTTCTTCCTTCCCCTACAGTGCATGCCAATCATTTCAGTTTACATGAAACAGCTTTTATAAAAAAATAGCAAGCCAAACCAAACCAAAGTGTCCATTGTTTTTTTTCTAGCCTGCTGCTTAAAAAAAAGCTTTTGCAGTATGCTTTAGTCCAGTGAATCAAAGGCATTACTCCCTCACTCAGCATTCCTATTTGCATTTCTCAAAAGAAAAATTGGCTGAGAAGCGGTATGGACAAGCGCTGAAGATTGCACTGGAAACAACTGGGGCTCAGTGGCTCGCGTGCAGGGAAGTGCCGCATTAACTTTGGGGTTGTAGGCTTGACAATTGTGTAAATGGTTATTGTTATTTGGTCAGGGGCATTGGAGCCTGTGTAAAGGTGCCACCCCATAGGGGACTGCAATCGGAAATGATCAAGTGGAGCAAAGCAGGGCTGGCATATGCAGCAATGGTAAGTGTCCTTTACATTGCTGATGTATGCAAAGTTAGGGAACTGGTGTGAATTAGGTATCTGTACCGTACAGAAACGTAAGCAAGTATATGCGTGTAGCTTTGAAACACCAACTATGGCCCTCTGGAATGGCATAGGATTTTTAGACACTGAAGCCCAAAGAGTATGATTTGTACTAAGTTTGAAAGAAATTTGGAGATCAGATCAGAGAAACAGGAAACAAGGTGAGATGCTTAGTGGAGGAGTAAGGACCCTGTACAAAAGGATGTGAGTAAAGATATTCCCAATGCAGGTATTAAGCAGCAAGTTGTACATAGCACAGAGCTCGCAGAAAGGCCAATCTCAGCCCCTCACGCTCCTTCCTCTACCTGACTCCACTTTTGCAGACATGCTCAGCAAAAAGCCAACGCCTGATAATGGCAGGTGTACTCAGCAACAGGCAAAGCATTCTTCCACTTGGGCATGGAAGTAGAGATGGGTCCATGTTAAACCAATTAGTAACCTTGGAAGTCATAGCTATGGAGCTTGCCACCATCATAGCTGGAGCCAACTGAGGTCAGTCAAATAGGAATGAAATTATTTCTTTCTTTTGGGTCCCTTCAGCAAAGGCCGCTGCGGGTACAACTAAGTAATATTTCATATTTATTAAAGAAGCAAGGCTGCTTATGGTATTATTTCAAACTTCTTGAAATGTGCCAACATCAGCTTTGTTTAAAGGTTTTCTTTACTTCTTGATCTTATCTTTGTGCCCTCTGCATCTCCTCCCAAAAAAGTGCTAAAATCTAGGAAGCCTCCAGACTGACTCATTTTTTCTCAGAGAAAGGGTTTTGCCTGCTCCTGGTGCATTCCCTTGTTCCCATACCTCATGGGTCTCAGCATTTGAATGACGAGCTTGTACTCTGCAAAAATGCGTTCCAGGCTTTCAAAGAATGTATCTGTTTATACTACCTCCTTATGGTCCAACATCCTGTTTTGGGAAAAATATCCTCTACAATGAGAAAGGGGGCAAAGGGAATAAATGATTCTTCACTGAAGAGGTGAATGTCTTCCTTCTCTCCTTAACTTCTTTTCTACTTAAGAGATAGACTTTTTTTTCGCAATAACTGCCCACAGAAAACTTTCAATAATCTCAGCACACAAAGGAGCCTCTTTGCCCCTCCTCTCCATGCAGGGACATGCAGTGCCCTCTGCCTCCTGAGCCACGACCCTGAAGACCTACTGCCCAGTCAGAAGAGCTGTGTATGTAAAGTTTCTCCACTTTAAAATGGCTCTTTCTCTAAGAAAATATTGTGTGCATAGTTTTGCTTTTTACTTAGGGCTGTAGTCATGTCAAGAAAAAGGCTGCTTGCTGGCCACAGGACAGGTATGGCACAACCAGCAGTGTGGAGTTAGACTCACCACAAAACTGTGGTGAACTGTGTCCTGAGGAGTGTGTTGGCCAAAATCCACGAGGTTTCTGTCCTGGGTGTGCACTAGAGGGAGCCGCAGCCGCAACAATAATCTCGGCTTGGCGGTGGGTACCTGCTGAAGGTCTTGACTTGCTCCAGCTGGGCTTTGATTAGCACTGTGCCACCATGGGCACATAGGGGACCACGGATGGTGTGGTCCCCAGAGCAGACTGGGAAAACAGTGTGGAAGCATGAGGGAAATCCAGTTTCCAGTTTGTCCTTCCCCCTTGTGCACCCATCCGGGCACGCGGGGCAATCCAGGTTGCCGACATAGTGCAGAATAATCTGTGGAACGTGCTGCCTGTGGAAAATCAGCAGTTAACACAGTCGAGTAACACAGAGATTGGGTTTCCGGTTACAAAGCAACCCCTGATGCTTCCTATTGATGTTCACTCCAGGCTAGTCTTGGAGACCAGCTTGAGTAGTGCATCAGCTGGTTTTGTTTGATGCCTGCAGCACTCCCAGCTTTCTTTGCTCGCTGCATTTTGCATCTGCCAGGCCAGTTGTTCCGTGTAAGAGCACAGCTGCTGCTAGCACTGGAGGGCTGAGGTGGGAGGGAGGCAAGAGCCTGGGTAGAGCTAGGGGTGCAAAATGATGCTGAAAGACAGAGAGCATTCAGGCACTGAGAAAGACAAGAGACTAGAGCTACGAGATGATGTGAAATGTTGCAAGCTGTTAGGAAAGGAAAAACAGGGAGTGGCCACATCTCTGGGGATTGTAGTAAGGACGGGCTTGCTGGAAGAGAGGAAGAGAAAGGAAGTGTCTTGCTGTGCACTGAACCGATAATATGCAGCTTACTTTCAAAAGCTAACCAAAGAAATTATGTGAAAAGTCCCTTCCACAGTGAAGCTGTAACAATCTTTGATGAACAAATGTAAAACTTTGCAAAACTGTATTTAAGTTGACTTTTGGTGATGGGAAGAACAAATGAAACCTCTTTCTTCTGGAGACCTCAAAGCCTGGGAAAGATTAGTGGCCTCAACCCTCTTGCTCTCTTGAGAGATCATTCAGTATTATAAGCCTAGTTTTGCAGGGCATGTTCTGAAGCACATGACTTACACAGGATCCTGCATCAAGAACAAGAACCTGGGGCTCTTCCTAGCACTTCACTTTAAACAGGAGCCTTCCTCCCAGCCTTTGCCACTTCCCGTCGCCTCTCCTCCAGCAGCACTGTACGAAGCATTGGCAATTATCATTCGGGGACTCACCCATGGTCCCTTCTTAGCTATTTTGGTCAGCACAGAACAGGGACCCTGGAACATGGGCATAGGGAGATTAGGTGGTTTAAATCTTATGCCTTGGGCCCCTCTCCAAGGAAAAGCTGTTGCTAACTTACAGCTGTCTCGTGCTCTCTGTGGAATGAGAGGGAAGTCCATTCAGTCTGGTGAAAATAAACCCACCATCATAGCTGGCATTCTCGTTGGTAGTCTCAGTGCAGAGGCCAAGGATTTGAGGGCTATGACACATGAGGCATCTCGCTCCTAAAGAGCTTGAGCTAGGTTGAAACATGTCATCAGAAAAGCACGAGGAGCCTTGTGCTCCTGCTGTCAATACAGTACTTGCCCTCTTCACACAGACAAGCTTTCCTTTTCTGTCTTGCCAATCTGGCACCCAACATAGGGACCATTTACTGTTCACTCACTTTTTAAAGGTGAAGACCACCCAATATCCTCTCATTAAGCTCAAGGACTCAATTATCATTCCAGCAGTTACTGTTTTTTCATCACCATTTGCCCTTTTCTCCTCTTGAAGAAAATGTTGTGGTTTATGTCCTGCTTTCTACCTGGCGGGTGCCCCATGATCTCCTTTGCCTGTTTATCCTTCCCCGCTCTTTCCGGACATGAAGCTGAGTGCCAAAAGAGTATCTGGATACAGTGACATATAGCTGGGCAGGCTGTCAAATGGATGAGCTGAGAGCACTGAGGGAGAAATGGGCACTTTTCTTCTGCTAACGGTCAGGTGAGGCAGCACTGGGAGACTCTGCAGGCACCACTGTGCTGCACTGCCTGCCCAGGAGAGCAACAACCGTGATTTTTGACCACCAAGTGATGGCTAAAAGTGACTTGCGAAACTCTTCCTGAGTTTGCCAGCTGTCACCATCAGCTATTTGATCATCATCTAGCAGCTGGACTTCCATGAAGAAAAGCTTTATGTGCTTCTGTTTTGTGAAACATTGTTGACCGGAGGTGCCATAGAAATAGTGCACAAGTATTTTATTTGTCACTCTTCACATCACTTCTTAAATTGAAGTTACTATGAGAAAATTCAAAGGGGGATATTAGGTAGAGGAATTATGTCTTGTCAGAGAACTATTCCTTTCACTAGCTGGCCGCAGGTGCAGCCCTAAAAACGAGCAGTTGGCAGTAACTCTCTGAGGAGCCGTGCAGCAACGTAGCCATCGCTCCTTCCTTCTCCGACTTCCCTTTCTGTTTAAGACAAAGAGCAAGTCTTTGTTAGTGCAAGTGGCCATCACAGGCAAGAAGTGTTGACTATACTAAGGGTATTTATCGTATGATATGAGACAGCCAAAGCCTTCTCCACAGAGGCTTGGAGTTTTTTTCATTATTGTTTTATCAACAGGTCTGAGAGTTTATACAGGATCCTCACAGGGGAGGCTGAAATCTCTTTTGAAGTTGGTTTCATAATCTTCCCTCCTGAACTCATTTCATTATGGCAAACAGCAGGAAGTAAATAGGCCAGAGCAATTCTGTGAGACAGGAAAGTACAGAGAGTGAGGAGGACAGAAGTGATAGCTGGATGCACCATCAGCACAAACTGAAACACAAAGAAACACAAAGAAAAACCTTCCTGAATCTTCATCAAAACTGATTTGCCGTTTACAGTCACACTGTAACTAGCTCGTGTTTCACAAGCTTTACCTCACCGAGCCTAATCCAACTGCTTCTGGCTCTGTGGGGAAAACTCAAGAGGTGAGTCACCCTGGATAGGACCTGTGGTCTTTTTAAGTGAAAGAGTGACTGGGGGACGGGGGGGGACGGGGGGGGGGGGGGGGGGGAGGGGGAGGGAGGGGATGGAGAGTAAAAAGAATCTGTCTTAAGTCTCCAAGCTTTCCCAGGCAGTTCTGGGTGGCCTAGTTTGATCTCCTCCCCCTGCCTTCACTGACACAGATATTTCCTTGCTACAACTTCCATACACTCACTGTGAGTCCTCCCAAGAGCTGAACGTGGTATATTCTCGCTGTCCAATTAAAAAAAAAAAAAAAAAAGAAAGAAAGAAAAAGAAAAAAGTTGGAAAACTAACCAAACGGTGCTACGTGGACAGCTCTTCAGGTTCTGCAGCACCCAGCTTCTGCACACCTTCATCTGAAGAATATGGAAATGGTTGTAAATGATACGTTGCCAAGAGAAGGGGAGGCCTGCAGCTGTTTTGAGTCCTTGGGCGAGGAAGTTAAAAGAATAAAAGAATTAGAGGCAGTTCTTTCGCATAGCTGATTAGTGCAATGGAATGTCAGATTCGGCAAAGAAAGTTTGCTTATCAAGCTGCAGATTTATTAAATGTGTTCCAGACTTACACAGCTTCATTCAAGTTTAACAGAGCTGTAATACTTAATATGCCCTTTAGCAATTTAATACTCTCTTGTACAAATCATTGGAAAATTTAAAATAGAAAAATATGTCCAGGCTTAACTGTAAGAAGAAGGGGAACTCTGTGCAAAAACAGAATAAAAGAATGTATGGATAAAGCTGAATATTACAGACTATCTTACCACACGCATTATTCTGCTATTATTAATACATGCGCTCTCATCTACAGACTAAGGAGGAACTAACAATAATAAGTTACAGAACAACAATTTTCAGCAGCAGAGCTAGAGACTGACTTCATATTATGCCCACAAATTACTCCTCAAGAACCATGTTTTATACATTTTTCATCTTCAGAGAGTACAGATGTGCTTTTCTTCTTTAAGGGAGTGCGAATCAGTTGTCAGTCCCGCTTGTAAGAGAAAGGAAATATTGCTGTCAAACATCAGACAATTGCTTTCACAATAAAAAGGGGTGTAAACATGGAATAGGTACATCACTACGCATTAAAGACACTATTTGTTGGAGACAAGAGTGAACAAGCTTGTAAAATGTCGCCATGCTGCATAATTACATGTGAATATAAACATCTCTGGAGAAACATATTTGTGCATGGTATTTTCAGTCTCATGCGCTGTGTAAGGAAGTTCTTTTGAGGCTCTGTGTGCCCCAGATGTGCAGAGATCCGTCGGTTTAGACAAGATAGTGTTATTGAACATTATGCATGTGTGTGAGAAAGAAGAAGGACTTTATTTTGCAATAGTCACTTAGACTGTTTGACTTTTTTTATGGAGAAAATGTTCTTAAAGCACCCTTTCCAACTAATTAACTTCACTCTGAAAACATACTTCTGAATCTGTAAGTGCCTTGCAGGGCCTTGGAGCAAAAGGGGCAACAGTGTTTGTCTGCTGCATCCTACAGCAAGACAATCCCTGGACAGAATCAGAGTGTATGAAAGGCAACTATGCCCCAGCTTTCAAATGCAATGACAGATATCATAAGTGCTTACAGTTATATATGTGACAAAGGTGCATCCATCCGAGATGCAAATAATACTAAACTACTGCATAATGGTCACTTCTAATGACACTGACTAATTCTGTCAATCAACATGTTGCTACTGAGCCACCCTGACTGCCAGTAGCCAGCATGAATCAATGAATATGCATAGATCAGAGGCCTTAGGGTAGCTGGGAAGAACCATCGCTCCCATGGGACAAATTTATTGTGAAAATAAAAAGCAGAGATATCAAGGATTTGCCAAAATTCATGAACTGAATTAAGCAACAGCTGAGTCTGGATTCCCCCATCTCCTGCCCCAGCCAGGCCCAGAGCCATTTTAGCAATTATCATTGCCTTCCACTGGCAACCTCAGACTAACTCTTTCCATACTCTTTAAGGGCTGCAGGACTGGAAGGGACCTCCTGAATCACTGATCCCAGTCCCTTCTAATGGGAGGCAACCACATCATGTGATCCTAGTCAGAAATGCCTCAAAGTGAGCAGGGTGGTGGTATGTGTATATGATGATTTCATCCTTCCAAATACCAGAGGCAACACCCAGGAGTTTGTGGTAGTGGTTGTCTCTTGCTCAGATATTATAGGCGAGACTACAGTTGCCTGTTAATGAAAGGAAAATGTTCTGAATGGTGTTTTACTTGCCTTAATTTTCCCAATGTGGCTATGGAAACATGAGTGAGATGGGATCAGGATAGAGCAGCTGCTCATCTCTACCACCATGCAAAGCTGCAGTGGCATGAAGTACTAGAAAGCAGCTCCTCAGCATCTGAGAGACTGAGAGTTGACCAGACCTCAGAGAGCCTTATTAAAGCAGAGGCTGGTACAATCAGAACGATTTGGTGTACAGCAATGGGACCTAATCTAAGCATGAACATGCTAGCACAGTTTGTCTTTGAATGACAAATATTTTATGGCCCTTGAAACACACAGAATTTACTTTCCTGAGCAGTGGGAGAAGGGCATTAATTTGGTCTTTTCCGAAGCTACAAGGGAGTGGTGTTGAAGCAGTGGGATAAGGTCCTTTGTTGTCCTTGCTTGTGACAGCAAGACAGAGAAAGAGAGAGAGGTGGGAGCAGCATCACTTGGAGTTTTTGTGGGAGGGAGAAGCAGCTAAAACAAGAGGGGATAGGGTATCCTATCACACTCCCTGACTACAGGGGCTGAGCCCACTGAGAGGTGGGGCCTGAGCCACCTGGATGAAGCTCTAAGAACTCTTAGATTTAGTCGATATATGAGGGAGTCTGATTATGGACTATAAATGCAAGGAGAAAGGGGTGGAAAAGACTCAATGAAAGCTTGCAGCAGCTCCTTGCTAGAAAGAAAGTAAAGACTTCTAGCAAGGGCCAGGGTCACCTGGGCATGGCGAGGCCCAACAGCACATTCCATCACGCCATGGAAGAAACAAGCAGCACACACATGACTCAGGAGTATGGGCCTTTCTGCAGAATCAGCCCTCTTGTGCTCGAGTCTCCAAAGAAGCTGTTAAAATACAGTGGCAAGCTATGCTGTGTTTGTATGTAAGAACAAAGGCCCATTAAATATGAAATGGTGTTTTAATTTGCTTTGAAATACAGGGAGAAAAATGAGTTTTGTGTCACCACTGAATTGTGACAAACTACCATGAAAGCCACTTAGGAGGAACTGACAGGGTTTCCATACTGATATCCAAGAATTACACAGAATTATGTGTTGAAACAAAATGAGGATAGCAAACAAAAGAGATTCTGTTGTCAGAAGCAGGAAATGGGAATCACACATCTCAGATGTACTGAGGTAGATGATCTGGATAGCTCAGATTTTTTTTAGTCTCATTTTCAATAAAATCTAATAAAACAACTCAGGAAGAAGAGGGGCAGATTACTTGCATGCACTGTGTGGATCTCATTCATGTGGCATTAATAAGCTCCTAGTACCATCATAATTTAAGTACAGGATATTTCACTTGCATTTAAATGTTTAAATGAGAATAAGGTTTGTCACTTTATTGCCTAACAAAACTGAAGAAAGTAATACAAAAAGGATTATCTCTCACAATTATATCTATGTTAGTCTTAAACTCTCACTCAATTTTGCAAGATGATTAAGTGTCAAAAGATTCTCCTACCTAGAGTTTAGACTGAGCTGTTAGGAAAGCAGGAGAACAGATAAAATGTGGAGCAGAAAAGCAACCAAAAGTTCTAGTATGACCTAAAATGGCAGCTGAGGCATGGTCTGACATCTGTCTTGCATGCAAACACACTGTGTTGGTGTTGTTACATTTCTAAGACAGGATCTTGCATGAGCATCTGCTAGCCCAGCTTGTGTTTGGATCACATCTGAATCTAGTCTGCTTTGCTGTGTCTCTACAAAAAAAGAGGCATCCAAATCTTGCCAATCCTGAAGTAAGTTTTAAATATGAAGATTTAGGTCCCAGAGTACAACTGGCCATATAGCATGATGGTTAGTGCCACATGTACTCCTTGCACAGTGAGCATAGGTTGCTGAAAATGATGATTGACATTATGGGGTCTTTGTATCACTTTCAGTAGACAATACCTTGTTATTTTTTTCCCTAATCTGGGATTGTGAGAAAGAGAAATGTTGAAACTGTGGAAAATAAGTGCTTTCCAGCTACTTTCCAAAACACAAACTGGCTGTGGGCTAGGAAGAAGATCTGATGTTGACCCTTTCAGGAAAATAACTGTGGAACAGCACAAGGTCAAGGTCAAGTGGCTGGTCATCCACAGCAAGGGAGGAATAAGCAAGCCACCCAAAGACATTCTGCACATTCCCAAGACGTTAAAGCTGGCTTTCATTGTGAGGAGCTGTAGTGGCCAGGGACTTGCATCATGGTCCATGCATCAGAGTGTGTCCACCACTAGCCAAGATGTTATGAAGTTTTCTCTCTTTTCATATGGCATTGGCATATCTGTAGAAGTTAAGATAGGAAAGAACCTTTCAAGCTACAAAAAATTCACAGAAGATTTATCCTTTTCTTCTGGAGATTCTTCTGGTTGTTTCTGCATGTCATTGAGATTTCTTGGCAAAGCTCAGCTTTGAGGAAGGATAACAGCAAATAGGGACTGTGTTGCATCAGTATTGTGTGAAGATATGTTAAAAATAGACATAAATAGGAATGGCAGGTGTTGGTAGCATCAGTCTTCAAGTCAACCACATGTAGTTTCCATAAAATCCTCTTCATGAAAATCAGTGCTAATAAAGTATGATGGCTTTGGCACCTACTCTGGAAACAAAGAGCTTCTCTGTGCAAGACCTAAAGGAAAGGGATCTACTCAGCTGCAAGTGAAGCAGCATGCTTGCAGCTCCCATTACTCTCTTCCTGTGCCCTCAGCCTACTATTATCCCTAACACAGAAGCAGTAGTAGAGTAACATTGGCTCTTACCTGAGCTCTTCTCCAGCTGTGGCTACTTCTACAGAGCATTTCTAGAACCAAAAAGATAAAATTCTCATCTTGCTGAAGTGATCGCATAGCCCCTTCTTCAGAAAAGGTAGGATATTTGCCTATTTAGAAGGCAGACATAAAGTCCTTACGTGCACAAAGCTGCACATTCAGGCCCTCTAAGAACCAGGAACCTCCCTTGATTGTATTTGCTTTCTGATCTGATGACAAAAGATATGATGTGGGCACAGGGCTCCCAGCCACCAACACAGGGTTGGATATAGGCTTTAAGGTGGAATTAAAGAGAAAAATTTTCCCATCAAAAGTAATTAGGTATGTGCCCAGATGGGTTGATGGTGGCTGGCAGTGGAGTAACTGTGTAATATCTATGGCAAGGCAGACCTAACAGCCTCAGAATGTGCTGTGGTGAAGGGCCAACTTTTCTCAGTGGTTTATATTACTATGCAGACAAATTGGAGGTACTTCTGCAGCTACTTTGTCAGAGCTTATTGCAGGCTGACAAATGCAGATGCTTCTCTCAGGTTTCAAGTTCACAAGCATGTCCGTCTTAGAAGAGCTGTGGGTTTAGGGCACTGATTTTGTCCTAAAGGTTCTCCCTCCTCCTCCTGTCTCCATAGGGCTAATGGTTGGACAAGATGGGCTTTCAGCAGGTTGCAGGTGCTTCACAGCTGCTGAAAGCATACTTGGACACTGCTCTTTAGCTGTCTCCCCGCATGCAGTTACCTCTAGGAGGTAACATGGTTTTGCATCACACTAACCTAGAGCAGGCAGACTGTCGGGGAGCAGCTCCCACCAGTTCCCAGAGCAGACAGGCTCCTGTCGTCAAGAGAAGATTTCATCTGAGGGAGCTGCAGAGTTTCATTTCCTTTCATCTCTTTCTGACTTTAGCAGTTTATTTCCTCTGTTCCCTTCTACATACATAGCTTGTAAAAATGGGGGAAGGAGAGTGAGAAGGGTCTTAAAATAGCCTGGCTGCCTGGGAAACTCAGGCTAGGTGATGGCACCGTGGTAAGGCCAGCCAAAGTAAAAATGAATTATGGGAGTCTAGCCTCCAGGGTATTAGAACGAGAAGACTTTCTAAGTCTTTTCCAGGGAATTCTTCACTATAGTAAGGAAAATACTGAGATTATATCTACAAGAAAACACCGTTAGTCCAAACATATCCTCAGTGTCACAATACAGATGTGTAAAAAAGTTCCTGCATCCAAATCAGAGAATCACTAAGCCTACGCACTTTGAGAATCCTATTAGAGATATCAGACGGTGACTGTCAGTCCTAATGAATTATGTTATTTATTAGTGTATTTGAAATGTGAGATGTTGGGATAATGATTGAAGGATTACTCAAGAGCACAGGATGCATCCTCTCTGAAGAGATTTCTCCCCCCCCCCCCTTTCTGGTCTTTCACTGGTAAAATAGATGATAAGCATCTTCTGGAATGGGACTTTTGTGTGTATTGCCAAAATTCAATTTGTTGCTCTAAGGCAATCAAAGCTGTTGAATGATGAAAACCAAAGTGCCAGTGTCAGCTAGGCAAAGCTAGATAATATTCTGCAGCCTAGATGAAATTGCCCTACCTGCATTCCTTCTAGGTGTAGTTCAGTTAAATGTTTCAAATATGCATTGAGCAAACAACGTGGGGGTTGGAGGTCACCACTGGGTATAACATAACTGCTCTGATCCTAGTTTGCAGAACAAGCTCTTTGACTGGAGAAAACGAGATATAAGCCAGCACTTTTTCCTGAGCCATTAGAGAAAGAGGATAACTCAAGATCTTGAAGAGTCTCCCTTCTGTTACAATACATACATTTCTATTAGGTTTTTCTGTAGACAGGTCTCAGCAGCATGCCTACCAGATGAACTGCCAAGCATAGAATATCAAGAATTTACAGCAGCATAGAAATCTTCAGCTATTGTACTGTGTGTGTCACAGCTACAATGATATCATTACTTTAGCATGGAAATAGTGAAGAACAGGATAACAGGACATTGGCCACAGTAAGTCTTTTGAGGGAGTTTTTAACATTCTGAGACCAAGCATACTGAAGCAATGTTTTTGTTCAATCATCTAATGTTTCATACGAATGCTAATGCTTGCTTATAAGCAGCGTGTGCATGCATGCATGTGTGTGTGTGTGTGTGTATTCATGTTTCAAGACTGCTTTGAGTTAGACAGCATACCCAGTCTGGACAGGAAATGCTGTACATCCAGGAAAATTAATCCTCTCCATTCAGGTGCTGTACACGAAGTATGTTTCCCTGACAGCTCAGCAAAAAGATTCTAGCTGGCACTGACATAGTCATCACTAGGTGCAAATGCAAAGGCAATAGAAGGTCTGCTGGCATCAGGATCCACCTCAGCCTCATGAGTGGAGTACAGGCAGATATGGCAAGTCAGACCATGACACACATTTTTTAAAAGCCATTCACATCTGCTTGTGACAAAATGCTGCTTGAGAGAGGTGGCAGGAAATTTGGAGAGAAAGAAAAAAATGTATTTTCATAGTCTGCTGTTGTAACTCAGAGGTGACAATAGTTGTAATAGGAGTTGAAAGCATCCTTTCTTTGGAAAGAGTTGGTTTCTGGGAGTCTTTTGATGGGACAGTCAGATCCACCATAAAACATCCAGATGGGCATGTTTGTTACTAGTACTTCTTCAAGGACCATGGGAGGAAGGCTGAGGAAGAAGATTGCTGATTACCAACCTTTTCTTGCTCTTCCCTGGAATATTTTTTTCTGTTGAAAATGAAATCATCTATCTTCTACTGCCAGAGCACTATAGCCAGTGAGTCTGGATAACTAGTGAGACAGGGACCAACACCTACAACTGAAAGAGGAAATACAATCCTGAAAAGGGAGCTAATGCTGCCAGGACACCTGCCCATTTGTGACCATCATTTTCACTAAACAGTCATTTGTTTTGGGGTGGATCAGAGAATCTTCTAGGGGGAGCAGAGGCCTTTCCTCAAGCAGAGGTCCTTGAACTGGCAAAACCAGCTGGAAATAGATCCAGTGGACTACTATGAGCATCAGCAGATTGGAATGACACCATTATATCCTTTAGTCACCACAAAAGCTTGGTTTCTGAGCACTTGCCTCAGTTTAAAAAGCAAGAGTCAATCATTTCAGGTGAGATGTATGGTAAATGATAACCATTAGATGACCACTAGTATGAGTTTCAGATGGCTGCAGACTGATTGGACACTATGATTTTGGTGGTGTCATCAGAGGTTACCACCTATCCTGCCTGCAGCATCCAGGGAAGGGGAGAAGGAGAGTGTCCTATATTATTTGACATGCACTGTGCAGTCCCCCTGCCAAACACATTCTTTTGTTGAGTGCCCCCCACCTTGTCTGTCAGACTGTTTGTTTTGATCCAAAGCCAAATGTTTTTGATCTTATCTGCAGTCATCAGTCTTCCCTGGCCAGGCCTGGGGCTCTGCTATTCCTTAACACAATAAGACTTGCATAAATCTGATTGGGACCCTAGGCCCAGCTCACTACTTGCCGACTACCCACCAAGTCAGGCACTTTCTTCTTTTTCCAGGATGCCATAAGAAAGCCCTAATAGCTGGATGAAATGGATACCTTTGGTTGGAGAAAAAAAATGACAACTTTTAGCCTGTGAACTTGACAACCCAAGCTGATGTGAAATACTATCAAAGCCATCCAGTCAGATTTAAGTAGTTCAGAGTTAGCAGGATGAAATCCTGCCTATCCCTCTGTGTGCTTCCGCTCCAAGTTTCCTTGTACTGCACATCAGCAAGGGGAGGGCTATGTTATTAGCTGACCAAGCAGACTGCAAGGAATAGGGAATTTGACCTGCAGGATGAAGAGGCTGGTTCCAGCTGCCTGGTCTGTAAATTAGTTTTGAATCTACAAAAGGCTTGATCAATGACACAGAAGTGACATGGAAAGGTGAAGCATGATTCAAAAGCAGAGGGGAGTACAAAGAGCACGTACATCTCCCCACAAACCTTGCCTGGCTTTTTGCCTTATCCTGTCACTGTGCTGACTGTACTCAGTGCTGACTCACTCTTCTTTCTAATGATTAAACCCTAACTGTGCTTGGGGGAGGAGATGGTGGCTCAAATCATAAAGAGAGATGTGAGGCTAAAGGTCAAGCATGTCAAACCAACATTTCAACATCCCATTCCTATTTCCACCCTTTTCCAGGACACACTAGTCTGTATACTCAGTTGGACTCTGTGTCCACTGGATATATCCAAAAATTTGTCTCGATATATCTAACCCGATTCTCATTTCTCAGTGTACAACACTAAAAGTTGTTAACTCTACTGCACCTCATTTATAGGCTCCTCCGTTCCCAGGGAGACAGATCAGTCCCATTAGGCTTAATTTGTTACAGAGCTTTGGAGTCAAGCTGGAGCTCCAGGTTCATACAGGAGGTCTGCAGGAAGGACCTCAGGTAGAAGTTAATATCCCAGCCCATGGCATAGTACTGTCCAGTTTGCCAGAGTCTTCCAGAACCATCATGGAGGGATGCAGCAAAGTTATGATAGGCAAACATGCTGCCAAATTAAAGATTTTTATTTCCTTCATTATGGGTCAGCCTCACAAAGATCACTGGAAGCAGGAGGGGAAAAACACAGACGCAGAAATTGAAGTATTTGTGATTTTGCGTTGAAGTAAGTTTGTAGCTTCACGCTTTATTTTTAAGGGTTGGCATTATATGCACTGAGTTGAGTACAAAGTATCTCTAGGTCTGAAGCTGCCCTGTGGAATTAGAGTCAGTGGATTTGGAACCAGCCAGCCTGCTATTCGGGGAGGTGGGAAAGTGGCCGTGTCTGAACTTCCTACCTGATCTTGCCAACTCTTCAATGACCTTTTTCTAGGAGTGAAAGCCTGGAGTCCAATCTGAGCACAGCCTGTACTTTAGAACGAAAAAAGTCAAGGCAGGTTCTGATTTTGGCAGCTTCAGGCCATCTCTTTCAGGGATGCAGGAGCCTCAGGCCTCATGGTAGTGAGACTGAGCCTGGAATGGGGTTGCTCCTTATTGAAACCAAATTTGGGCCATGTCAATAAATATGTAAGGAGATACATATGTTTGTTTGTCTTTAGTGGCATACGCTACAGCTGGAGAGCTACGGCCTAGGATGGTGTTTGAGCACCCTTTTCTCTTAATCTTTTAAAGCGCCAGGCATGCTGCTTGGCTACAGACCTCTTAACAGTGTTTGCTAGATCAGGTGTCAAACAGGAATGTTAAACTTTGAAAAAGGGCAGCGGTATGCCTCAGTAATTGCTCTTCTGTCCGAAAAACGGATGCCCCTCAGGACAGGTCAATGATTTATGGGTATTACCTCTCCTGCCTTCCCTGCCCTCCACGCTTCATCTCAAGGAATTAAATCAGTAATTTTTATTGCCGCATTTTATGGTAGTGTAATTATCCCAGAAGACCGGCAAATTTATCCCCCTAGAAAATTTATACTAATTCTCTTAGATGTTAGTGGAACGCAAAATATTTTTCTATTATTGCTATGTGAACATTTTTCTTATTCTCCAAGCCAGAATGTCTTGTATTGCTTCTATTCCTCATATTCCCTTTGCTTCTAAGCTTCTGCTCCTGATATTTTCATCAATAACTGGAAATTGCTGAAGTCTAGAAGCTTTCCTAAGACTGAGATCAGACCTGTGAGCCTTTCACCGCAGCAACAGTTGAAACATCTCAGAAGTGCTAGTAAATTCAGAAGCAACAGAGCAGAGTTTCGGTTGGAAGCCCCTCTCTGTCGCTACCCAAATGTCAGCAGCTGCTACAGCAAAGGGCATCTGCCCACCCCACAGATATTGATGCTTGAGTTTCACTTCTGGCTAGTCTAGAAAATCCATCATATTTTACCTGCTAACACTTCTGCCTCAGTGGCTTTACCTTTGCTGAGTTGTTAAGTTAGTAATTGCCCAGGAAAAGCTCCTGGAAATGCCAGTACCTTGAATCCTTTTCTGAACATACACTGCAAATCTCTCACAGTTTCACTTACCTTCCAAAACTTCACTTCAGATCCCAGTGTGGCTCTCTCAGAATCTGTCTGTTAAAGTGATACAAATTGTGAGTGTGATGAGGGCTGTTCACATTAAAAAGCTCATGGCCAGTTAGAAATCAATTATTCCAGCCTCTCAGAAGGGCTCATGCATGTTTGCAACAGCACTGACAAAAAGTGGTCACATTACTTTTCCTGCAGCTAAACAAATGTTTTTAAATTAATGAAGAAAAACATCTCACTCCACACAGTAACTTAAAGACAACTTCTAATGTCTAAAGCAACTTTTACCCCCATTGCCACAGGGACTCTATTTGCCCACCAGCACAATGTTTGACTGGTTCAGAAAAACCTGATTACCGTTTCAGAGGAAACGACTGGTATCAATCCTTGGTCATCTGTGGCTGATCTCTCCGTTGAGCAGAACGAGGTGTTTCTCCCTCCCCAGCTGGCACACCTTTCCCTTGCTCACATTGCAGTGTCTGCACCACCGCTTGCCTCTGCAGCCAACGGCAGCGCTGTGGCAGGCTCTTCCTGCTAAACCAGTGCCACTCCAGCTATGCACCGCCGATTAATGCTCCAGATCACCATCTCCTCAAAGCTATTAGCTCACGACCTAGAAATAATAGCCCAACTTGGCTTCTTGGACATGCTTGCTAGGCTGAGCAATAGATTTGCTTCTAAGAATCATGACAATTTCTGCTCTTTTTAACAGGGCAAATTTAGTCCCTTCTGCTCCACTAATGGAACATTGAAGACCCCATTCACACAATTGCCACTCTTGTCAAGAGAGAGCAAAAAACCTCTCGGGCTGAAATAGAAGTAGTTGGCATTTCCCAAGTTCAAGTGTAAACAATCTTTTTTTTTTTTTTTTTTTTTTTTTTTTTTTTTTTTTTTTTGTAGTGAGTCAACTGAGCCACTGGAAGAAGCTATCCAAAGACAGCTTTCAGAACTAGTAGACTCCTGATGAAGAAGGTCAGATCTCATCATCTCTTTGGATTTCAAAACCCATGAATTTAGGGCACAACACCGGAAATCACTAAAGGACCTGTTCTTTTACTACAAACAAGATGATACAAAAATGAAAACACAATCACAGTCCATTTTACTGCTGATACTCAGTTATATCTCCCTTCCCCCTAGACTTTTCCCTGCTACTCCCCTGATAGACATCATGACTACACTACTTTTGAAAAGAGATATTTTAGATTTCTGTGAAGTGATGGCTGAGCTGTGGGAAGAAAATTTTCAGAATCAACCTCTGCTTTGAAAAGCTATATCTTAAATAACTTAATAAAAATGTGATAGAAATGCCCCAAATTAATCCTGAGCAAATTTTTACCACGAGAATCTTTGTTCACATTCTGCAAAGCAGTGATTCTTTCTGTAATCCATGCTTAATATTTTTACACATACTTTGCTAATCAGATTCAGTATTTTGATCTTTTAAGGAGAAGCAAACATTTTTCGCTGACTGCTTTACAGTGCAAGTGTCTTTCCATCCCTGTGAATAGGGAAGGGAAATCTCTTGCAGGTTGACGGTATTTCTATAGGAATGGCTGGATTTAGCCCACTAGCCAGGGATTTGGTGTGTGCTCTAGGATTTAGACATATGTCGGCATTGAATAATGCTGTTGTGGTAGCTATGGCACAATTTCTTCACTTGCAATAAGTTCAACAGAGCTTGGGTCTCATCCACGTGCCTGGTATGTGGCTGCCCATACAAGCACACGTGGAGCAGCTGACTCACCCACAGAAGGTGGAAGTAAGCAAGTTTGATATCTAAAGTGATCACATGGCTTCCCTTTACAAGTGGTTTAGACACAACCGTGTGCCTTCCAGCATGCTTTTTCTTTAACGCTTGTTTTGGCCAGCAATTATTTACCTCTCATCTGAGGGATCAACTACATTAAAACATCAGACAAAGGCATGTCTGCCTGTCCATTTTCCTCCGTCCCTATGCAATGGGCTGAATTCTGTCCAAATGTGCAGCTCAGAGAGGTCTTGTCCACAGGGATCTTGCTAGCACTGTGCTGTGCCTCGAGTCTAGCTTAGAGGGTAGCTTCATGTCATATGAGGAGAGAAAAGAATTGTTCCCACATTGACTTCACTTTGGGATGAGATGAACAGGTTTATGTTGAGAAAAGCACAGCAACACAGGCTAGGAACATTCACAACACCAGCCTTTCCAACGTCACTTAGGCTTACTGGGCCTTCATAAGCATTTTTTAAAAGTGGTCTGTATCAATGGAAAACAGCTCCTTTGTATCAGGAGGCCTGATCTCAATTGTTTTTGTGGAGCTAGGCATCTCTTCCAGTTACTCGTCCAAAACAACTCAGCAAAAAATATGGTATCACATCTAAAAGCCATTTCCTGTTAATGTGGCATCTTCCCTGGCAGAAGCTTCTCAAAACAAAACAACAAAAAAGGCACAATAGATAAATTTCTCAACTTCAGGCTTGTTTTAAATCCTATCTGCCAGATAGCAAGCACTATTAGTCACACAGTAAGTGGCTTTCCCTTCCTTTCTTATTCCTGCTACCAGGTCCTGCACACACTCTATATATATTTACGAATAAAGCTCTGTGATTGCTGTGGAAGTGCAAAATACTTGGCATAAGGAATTATGACAGAGTTTCCTTGGCTCTTACAAGTCTTTCCTGTGCCATCAGTTTTAGCTAGCCCAAAACAAAATCTTTGCTTCAAAATACTGTTCAGTTTTTCAGCAATAAAACAAACATCTCAGATGGCACTTTCTGCTGTCACATGAAAACCCAACCTTCCTCTTCAGGGTTTAAGAAGGAGGCTGGGGGTAGAATGCAAGTTCCTATCTGAAAATTGACATTTCAGAGGGATTTCTGGCTTTGACTTTTCCTTTGTGGAATCCTGGCAAACAGCCAGCTGTCTGAGTGTGAAAATTGGAGTCTTGTCTGGCTGTTTCTGTGTGAACCATTAAGCAGCAAGCATGCAGGATACAGTCCACTCCTTTGAAGAGGACCTAGTGCTGGGGTGTAATGTTACATATTGCTTAGGGTTTGCTATGGACTCTTTACTTCAGGTTATCTCATATCTTGAAACATGCACTTTGTATTTCTTCTCTTCCCTTTTCTACTGCCTACCTGTTCCTGCTTCTTCTGGCTCTAGCTAAACCTGTGTTGGACCATTCGTTGTGCTTTGCTTGGCATTGAACTCAGGATTGCTCAGGACTCTTGAAAGAGCTCCATACAACATGTGCATGAGATTAGTGGATGAAGAGTTTCGTACTGGAACAACAATTACTGAGAGGCCTGGCGCAGTACCGGAAATACAAGTCCTTTTCTTACTTAAACATATTCAGTTTTGATTAGCTGAAACTTGAATTCCAACTCTGTATGAGTTGCAATCCCTTACGTTTATTTGTGTAGTTATTTTCTTGTTTTTGAATTTAACTGCTCCCTAGCTAGCCTCACCATGGTAGAAAATATATTAATATGCAAGGTACAGGAGACTGTTTTATGTTCAGTTTCAGCAGAAATTAGGAAAATTATTCAACAAGAGCTTCACTAAAGTGTCTATATTCACATACACACAAAAAATGGATGAATCATATTTGTTATCTCTTGCTGCTAGCACTTCCTGTTTCTTGTGCTTTCCACAATGGTGGGGGGTCTTAAAACTCAGACGCTAAGAAACAACACCTTTTTTCATTTAAGCTCTTCTCATGTATCTCCGATAAGAACATTTTGTTATAGGAAAAACAAAACTGAAAAAAGTCTATAAACTGAGAAATCAGGGGATTTACAATCGAAATATTGCATCCCACACTGTCCAGCTGCACCAATGTGAGAGACTGGTATCTTGGGAGAAATATTGTCAACAGTGCAAACAGTCTAGGCAACACTGCGTGTGGACTTTTAACAAGAGTGTTGAATAAGCAGAGTTTAGGGTAACTACAAGTCTCAATTATTTCTTATGAAGTAGAAAAGGAATAGACATTCCACAGATCAAAATAGACAGATTATACTCCTTGATACCATGGAAATAGGTTATGGTAGTGCCCATGTAGTAAATCCATTGAATTATCTACCCCTCAGTCAGCCTTATTCTATCTGTCTCCCTCTATTCCTCCTCCCATCTTACTCATTTCTAGCACAAGGCCACAGATGGAGACTTTGTGGATGTTGGGAGGGGGTAGATATGACTACTTGCCTTATTTTTTTTTCTTTTTTTTAATTCTGAAAAGGTAGAAATTCCTTTGCAAGATAATCCTTGTCTGAAAATGGTTTCCAACAAAAGGGTATTGTGCCCACAGAGATAAATCTTTTGGCTTTCTGTATACTAGATAAAGATAATTAGTCATTGGACTGAAACTTGATAGTTGCCTGCCTGTAGCAGCATGACATTCAGTAGGGGCAAACAAGACACTGCTGACTAGTCATAGACATATTTTCAAAAAAACTAGTTTCCTGAAACTGAGAGAAGTTTGGAGGAAAAAAAGGATAAATAGAAGAAGAATGAATATGAACTTAGAAACAAATATTTGATAGAGGTAGAAAACTGATCCAGTGATTTGGTAGAACTGAAGAGAGGAAGAAAGTTCAGGTTAAAAGCCCAAGCTGATGAAACAAAGGCAGAAATTCTGAGCAAAACAGCAGTACATAGAAAAGGGAATAAAGAAAACTATGAAGGACCATGAAACTGAGAAGGGAATCTAGATACGTCAAACAAATCGCCAGCTGGCAAAACATCAAGGAATTATAGAAAGTAAATTAGGAGCAAAAGCTTATCTAAAGTGACCTCATCCAAATCTTCAATATAAAATGAAATTTGGAGCATTTCACAAATGAGCCTACATTTTCAACTGAAGGAGATAGACACTTCAGAGAATGATTCAGACACCAAAAGTTTAGACAGCAAGAATATTTTAGTGTCTCAGAGTAAAATTGTCTCTAGTTGTCCAGAGCAACACTCAAGTGAAATTAACTTTTCCTGTGCACTAAGAGAGAGAAAACTTTGGCATTTCAGTAGCATGGAACATATGTAAAAAGCTAGGTAAGAAGATAGGTAAGAACAGGACAACCTTATCTATATCAGAAGCAACAATTTGACTACTTTGACACAAGGTCTACAGAAATATTATGAGAGGAAAAGGGCCCAATGATACACGAAGAGGATAAAATGATCAGTAATCACATAGAAAAGATAGACTTACTCTGTTCTTACCTATGTTTGGAAAGCAGAAGGCTGAAGTACTATACTAAACCACCCTGACTCAGAGTATTTTGAAAATCAGCAAATCTAGATGTCTTGCAATCAAGAGACCTAAAGAGATAATGGAGAAGATTTTGGCCTAGAAATACTCAGTTTTAATGAATCTTGAAACATATGAAGGACCCTGGCCAAATGTGTAGTGTTCAGCCAAGGTCCCGTTAGGTCACCAGGACACTTGACAGCATCGCAGCTCAGTTTGCCTAACAACAGACCCTGGGCCAAAAAATATGGCATGCGAAGCAGAGAAATAAACTGTTAATGATATTAGATGGAGACACATTCAGTGGAAATCTACTGTGCTTGACAATATGGTATCTTTGTAGGAAACTAGTGATTATATCCAGGAGACCTGGCAAAGGGTTTAGCATAGGGGCTTGGAGCCACTCCAAAGTGTTTAAGAGCTCATCAGTTGATTCTCTTTAGATGCCATTTAGGTGGTCATTTGATGTGGCTCAGATACAACTGGATTGAACCAACAACTAGTTAAACTACAGTTTTACTACAGCATATCAGTGATCACTGAGAGGTGATCAGTTGTGGGTCACTGATAAGACTGAGGCAGCATTGACCTTGCCAGATTAGAAAGGACCAGGTCAGGTGAGAGATTCAGGAATCATCTCTGTTACAGAAAGAGGTGAAACCTACCTCCCTAAAGATCCTTGACAATTTGACCCTTCAAAGCCATGTCAGACTCAGAGCACGTGAGCAAGAGATACCAGCCAAGCACCTAAGGGAGGGTGATGTCATCAGGAAATGGAAGCCAAATATCCTGTGTCCCACATCTGCCAGGCTTTCTTCTTTCGTGGGAAGGTGAATCCTGCATGAGAGTAACCATGTGGTAAGTATGCATCTGAGGAAAAAAAACTCTTCATGAACCCTGACTGTTCTGACAGGGACTGAACTGTCCTGACAGGGACTGAAAAAAATTCAGAATGAGGTGGTCAGAATAGAAAATTTTATTACCCCAATCCAATTTGAGAAGGATATGCTTTTGCTCCTGTGCACAGATTTAGGGGTTTCAATACGCACAGCTCTAGAAGGTTGTTGAAATATCAGAGTGGGTGCAGAAAACAGCCACAAAAATTATGCAAGGTCTGAAGAAAAATGCCATAGCACAGACTTGCAGAACTCTGTCTGCTGAGTTTAATAAAGACTTGTAAAATTGAGAAGTGACTTGATTACAGGGGGCATCTCCCTCCTTAGGGAAAATGTCATGGGCTAAGGAGCTCTTAATCTAGCAGAAAAATGCAAAACAAATGCCAAAGGCTGACAGTAGAAGCCTGACAAATTCAAATGAGGAAATAATCAGAAATGTTTAACAGTGAGAGTAAGCATTAAAACAAATTACCAAAGTGGTGGGTTGTTCATGTCAAGCTGTTGTCACATCAAAGCTACAGGCCTTTCTAAATGATGAGCTTTTGTTAGACAAGCCCCTGCTCCTTGTCAGGACAACTGTCCAAGCTTTAATGACCCGTCCAGGGGTAACCATCTGAAACACAATAGGCTTCTGGGCTCAGAGGAGCTGAGTTATTGACCTTGCTAGCCTTCGTTGTGTGGGGTGTAAGAGACTGGTACAGGTTAGTTTAAATTTAAAATTTCTTATCTACTCACTCTATTTATTGTCTCTCTAGTAAACAAAGACTTCCTGCAGCTATCTCCTGTTGGGACTCTCTGGGCAGAGCAAGTCCTCTTCTGTGTGAACGTCTCCTTGTAGCTAAGTACTCTGAAGTAGCAGGGGCTTTTCTATTCCCAGACATTTCCATTATTCCTGAAAAGGGGGTAGTTTCTCTCTTTCTCACTCCCTCTCTTTCCATCTCCAGTTACAATTGCCAGCTCTCCTGGAAAATATTTTCTAGCTTCTGGAACAAATCATTGTCCCTGCTTGGTGTAGATCTTCTGTACGGTATTTCTCTGGGTGGTTTTCAGAGCCTCTTAGGACTCACTACTTTCCATGGTCTGGCAAAATCCCTGACCACCACTTGGGACCTTGGTTTGTTTATTTTAACATTTATAGTGCAAAAAAATGAAACTAATCAACGCCAACCATCGGTACGATACAAAAAAATAATATAGACCAAACACATTTCTATCTGCTAAAGAAAGATTCCTCACCCAATGTCAAATTCAATAAAGGCCAGAGCTAAAAGTTTTGTCTTGTGACATGTTCTACAACTGTCCAAACTGTGTGGTAAGAAGCAATAAATATTAGAGCCAACAGCTTGGGGACATGAATGCTCCTGCCTGATCCCAGCAGCTCCAAGCTCAGAGACAGACAGCACGGGCATTCTTGTTCATTTCAACTATTGTAAAAATTTAACAGCCCAAGGGCAGATATCAACTCCTTTTGGAGCAAATGGATCGTACAAGGTGCTCAGCTCTAGAAAAGCCCATGCCTTAAATAACCACACATGACACGGGACTCGGAGGAGCACTTCCCCTTCAGTTCTGCTGCTCTTTTGAGTGTTGCTCTGTTTTCCTATTTCTCTCCCATTTCTTAGTATAGTTGGCCTTTAACTTAGACTCTATTAGCATTTCAGTCACCTCATTTGTGGGACTGATTCACTCCATATTCTTTACTTTGATCTTTCCATATCTCTTTCCAGTCTTTCCAGATTGGGAGACTTCTTGCTCAAAAAGGAGGGCAAAGGAATTAAATGTCACAGAGACATCTGGGAAAAGCTGTGTTACGCTTCACTGCAGTGTGCAAGCCTAGGCTGACGATGGAGATCTGCCTCAGTTCCCATTCCTGGGTTTCTAGTGTTGCTGCTCTCCATGGTGGGGTTCCTGGGTTTCCAGCCCTTAGTCCCATGGCTCAGGCAGTTCCAAAGCCATTGTTTTTTGTTCTGGAGTTATGTGATTTCTGTGCCAGAATTATAAGTAAACCATGAAAAATTATTAACATTTCTCTATAGACTGTAACTTTTTCCATGAAGACCCTCAAAAATGGCAACATTCTTGTCTTGTCCTTAACCATAGGGAAGCGTATGGGACACGTGTGTCTTCTTGAAGCAACAATGGTTTGTCCAAAAAGTGCATATTTGCAGACCAGAGATGTTCTGAAGTACAACATCATGTATACAATTCCCATCAAAAGGATTTTGCAAAGGCCTAACCAAGCAGAAGGAAACAAAATCTATTTTCCAAGTAAGCTTCAGGCTACAAGCACTATTGCTGCTGCTCTTGCACAGTCACAAAGCATGGCAGCAACACCAATTACATTGGGACCAAGGCCTAGAGAAAGACCCAGCATCCCCTAGGTCCCACCATGGAGCCACTTTTTACCAGGACTGGATGTCTTCTCCAGTTCTGGGGCCAGAGCTCTGCTGGATGGGAGAGTGGTAGTAATTGCCAGCCATGTGCTCATACTCTGTGGCCCACTGGCTTCATAACTGCCTTCCACCTAGAGCCCCAGTAATGCTCCCTTTGCTCTTCTACCAGGAAACATCACTGTACATGAAATCCCGAACACTTTATAAAGTGCCTCCAGCCTAACATTCGTATCAGCACTTTGTAAAACACACAGAGATGGAAACACACATGCCAAATTCTTTGAGCAGTGAGGCTGATTAGTAGTTCAAAGTTAGTCCTGAGGAAATACTAGCTGTCGTGAACTGGTAGACTGCTGTCATTTATATTCGAGCAATCTTTCTTTGCTCAGGAGCTCAGATACATCATGTGAAATCTGTTTGGATTGATACATGTTTCTTGAGGTTGGTGAGTGGACGTATGCCCATTACAGAGAAGAGCTACACAGATGCTCAACAATTAAGCCATTAGTGGACTCCCACACACTTGCAAGGTACGTAAGGCCCATGGAGTGCCTGCCAAGTTCCTCAAGTTGTAACAGTTCATGACACTCTTGAGATATCTGCCAGATGCCGACACAGTGTTCTAAAGTTCCTATTTCAGGATATAATTTTAAAAATACTTCTAGCTCAGGATTTAGAATGCCAAAAAGCATTTGTATATGAAATGTAATGTAAACCATAAACCCAACAGGAAACTTCAGAGCCTTCTCCTTTTGTAGATATGATGTGACTAAGGAGTGTTAGAAAAATGTTCCTTCATTGGCAAGAAAACAGTATGTTTTACTGTCCCATATGTGCAAAATGAAACAACCAATTAACATACATCTAGCACTAATATATATATATATATATATATATATATATATATATATATATACACCTTCCAGCACTGCCCACACATCCCAAATTGTATATTGATTGCAACATTTATGAATATTGCGCAGGGGACAACTCTGCTAAGCACTGTGTTGGGTTGACAAGGAGGTACTGCAGTTTTAGTAATTGAATCAGCAATTTACTCAGCCTGAATTTGCTCATGTTTCTGGTTCTCACCCTGGGAACACTCAGTAGCCTAGCAAAAGCTTTAACATTGTTGCTTTCATGCTATCAGCCGGCTGGCATAATCGCTCTCATAGCGCTCATATAATTCTTATCCTTTCTGTAGATGCCAAAATTAATAGGAAAAACAGTTTTAGTGGAAAAACGGTCCCAAGAAGAAACACTAGTCCTCTTTGCCTAATTTAAGATCCACATTTGTAGGTCCAAGTTTGGTAAAAAGTGATTGTCTGTGTGTGTGTGTTTTGAAGTATTTCTGGCACATTGGCCCATTGAACCTGCCTTTCTTTTCTTAGTTAAGATTCAACTGGGTATGAGGAGCAAGACTTAAAGCTATTAAGATGCTAGCCCTGTTTTTTCCCAGTGTGTTTTTACAAGGGCATTGATACAGACCACAGAATGCAATTCCTATCCCTGAAGTGGGCCATCTTTTACATACCTTTTCACCCTCACCATACCAGTCTCTGGACCAGAATAAAGTACTTGTTCGTTGTTGCAGGGATATTTGTCCACTGGCTCTTTATAACTGCTGAGTAGATTCAGATGCCCTAGGCCATAGCCAGGCTGTTTTGATCAGCCATCCTTCATTATCAAGGCAGGGGAACTCACATATCAGTTCATAAGAGCATAAGAAGGGCTAGGTGGGTCTGAACAAGGGGCCACCTAGCGCAGTGCCCTGGTCGTACAGAATCTGATGGGGAATGCTTGTAAAAGAGTATAAGCATGCAGTGATATGTCCCTGGTACATGCTCCCAAAGTTCATCAGTCAGTGACTGAGGAACCTCCTGAGTCAGAAGTGGTAGCTTGACGTAAAGGCCCAAAAGTTCAAGCTCACCAGGCTGTGACACTGTGCTCCTCGGGGTCAGTCTGAGGGCCAGTGACCAGCTCTGCCAGTAGCCCTTAGCCCTGCCACTGGTAACAGACTGGTTCAGCTTGGAAACTCCTTGAGTTTCCCCACTCTGACTTTCCTTCCAGCCTTGCCTCTTGCCATCGTGTGTTCGAAAAATACTGTTGGCCTTGAACATGAGAAGTCTGTCTGCAGCAGTCCCACAATTGCCCTTGTACTGCCCTCTTTTCCCCGTTTACTTCTCTGTCTACTTCTTTCTAAAACCTGTTGCTAAACACAAGCTTCTAGAAAGGTTCTGCTTAGCAAGTGAGCCGCAGAGTGGATAGCTCTGGCAGTACGATAGGGACAGACCAACCCCATTTGGGGTAATGGCTGCCTTCTGCCCTTGGAAAGGGCACTGCCTGGGGTTTCTCTCTCCTTCCTTCCTTCCTCTTTCCTAGTACATTTCTATGAAACATAAAATCAGCTTTAAGAGGCTACCCTCCTGTCAAACGTGGTTTGAAATTGGCTAACAGGTTCAAAAGTACTTAGGGAAAGAGCTGATAGACAGATGGGCTTCACGTCAGCCCCATTTCCTCCGAATTCTTGCACTATTCGCTGAAATGATGTTAAAGTGTTCAGGGTCTGGTATTAGTTTACCTCCTTCATTATTTAGTTCAAATTTATCCAGCAACATTTGTAGTAGCATATTAAATACATGTTTAAAGTATTATTTTAAAATTGCAGCTTTACAAAAGTGCATTCAGCATAGCCGAACATGATGAAGCATCCTGCTGAAGTATCCTGCTGCCTTCTGTTTTCAGAACTGTATGAGATTAGCATTTTACTTGGAGTATGGTGAGAAAGACCTGAACAGTAATTGCACTGTAGGAGTATGTGGGAAGCTGATTTTCTTTAGTTTGCAACAGAGCAAATTTTGCAGTTCTGATGAGTGAAGAAAGACTAGTAAATATGGTTACAATGCTCCTCTTTTCTTTTTTCTTTTTACTTTTTTCACACTACCCTGATGTGTAACTAGATAACTTTCTGAAACCTCTATTAGCAAGCAGAGTTTAGTGTGCAGGCACTAGTCCTAATATTATGAGAGCTTAGAGGCCTTTGACTGCAGAACAAATTGGGTTTAAAAGCAATAGCAATTGCAAAAAGGATTGTATTACAAGAATAGATTTGAAAACTTATACTCTGAGCAATGCTGCCGATGAAAGCCAATGATATAGATGAAGTCCTTTGTGAGCTGCTGGGAGGAAAGCAGGTCCTGATCATTGCATTGACAGAGGTAGGTTGTGGGGGCAGCTGACACCTCATTAATGTCAGACCTTTCAACCCACGCATAATTACCAAGGGACTCGGAAAGGGTGCGAGAACAGCACTTCTAATCACAGGCTGCATGGGGGAAGAAGGGGAGTCTGTATCTGCATAGTCAGTAGAGCTCTGCACTGACTACCCTATATGCTGCTGTGATACACATAGCAGTAATTAATAGCAAATGAATGGAAAAATGAAGAAGAGGGGGAGCCCCAAGTAAAGGGAACTCTTGGGAATTCTGCATGAGGCCCAAACCCCTAAAGATGTTCAAATGAGAGTCAGGTGGTTAAATAACTTTGAAGGTTTAGGCCGTAGTTCAGAAGGACAGAGAAGGAGCTGGCAGTCTGCTAAGCCGCTTCTCGGCAGACTGCTTTGCATCCATTTTGAAAGGAAACCTCAAAAGCTGAACTCTCGATATCTTTCAAGATGTTTATGCCTTTGGGAATTTCTCATGCTTTTATTTACTGCATCATAATAT